>NW_013952503.1:767736-778346 GCF_001266775.1 Austrofundulus limnaeus | reverse complement strand
TGTGTGTGTGTGTGTGTGTGTGTGTGTGTGTGTGTGTGAAGTTTCTGACACAGTTACAGCTATACTTATCTTTCCACTTATTTAAAGCTGTTTAAACTGCTGATATGACTTAATACAATAAAAATATATTAAAAATGAAACAGTGTAACTGTGGAAAGAGTCCTCAGTAGTGAATAAAATGTCCTCATTGTCTTGCTCAACATCTCCAGGGCCTCCCATCCTGTGCAGATAAAGCACTGATGTGCTGATCTGGACTGTGTTGGATTGTTTTAGAATTTGATTTAAATGACTGAGTTACATCTTAAAATGTTTGGTCTGTTTTATAATAAATCACAGATTAAAAAGCAGAGAACCCAGAGTCTCCTCATCCTGCTGCTGGCTCRCTTCTCCAGACTCCATCCCCTCCTCATCCACCCTCCAGGGTGTCCAGGTGTTGGATGTTGAGGGTTTGGATGCAGAGGACATCGTCAAAACCTTTTATTCAAAGCAGCACAAGACCCCATGGTTACAATTGTTTAAAAGACAAACAAATTAAATTATGTTTTGTTTAACTCCACTGGTTATTTTTAAGTTTATTTTCAATGGAATAAGATAATGATTGCTTATACCCCATCCTCAGAACTTCACTTCAAATAATTTAAGTTTAAAAGAACATTTTTTATCTGTTTACATGATTTCAGCGTTTAAAAATGTCTTACACCAAAACTGTTAGTTTGAGCATTTTTCCTTAATTATTTCATTTCAACAAATTTTAACTTAGATTTAGCTTTTAACGAGAGACTTTCAGCTGTACTGGATCAGTACCAACAGGTCACATCATTCTTCTCATTCCTGTATGTAGCCAGCGTAAAAATAAAAGTTTAAATCAAAACAACTCATTGTTAGTAAAGAGCTGCTCTGCCACACCTGTGTTTGGATGGGCTCCATAAATACAATAAAAAAACTCTATCTCTTTCTTCAGGCTTTCCCAGCAGTGTGGAGTGAGCAAAGCAGAGTTCCCATATTCCTGCTGTCCAGGGTCACAGCATGGCAGCTGGGTTTGTTTGTTCAGACTTCAACTCAAGTGAGAAAAGTATGGAGATAATTTGAGGCCATAAAGTTTGATCAAAAATTAATTTTTTTTTTTTGTAACAGAGTTTTTTTTTCCAACTGATCCAAAAATGCTCAAAATCATCTAATGTATCATATATGTGTGGCCAGCCATTAGATTATATAATAATGACATTTGGCAGGCCACTGTATCATATAATAATGATATATGGTAGGCCATTGCTTCATATAATCAGAAAAAAATGGCCGGCCTTATATTTCATTAAATATGTATGGCATGCTGTTATAGCTTGTAACAGCCCTGTACGGCAGGCCATAGTGTAATATAATTAAATTTTTATCATATAATCACAAAAATGGCTGGCTGTTGTATCACAGAATTACATTAGTTTGGCAGGCTGTTGTATCATATAATCAAAACATATTTCAAAATAGTTTTTCAGGTTTTATATTTTTATTTTATTTTCAATTCTTTTGTTTTTAAATTACTTTTCATTTTCAAAACTTTTCTTTCAATTTAAAAAAAAATTGGAGCAAACTTTCTGGCTCAGTTCAGCTCCACAGTAAAGTTCCTGCTTTCTGTTTGATGCTAAGCTGTTGTACATTCAGTGTTTCGTACTGTTTATTGGTGCAGTGTTGTGCTTTTATTCTAGTACCTGACTGAAAGTGTTGCCTGGCCTCCCTGATGCCTGAGTGAGGCCTCGCTGCTGTTACCTCTGCCTGGGAGTTTCAAACCCATGTGTCAGTTGGTAATTTTAGCACCACCTCTCACTGCAGTGCAATGGCACTCATTTGCACCCTCTTGAAGTCCTCCCCCACCTCCTCTGTCCTCCCTCCCTCCCCGGCCTGTTTTCAGGGCCTTCCAGTCCGCCACAACAGTCACACACTGGAACAAGGCAGCAACAAGCCGTCTGGGCAAGAGATCTGGGGATCCAAATATCTTCAGTCAGACTATCCCATGAGGAGCAGAAGAGCCCATGCAGGCCTGGGTTTTGTTTCTGTCTTGTGCTTTGGCCAAATTAAATATTAGTTCAAATAATTAGAGGACAGCTGTAATTATGTCTCTTGACACAACGTCTCTGAGAAAGTGGCTCAAATGTTTGAGGCTAGCTGTTTGAATATGAGACAGAGGGTGTGGACGTTTCACTGGGAAAGACTGCAGGGAGACAATGAAAAAGAAAGGAATGTCATTCATTTATTTTTAGTTATAGACTCATTTTCTGTTAATCACATACGGAGGTGAGAAGAAGAAGACGAGGAAGAGGGAAATTAATCCCACAGAAGCAGGAGTGACCGTTTGAACAGAGGGCAACATTTGTAAAAAGCTGCCCGAATGCCACCACAAAGAGTGTAGTTCACATTGTGTGTGTGTGTGTGTGTGTGTGTGTGTGTGTGTGTGTGTGTGTGTGTGTGTGGGGGGGGGGGGGTAGTAGAATGAATAGCAGGGGATTTCAAGAGGGAGGGAAAGAAACTTGACACCCAAAAAATGAAGACCGCCCTCTGTCCCTCCCTCACCCTCCTTTTTCCTCCACCGTCCAAACACGAGGAGGGAAAAAAGGCACAAGTGCAGCACTACAGCTGAGAGGGTCTCCAGAGACCCCCATCCTCGCCCCACTATGTGTCCAACAACCCCTCCCCGACCTCTCCCTGACAGCARCCCGCTCAGTCACATGATCCAGAACACAGGATGCTTCAAACTGGACTGGATTCAGTCAGGAAAAACGAACAGAATGCACATGACCCGCCCCCTTTCATGACTGAGGTTCAGACTAAGATTATCTCATGTTTTGGTCAAATCTTGAAAATATTTTACACACAATCTCATGTTTAAGATGTCACACTCAGACTATGTTCTGCAAATGACTCTCAGCTACTACCACATTGAATTTTAGCTCAGTGTTTGTTAAACGGTCTGAGTGAAAGCTACTTTTTTATGTTTGCTAATGAAGTCAAAGGTTGATCCATTAGTGGAACTAGGTTCTCATTTAGTGTATTAGTGTTTTAGCTAACTTTGAAAACCGTTAGCAGACCGATAAGCTTTCAMTGAATTGGCTTCCACTTATTTTAATAGTACAAAAAAATTCACTAATATAAAACTTATATTTTTATGCCATTTATCCCAAATTTAAAACAATACTATCCTCTCACGAGCAGTGCTGGATGTGTCAGGCACCACGTGTAGCATCTTTAAACTTCAAAAACATCAAAATAAATAAAATAATGATATTTACAAAAAATGACAACATAGAAAATATGGTAGAGAAAGTTTTTGACTAACTTCAAACTGTATTTATAAAAACACAAACTCAATCAAAGACATGCTTTTATTCTGCAAGGGTTAAACTTGAAGTATCACAAGTTAGCTGAGCTTTAACTTCGGATTGGCCAGTCTACCACAAATGATCCCACCCACCTCCAAATTAAACCAATAGAATCAAACTGACAACAGGTTTGCTACCGCTAACCATCTTTAGCTGTTTTGCAGTAGCAGAGCTAAGATTTTTGTTTAGCAGATTAGTAGTTAGTGAATCTAACTTTTATGGTTAGGTGTGCCCACCACTCCACTTCCTGAAAAATTCATTAAAATCTGCACCGTGGAGATGACAACTGTAATTTTCAGATGAAACTTTGGTACAAACAAGGATTTTGCTAAAGGTTTTCACATCACCCTGTGGTTTAAAAATCATTCTCCAAGTTTTCTAAGGGTGTAATTTACTTAGATTTGTTTTTTTGTTCTTTGGTTGTTGATCTGCTGGAAATAAACATTAATATTGGGAAAGAAATGTTACTTAGTTTGTTCTATTTTTAATTAAATGTAGCCTTCATAATTATGAACTAACAGTTGCAGTGTGTGTGTTTGGTACTAAAATCTCATTTGTTTGAAGAACTGTGTTACACAATGATTTTTCCTCACTTTCAGCTGCCCTTTGTCTGTACTTTTAATTGGTATATTTCATTTAAAATGCATTTAGGTCAAAGCAACACTACGGAGCTACGATCATGACAGCCGGCTCTTTTCTTAACAAGGTGCCTCGTTAAGAAAATTCTTCTAAAATTTGAACCGCAGAAAAGTCAGAGGATACATTGTGAGCTGTTTGTGAGTGTTTTCATCTTCCGTTCTTCAGCCCACCACCCCACCTCTATCCAGAGCAGACGCTGACCCCACGACCCCCATGACACCTCCAAGCTCCCAGACCCTCTCTGAGGGCCAATCGACTACAATCTGCCCCGGGCCTGCAGTGACACTGATGGTTACACCAGTCAGACATTAGGGGGAACACTGAGTTACAGCTACCACACGTAGGTAGGAATAAAAGAGGAATTTTGCTGTAAAATGAACAGGTGAAACCCTGAAGACTCTGTCGAAAGCCACAGAAAGAAGAGTGTTTTTGAATATTTGCAGCGACTAAGACCCTGAGACGTTTAAGACTCTTGGCAGAGATGTCTGAGGGGGCAGAATGTGCGGAATGTGGTTTAACACTGGTTCCCAACGCTCTGCGAGTCTGGCATTCTGCAACCGATCTGTGTTGTCTGAATCCTGCAGCCCGGCACAGCTGTTGAACCGCAACAGGAGGTGGACAGGCCGACTGAGCCAGGGAGAGAAAGAGAGAGAGAGAGTGTTTCTCCGTGAGATGCCTCTATACACTGGGAAAAAAGGCTACTCCAAAAACTGAGGAGAAAAATGAAAACTTTTGTAGCTTGAAATACAGTGGGTAAAATAAGTATTGAACACGTCACCATTTTTCTCAGTAAATCTATTACTAGAGGTGCTAATGACATGAAATTTCCACCAGATGTCGGTAACAACCCAAGTGATCCATACATACAAAGAAATCAAACCATAAATGTCCAGAAATGAAGTTATTTGTAATAATGTGGAATGGCACAGGGAAAAAGTATTGAACACACTTACTGAAATTTATCTAATACTTTGTACAAAAGCCTTTGTTGGCAATGACAGCTTCAAGACGCCTCCTGTATGGAGAAACTAGTTGCATGCATTGCTCAGGTGTGATTTTGGCCCATTCTTCCACACAAACAGTCTTCAAATCTTGAAGGTTTTGTGGACCTATTCTATGAACTCTGATCTTTAGTTCTTTCCATAGATTTTCTGTTGGATTCAGGTCAGGTGATTGGCTGGGCCATTCCAGCAGCTTTAGTTTCTTTCTCTGAAACCAATTGAGAGTTTCCTTGACTTTGTGTTTGGGCTCATTGTCTTGCTRAAATGTCCAGCCACGTTTCATCTTCATCATCCTGGTAGATGGAAGCAGATTTTTATCAAGAATGTCTCTGTACATTTTTCCATTCATCCTTCCTTCAATTATTTGAAGTTTGCCAGTACCATATGCTGAAAAACAGCCCCACACCATGATGTTCCCACCTCCAAACTTCACTGTTGGTATGGTGTTTTTGGGCTGATGTGCAGTGCCATTTGACCTCCAAACATGATGTGTATTCTGGCATCCAAACAGTTCAATGTTGGTCTCATCTGACCAGACTATATTCTCCCAGTATTACACAGGCTTGTTTAAATGTTGTGCAGYAAACTTTAAAGGAGCTTCAACATGCTGTTTCTTCAGCAGTGGAGTCTTGCGTGGTGAGCGTGCATACAGGCCATGGCGGTTCAGTGCATTACTTATTGTTTTCTTTGAAACAAACGTACCTGCTAATTCCAGGTCTTTCTGAAGCTCTCCACAAGTGGTCCTTGGCTCTTGGACAACTCTTCTGATAATTCTTTTCACTCCTCTGTCAGAAATCTTGTGAGGAGCACCTGGTCGTGGTCAGTTTATGGTGAAATATTGTTCTTTCCACTTCTGAATTATGGCCCCAACAGTGCTCACTGGAACCTTCAGAAGTTTAGACATTCTTCTGTAACCGATGCCATCATTATGCTTTGCAACAATAAGGTTGTGAAGGTCTTGAGAGAGCTCTTTACTTTTACCCATCATCAGATGGTTCTTGTGTGATACCTGGCCATCATTTGGGACTGAACCAGCTGATATTAACTTGCACTGACAAGGGGCAGGCTTGTTTTCTAATTACTGAGAGAGTTCAGCTGGTGTCTTGGCTTTCCGTGCCTTTTTACACCTCCCTTTCTTCATGTGTTCAATACTTTTTCCCTGTGCCATTCCACATTATTACAAATAACTTCATTTCTGGACATTTATGGTTTGATTTCTTTGTATGTATGGATCACTTGGGTTGTTACCGACATCTGGTGAAAATTTCATGTCATTATCACCTCTAGTAATATATTTACTGAGAAAAATGGTGACGTGTTCAATACTTATTTTACCCGCTGTAAGTTTAAAAAAAGTCTAATTTCTTGAAATAGGATGTTTTATTTGCCTCATTAAATAAAGGGGATCCTAAAACTAGATGTGGTAACTCATTCTGAGCAATGTTTTTACAACAGTTGTGAGCTTTTTGTCTCATAATAAGCTTGTGATGCTTGTGAACCTTGCATGCCATCCTCTTGTTTAAAAATTAATCTATCTTTAGTTCCGTAATTGTGGCAATGCTGTGTAGGTCCACAAGCTTATTGATTTTAYATTCCAGTAAAAGTATGACCTCACAGATATCAAACATCAGTCTTGAATGGAGTCTGTGTATTTAGACCAAACAGTGTTTAAATGAATCACCTGTTGCTGTATAGGACAATATTTCTACCTTTGAAATAATGCGGTGGAGTCTTTCCAGAATGCAACAGAACAGAGAATAAAATATTATAGCTTTCGCCTCTGCTTCTTTCCAAATCTCTTGAACTTTTGGTTTGATAGAAATCTATAGCCTCACTGAAAGAATGTTTTGTAATGCTCTGAGTTGGGCATACTGTTCATGCAGTTATCAATAATGTAGATTTGTCTTAATTATTTTTCTTGAAACAAGATTTTTTGTTCAAAACCTCACAGCAACTTCAAACTCTAATGAAATGTCAGAAAAGCTTGTTTAAGAAATGACTCAATGTTTTCAAGTCTAAAGATGCTTTAAAATAAGTTATTTCTCATTTAAATTTATCTCTGTAGGTGTTTTGATTTACATTTAGTGGGATGAGGTTTTGACTAGAAATTAGAAAAGTATACTTGGTAAGTTTTTATATCTTTGCAGAGTGGTGAACGCTTCCATTTCTGATTCTGATGTTTGTTTCTGATGTCAGAGAAGTGATCAATTCAGGCTGCATCTGCACGCTGACAGGCAATAGATCATCTGCCAGCCACGCTTAATACAAGCTTTTGATAGAAATGGTAATTTTTCTTCTGACTGCAGCAACCTTTAAAAAAAGGTGAAAACTTTCTTCCCGCTTTTAACAGTTTTCTAACACCCGAAACCCTTGTTTCTTTTTCTTGGCACACCATTGATGTCTCAGGTAGCTCTTTTCCTTTTTTTTTTTTTTTTTTTTTTTTTTTTTTTTTTTTTTTTTTTTTTTTTTTTTTTTTTTTTTTTTTTGTCTTCTGGCATCAAGTGGTTTCTCATTGCTGCCTCATAAGTGCGATACAGGTTTTTTTTTCCTTTTTCATTCCCTCTTCGTTCATCTTTCACACTGTGAATTCCTCACAGGATCAGACCTGCTTTTTGTGCTCCACTGGTTTTCACTCAAAGTGAGTCGAGAGCGGGGAGGAGGAGGGAGAAAAAGGGGGGAATTCAAACAACAAACCAAAACTCAAAAAGAAACTGAGAGTGTTAGAAGTGAAAATAAGGGGGAGGAAAAAAGGTCAAGAAAATATAGAAGAGGAAACACAAAAGGAGCAGAAGAGGGGTGGCACAGAATAGAAGGGGAATAATGCTGGAAAAGGTCATAATTTTTGCCAGGGGACTTGCAGTTGCCCAGACAACAAACAAAAGCAGAGCCAGTTGGACGATGTRCACGACGGAGCGAGCTGAAAAGAGAAGGGAAATGCTTCAGGGAGAGGAATAACGAGAGCTGAGAGTTACTGTGCTCACCAGGAGGATCATTTCTGGGACTCAGCCAACAGTTTGTTGGTGATGTCATGGATAATAACTCAAAGATTTGGGAGTGATTTCTGCAATATCACTCTAATCTAAAAATGAACCCAAACCACCCATTTTAAAGAGCAATAATTAGACATAAACACACTCCAGGGAAGCAGAAACACTTATCTGTCATGACAAGACGTGAAATGAAAGAAAGAGGAAAAAAACCTCACATATAAATTAACGCTAAAGACGGAGGAAAGGATTGACATAAAGACAAAGCGAGCTCTCGGTTTGGTGTGGCTCTGGATTGTAAAGCGGTGAGGGAATGTTAATGATATGCAGAGAGAAAGAGGCCAGGCCAGATTAAAATACAACTGGAGTCTTTTGTGAGGACAAAAAAAAAGTTGGAAACTGCAGTGGAGTTGGTGAAGAGGAGGGAGGGTGGAAGAGCTGAGGATGGGGGAGTGAAAGGCTGATGAAAATGTGGCATCAGTAAACAGAAACAGAACGAGCCTGAGTCAGAAGAAGAAAAATAAAACATCTTGAAAACTAAGACTAAATATGACATTTGTATATGTGCAAGTGTACAAAACTCAAATCTTTTATGAAACGTCCTATTTCTAATACTTAACATGAATGTTAATGTATGTTGTTCCATCTGTTTAACTTGCACAGATATTTTAAATTAATCAGACTTATAAACAATTATTATCTTACCTGTTGTAGATATAGCTCTTTGACATTTACCAACAAGCTGGGTGCCAAACAGCACAAAAAGTAAGGAAGTTTGTGTTTGGTAGATTATTTCTTTGTTGTAACAATGCTTCTTGGCAATTAATCTCATACAGGACACCTGATTGGCAGCACCTACCAGAAGCTTAAAACAAGTGACAAAATCAGCAACAAAATAAGTTGTTTGGCAGAGAAGATTTGACAAATTTATCATCAGCACAACCCATATACTCAGCTTTACTGCTCATCCCTCAAATGCATGTTCCTTACAAATGTGGCAACATTTCAAATGGAAATTAGCAGGCTTTCCAATGAGATTTATTGCCAAGAAGCTTTGTTACAACAAAGAAGCATATACCAAATGCTGATTTGCTTACTTCTAGTGCAAAAAAAAAAAAAAAATCTGTTGAACGAAAAGTTTGCTCTGTATTAGCAGATTAGCTTAACTGTGCCTACCATTGGGCATATGAATAAACTCGATTTCCCCAAACTGTGGTCATCAGATAAGCTATCTACAAGACATTTGTTCGTATCTTTTTACAGAACCTCTTTTCAAAAGATCTGAACTTTTGCTTGCATAAGAAAGCCAACCAATGATTCCAAATGTTGAATAAAATGAAGGCAGTTAGAAACATTTTTACTTTAAATGATGAGTAAAATGTCACAGTAGGGTAAAACCCCCCTCTCTTCTTTGAATCAGTAATTATAATAAAACATTGGAAAAGCTTAAACAGAAAAGCAAGTCTTCAAATACCCACCACCAGCGGCCCACATTCTATTATACTCTTCCAGAGTTTATCCAAGGTGGAGCTCAGAGTGTGTAAATAACCTTTATTGTCTCTTGCTGCTGATGGAGCTCCAGCTAAAGTTTCCCTCCTCTCAGTCAGACAAGTACCAACACGCACTTTACCTGCTTTTTAGCTTTTTTCACTCTGTTTGAATCAGGCTGTTCGTTTTTTATATTACTGCAGCATAAAATTTCACATTGTCTCTTTTAAAACATGAAATCCCATCTAAGTTCTGCTTGGCCGCAGGGTCTCTTATCAACAATTGTCCTGGTTCCAGCTCCGTTTTACTGCAAAACCTTCAATCTGAGCCATAATGGCCCCCCGGCAGCACTGGTTTACAGTTACACCACCAGTGCTCTATAATAAAGTTTCCCTTGAAGGTAAATACCAAGGCTGAGTGCTGTGGGTCCACAATGAATAGACCCACACTTAACTACTGGAGGAGTTAAAAATTCATCAAATCTGCTTCAAAACACAGCAGAGATTATTTCTTACATTCAAAMRGATAAAAGTTTAGTCTGGGGAATTTTAAAATGATGCTATTCAGTAGTTCAGCTGTGATATCAGTCATATAATATGGAGTGTGAATAAAACCACAAGTCTTCATCCTAGCTAGGCTAATGGCTAAGCAAACATATGCCTGTTTTACATTATTTTATATACGAACGTTGCATCAGCTCTGCACATTTGCACGGCTTTTTTTGTGACATTGTCATCCTGCGATATAAGCAAATGCTAATACTGCAGAAGATGGTATAAAAAATCAAATTTAAAATTGATCATTGAGAACAAGAGAGATGGAACATCTGACAATTTGAAGTGCAGCCCAGGACACAGCTGCAAGTTTGATGTCATGTAAGGGAAGTGTTACCAGTGTTAGTGGTTGTTTTTGCTTTTCTGGAAGACTTAAATTTAAACATCCACATTTAGCCACAACATTTAAAATTTAACTTTCAGGTTTAGATTTACACATTTAATATTTACTTATTAGTTAACGTTTGAATTTAATATTTTATTTTACATTTGGTGCCCCATAGCAAAAGAAATTTAAAATTTAAATGAACATAAAAATCTTGGGACTCCATGGGCTGTAACTGTCAAGGC
>NW_013952503.1:762284-767086 GCF_001266775.1 Austrofundulus limnaeus | reverse complement strand
CACACACACACACACACTTTAACTGACCTAAAGTTTAATATAAGTATAAATCATGATGTACATCTAAAGCTGTTCTTTCATTCTGCAGAGAAAACGAGTCATTTCTTCTCCAAATAAAAACACACTGCCTTTAACTTCCTACTTATCTCAATTTAATATCTGTCACCARTTTTTTCCTCTCTTCTCAAAAAGTTAAACATCCTTTGAAAATGCCCAGATCTAAAATAATAATAATAATGATAATAATAATAATAACTGAAACATGTATGATGACCTTCGCTCTGTCCAGCTGGTGGTCACCACACAGACCACTGACCCTGTGACCTCTCACAGGTGACCTCCAGTAAGACCAGCAGATCTGGTTTCACTCAGCAGGGAGGTAACCAGTCACCAGAACCAGCAGGAAGTCTTGGTTCAGACTCTTGTTATGATCTGCTGGAACGTTTGGACTTTTAACTGGATGCTTTTGTTCAGTTTAGAAGAGAAGGTCATTGAAAAGGGGATTTTTATAAAGACCTGAAGCTCATAGACGTTTCTGCTTCCAGATGGTTGAGATCAYTGTTTTCCTTTCGTAGGCTTTTCAGCATACATTTTTGGCCATTTTTGTTCTCATTGAAAATTAGTAGCGCCATCTTCCCTCATCCTTAAAATTCTTCAAAATAGTTGAAGCTTCCTGCACTTTACACCTTTGGTTATGGTTTTTAGCTATTTTCAGCTAATGTGATAATCTTAGCTGCTTCTTTTAGCTGCTTAATTCAGCAAWCATGCTCTTTCTGTTTCATGCAAGATTCCGTTTTTTTCAACTACTTTTTATCATCTATTTTTTTTGCTATTTTACAACTAATTGCAAAACTTTTGTACATTTTTTCTTGTTTTCCCTGTAAAAGTCTTTCAGCATCAAGCGATCACTCTGCATTTTCACAGAAAATGAAAGTTGTCGTCTTGTTCTGTCTTGAGGTGAGGATGATCTGATGGAGGAGCGAACAATGGGGCTGGAGTTCAACCTGCTTCCCAACATGTGAATTGGAAGTGTTTGCTTGGGTGGGGGGTGCCACAGAGGCAGGGTCAGAGGAGCTGTGGTGTTGTTAAATGGCTTAGAGGTGGAGATGCTTTTCACCAATAGATGGAGGCAGTAAAATGCCATTTTTCTCTCCCTCCCTCTCCGCCTCTGGAGCAGGACGGTGGGAGGGAGATAAAAGTGAGGAGGATCTGGGAGTGTTGATGCTCAGCTCCTCACAGCCAGCACATGTCTGCTGGAGCTCTGTCTTAATGGGGCATCTGGCTGCTGATTCTCTCTCAGYGTCCCAAGAGAAGCTGCTGTTCATCAGCTGCAGCCCAAAGAGACACAGGGGGTTTATAATATTTGGATGGACCAGTTAATGTGAGTATAAGTCTTGGGCAACATTTTTTTTTATTATTGATTTATCTTGGCAGRCTTACAACAACATGGCAACAATGGCAGCACGTGATTTGTGAAGTATATCTGAGAAGTGGCTGATTAGTTGTTGGGTGTAAGAGATGTGAAGACTCAGCATCTCAAAGTGCCAGATGGCTATTTTTATGGGCAAGTAAGAAAATAAAAGCTATGCTGGATTATTTCAGCTGTTTTATGACTGAAAATAAAGTCATGCACAGAGGCTTTTTGCTTTAGTCTGGTTGATGATTGACCTGAGTTTGTTGTTCTCCACCCGGGTCATTGTTTGGGTCTCTCACACTTGTGTTTCTGGTTGTTGACCACCATGAAAAAGCTCTTTAGAAAGCCTAAAGGAGGTTTGACTTTGTGTCAGTTCAGTCATCGTGCAGCCCCTGCACTATAATTAAACAGCATGTTTAGCACAGTTGCCTGATCTTTATAGCTAACAGCCTAATGTGGCTAGTTAACCACATGAAAGAGCACAGTGATGATAATGGTGTTTTCAGTCCAGAAGAACAGCCTTTTTTCCTGCGTGTGTGTCGTCCTGCAGCGTGCGTGTATTAGACAGAAGATCTGTGTTTGCCTGTAATTGGCTCCCGACAGACTGAGCAGAAAAGCCGGTAGGAGAATTCACTCAAGTCTGGAGATACGACACGGTTACCTGCCTCCTGGCTCCACGGTTCCCCTCTAATGAGAAATGAAGCCAGTTGAAAACAGAACTCTACTGACCACCCTGGTTCTGCTTCAAGTCTGAACTTTTTTTTTTTTTTTACTGGTAGTTGCTTTTTCAGGGTGTGTGGTCACGTCCCCATCAAACTCAAAAACTCTGTTGGACAAACTAATTGTGTTRAACTCAATGTCTGTGCTGCACGTCATGTCTCATTTGAGCATCATCGTTGCAATGTACGTGTGCGCAATAAGTCACACTGCAGGTCCTGATATTTAGGAGGCAAATTAAATCAATGTGTTATCGAGGGACAAAACAATAAATGGTCGTGTGTTAGAGCTTTTACAGGTTATTTYCGCAGRTGGAAGTGGGCRGCTTTGTGTTTAAAAAAAASCTAAAACTTTCATTTAGTTGTGAAACTCCTGGGACAATAATGGCACAGTTGTTTAGAGAAGTGTTGTTGATGAATTCTCGAGCTGTGGAGGAAGACGACGTAGCCTAGGCATCGCCTTCATACACAGTTCTGTTCAATTCTGATCTCCTTTCTCTGCTCCTTCTGGGCTTTCTATCATTGAYGTGAATCTCTCCTGTAGTATTTCAACTGGGCCAATGGGTGAGCAGGAGGAGKWGTKRWKRATGATGTCGATTTTCTGCTCTGTTTTAGTCTTCCTGTAGTTCAGCAATGGCAGCAGAGGAGGTGAATGAAGCTAGTCCRTGTTGACAAGGCTCGTTTAGCTCAGTACTTCTCTCTTCCCAGTAGGGGATGGTTGTTTACAGTACACACAATTGCACACTGAGCGGTGTTGTAAGGAAAATTGTCCCTCATGAAACAGTTTACTGGCGGACTCAACGTAACGTTCCAAATGTGTTCAAACTATTTAAATCGGKATGTCAGTATTTGGAAAATTCCTATAAGTGAAAATATGAGTAAAGTATGAACTGGTATATTGGCCAGCTGTAATTATTTATTACGTATTTAGTCAGTTGTACTTTTTAGTGTTAATAAGAGGATGTGTAAAAACACTGTTTCTATGCAGGAAATGCCATGTAGAGCTCAGTTATTGTTTGTTAGCGATTCTCAGCTGTAGCAGTGACTCAAGGAATGTAACGTTTTAGTCAAAGTTATACACAAAACGTGTAAGTTAATTACAACTGGTCCTTTGAGGGAAACCATGCTCATGTGGCCCTCAWTGAAAATGATTTTAACTTTAATGGGCAATGAAACTTCGTAACAGGATCTGAGATTTTCTTAGAGTTCCCACATCCAAGGTGACATTGTCTTTGTGAATCGTAAAGCTCTTCTGTCAGATCGTTGCTTTATCTTCTCATCTGTCTCTCCCAGACTGACATCCCAACATTTTTGATGTCTTAACAGATCATTCTGACAATCTGTSTCTTTCTTTACATCTAACATGGAGCCCAGATTACCTTCCTTCATCTTAAATCTCTCAATTCCTTTTGAAGCTTCACAAGTTGTTTCATCTGCGCTCCTCTGCTCGTCCGTCTTATCCTCCCTTTGTGTCCGATTATTTATCTGTTTGCTCTTTACACTGAGGTCGCCCTCGGTGCTTAGATGTTAGAATGTGGGGTTAAAGTTTCCATTAAGGAATTTGTCACAGCGTCTTATCAGATTATTTCAGAGTTTGACTTCATGTCCCATTTTTAGCTCAAGAACCAGCAGAGGTTTTTGTTCCAAAATAAGAAGGTGGCCTATTTCACAGGTCCTAATGTTTTGAATTGTTGAGGTTTTGTGTTATTATATTTTTGACTCCTCATACAATGGTGAGMTCTACATACTAATATTTGTTCACACTTACATCATTCAATACATTTATTAAATCTACTATGATTATATGATCTTGTTAACGYGACTATAACCGAGCCATAACCCTAACACCCAAAACAGACAATGAGGCTCACAGCATGTGCATAAAGCTTACACACTGGGGTGTGAGATGTAAACAGAACAAGTAAAAGAAGACACCTTCAGGYCACACGTTAGATTAGAGGTGAAGGTTGAATAATTACTGTATTACTGAATTCTGCCCGCAGTTCTTCACAGGACAACATCAGATTAAAGGACATGAGAACCTACAGGTCTACTCAAAACATTAAATATTTAAAAAGGACACCAATCACTTGAACTTTTAAACCAAGCTTCAACAGAAAATAACTACAACTCAGTGTAAAACAGTCTACACTGACTAAGCAAACAAAAACACAGAGTTGCACCCCTTAAAGCWACTGGGATCTAAATAATAAATTACCAACAGTGGAAAAGAAGAGCAGTAAGCTAAATCTTTTGCCCAGCATCCAGATAAGAGGTTCTTATATTATCATGGGTCTGAGTAAGTACAAAGATAACAAGCTCAAAACGAGGCGCAGAGGCAGGCTGCTCATATGGAACCACGGTCGTCCAACGTGAAAGTTTGCTTGGTTGATCTGAGAAACYGCAGCAACGAGCCAGGTGAGCAGGAGACAATGCTGACTGAATTATGGGTCTGGAACACYGGTCCAATCAGCAGCAGGAAACAGGAAGGTGGGCCAAGCTCATGCAAACCCCAGAATTAAAAAAAAAAAAAAAACTCCTCACAGTGGGATGCTGCCTCAGTGTCTAACGCTGGTGACAGTGATGTTGAGAGGATGCCAAACAGTCTGGCTGCACCACATTAACTGTGTGTGTGTGTGTGTGTGTGTGTGTGTGTGTGTGTGTGTGTGTGT
>NW_013952503.1:757568-761496 GCF_001266775.1 Austrofundulus limnaeus | reverse complement strand
CCTGGAGACCATCTTACGACCTCCCACGTGGTGTTTCATGACCCACAGTGGGGGTTCTGACCCCAACTTTGTGAACCACTGCTCTTACTTGTCCCTGTCAGAATGAATGGTTTTCATCTTGTGATATTTTCAGCTCAACATTTCACTGTCTCAGCCTAAGCAGGAACTGTTATTAGATAYAAATAAAAAAGAACAAATCTATAAACAAATTGTTTAATCGATCCTAGTTAACATCAGAGTTTTGTGTCATTGTCAGCATGGTTAAGATTTAGTTCAGAGTTTTATGCAAATAACTTGACRGGACCAATATAATGTCTTATTTCATAGTTATGTATGTTCTCCTAAAGTGCAAGTGACCTTAAAGCTGTTTTGTCTGCTGATAACTGAAAAAAGGTCAGAATATGATGGGACTGGAATATTGAGTTTTTGTATTTTTTAAAGCTGCAGAGCTGTTGCTGATGGACGTTTTTAAGGGCTTTAGACATAGAAAAGCCTTCAAATCTGAAGTGTTTGAAAGTGCATTATGTAGATCAGTGGTGCTCAAACTTTGTATTCAAAGGTCAAATTCGGATTTCTAGAAAAGGTCCAAGGTCCAGAACAACGGTCAATAAGCAAATTATTTTTATTGAACTCGCTTCCAACTTCCAACCTGAAGAAATGATGACTTGGAAAAACGGTTCAGCATCAGCCTTGACGGGTCGTGTGGATCGAGCCTTTCGTCTTTAGAGTATCTCTTGGGATTTGTGTAACCGTTAGACCAGTGGTGGACAGTAGAGGTGTAAGAAAATATTGATACACTGAAATATTACAATATTTCATTTCCTGAAACTGTATCAATCCTCTGAAACRCTATTAATTTTTAACTAGGTTTAAAATGTAAACTTTCATGCCAAACGTTCATTCTTGTGTTGTATTTTAACCTYCTACTGCTAGTTGGCAGAAGTCAGTCAGCCATTTGGCTCCTCAGAGCACCCAGGAGTTTCTTTTAGCGCATGCACAAATGAGCTGATGGTACGACTTGTGCTTCTGGGACAAATTGAGCAGTGACACCACTAACAAAATTAAATAAATAAATAAAACACATAGACAAGTAAAAATTAGCCAAAGCTAACAGCTAACGACTCACTCAGTCTCCGTCCAGCTGAAGACCAATGGGACTGACACAAACCTGTTCATGTTAACTTATTAGTGGACTTATAGAGCACATACAGTATCATGCAAAATCCATTTTCTAGCCCTTAAATAATTTTTTATGTACCGGTACTTGGATACTCTAGGAGTTCAGAAAAGTTAAATTTAGTTTCTCCTGGTGCTGCGTAGATTTATATTCTGTTTAGGTCATATTTTTTCAGCTGCTTTATTTTATTTTTTAATTTTTTTATTTACCGTTATTTTACCAGGCAAGTCCCATTGAAATCTCTGATCTCTTTTTCAAGGGCGGCCTGGGCCTGAAGGCAACCCATTGTATGTTTTTGGGGGGGTGGGGGAAACCGGAGTACCCAGAGAAAACCCACGCAAGCACAAGGAGAACATGCAAACTCGGCACAGAAAGACCCCAGGTCCGAACCGGTGATCGAACCCAGGACCTTCTTGTTGTGGGGCGTTGGTGCTAACCACTGAGCCGTTGTGCTGCCAAGTCGTATCTCTGCTATCAAACTACAAAAATGGCCAAACAGGGTGGAGTGGACAGTTATTGGGAGTGAGACCTGGAGGGGGCAAGTGAAGAGCCTCATTGGCATTTAAAGAGGTAGCACCAAAACGAGTTGCTCTCAGATGCACTTTAGAACAGGGGCCAAAGAGGGACCTATGRATCTGCAACAACAAGGAATTCAGACCAGAGCACTGACATTATTCCACATTATATAGACCACAACTGACAGATTTAAATATAAACAGGAAGATGATACTCTGTCTCCTTTGGCAAAACCTTTTTAGTGTAAGCTAACYGGTTAATGGTTTTCAAAGTGAGTGAAAAAGCTAATCTGTTAAACAAAACATTTCTTCCACTATCAGCTGTTAGCTGATTATCAGAACCATGTCCACAACTGACCAAGTCTATATTTCTGTCTCAGCTCCAGTCTGTCTGACCTTCCACAGAGGTTTGTACACCTGGAAAATTGGGAATTTTCTTGAGAATTAGTGAAAACATTTTCAGACAAATATAAATGTGTTGTTCTCTCATGCTCTTTACATCTCAGTGGATTTTCTGCATGAGATTCCTTACTTGGAAAAATAACAAGGATGTCAACAGAAAAAGAGTAGAGATCATACTACATGTTCTGCTTGAGTACTCCAGATTACCTGCTACGTTCACATGTTATTTCATCTGGAGATTTCACTAAATGCTAGGTGGAAAATCCAAGATGTTTATAGTGAATGCTGCAGAYGTGTTGGTGAGCTCCGCCGTCGGTTACTCCAGTCTTGATGCATTTGCTGTATCATCCATCGATTAGCTGCCCTTCAGATTGATACGAGACCGGAAATAGAGACTGTTTAAGAAATCAACAACCCTCTGGGGACGGCACTACTTCTTCTCCCTGAGCTGAAATGGAGGTGCAGCTGGACGATACACTTAATCATAAACCTGTTTTGCTGTGCGTGGAGGTGTCAATTTCTTAGACGTCATAAAAACGTGAACCCAAGGTGACATTTTGTTGATATTCTGTGTAAAATCTGAATGTTTTAAACCGTTTTTAATCATTCGATGTCACATATTACAGCTTTAAATTACAAAGCCACATTTTATTTTGTAACCATTTCTGATTGGAATATGAGGGTGAAGACTCAGAGCATAATTTAAAGTGTTAAGCCAGGAGAAAGCTGAGGTTACAGGGATGGTGAGAGGTCTGCAGACGGGGGGCATGGTGGGGTTGTTAACCAGCAGCGTGGTGTAACCGTGATGATGTAATGTAACGGGCACCTGTCCTCGGGGTGTGGATGAACTGTGTGAGTGCGCTTCACTCACTGGGGGTTTCGGGGTTTGTCATCCAGCCCAACATTCCTGCTCAGTGACTCAGTGACAGAAAGTCAGTCAGACGCCATACCCCACACCCTCCTCTTTCTGTCACCCACTGTCCCATACCACCCCCACCCCCCCATTTCCACTTTATCACCGACCAAACACACCCCACCACCTACTCCACATGATAACTTCAGAGCAGATATAGCTGGCTGTTTGGGTAATCCCTGCCTGAGACCACGCTATCAGCACTGCTTGATAATGTTGCCACTGGAGTAGAGTCAGAGCAGATATGTGAGACCTGTCTCTGTTCCTTCCTTTACCCTCTTTTTTTCTCTCTTGCAAATCTCAAAGAGGTGGTAAATGGAGCTGTGCAGGATAGCTGGAGCTGGGGGCGAGGCTTTGTGTGGAGCWGGGAGATATTTGGGAAGACAATAAGAATATGAGACAGGAAATGTGTCGTCTTAAACAACAGGCTCTCCTGAGGGGGCATCAGAGTTTACTCCCATAAGCTGCTGTTATTAAAGCTTAGGCTAAAAACTTTGCACAGAAACTATTTCACCAACCGTAGTTTTTTTTTGCAAATGTCTGTTTATTTTAAAGAGGCAAAACCACAATTACAGTAGAACATTTTGTATTTTTTAGCACACACTGCATTGTGGGTTAATACGATATATACGTCAGAGGTTAATACGATATAATTTAAGCAAATTTGACAGATGCGACTGCGTTTTTCCAGTTTATCTGATGTTTTTCACAAATTCTGTCAGAGAAAACACTGGATGAGGTGAAACGTTTGAGTCAAAGCAAGAGTTCTATAAAAAAGTGCAATTTTAAGTTTTTATTTGTAAAATTATAATTTTGTAACTTGTTTTCAACATATTAATTTATATAATTGTATGCGTTTACCAATAAAATATAATTACCCCTGTTATTCAGTCTTTCAGTTTATTTTGAATCTTATTCTTC
>NW_013952503.1:754327-756742 GCF_001266775.1 Austrofundulus limnaeus | reverse complement strand
GTTCTCTGTGTTTCCTGTTGTTGCAATAAAACTCAGATGATCATTTCACGGAGTACCTTCATTCTTGGACCACGTATTTCTGTCGTTGTTAAATAAATATTGCCATAACATAACCATATTTGACCTCTTTTCCTCCAGTTCTCTGTGAATTTGCTCATCTCGCTCGTTTGTCAAAACTCTCTTCTTCCTCCACAGCTCCAGAATTCACTGGCAACACTTCTCAGAAAAGCATTGCCATTATTGTCCCAAAAGTTTCATAACAAATTAAAAGTTTTAGCATTCTTAACTCAAAGCCGCCCATTTCAGCCCTCAGAAGCAACCCGTCAAAATAAAAGCTGTAACACGTGACGTTTAGTGGTTTAGTCCCTGGATAACACAATTTAATTAGCCTCCTACTCTGCAGGACCCTAACTTGATGTTTAATGACCAGCACAGGGGTCCCAACTTCCACTTTAAAAACACTGGCTTAGAGTATGTGTTGGAGATGACTCTCAGCTACTACCAAACAAAATTTTGAGTTGATATCTGTAGATTTGGCTGCGTTCTAGCCATTTTTGTTTGCTGTGGTGGTGGAGTCTTCTTGCCCCTGATGACCCTCCTGAGACATTCCTTCACCATCACTGTACCCCAGCTGCATTGTGTTCATCCCAGTACTGACTGGAACAGCTCTGCAGCAGTTTTAATTAGTTTGGATGCTCCGTAGTTTGGGACGGGACAGTGCGTCTGYGCTCGTCTCTGTGGAAACCACCAAGTTGCATCACAGTCTGTTTGTGCGTCTGTGTGGCTTTTGGGGTTAGTTTGTGGAGCAACGAAGGGGATAATGATATGAAGCAACCCAGTTTGAGTTATATCTGCCTCGTCTCATCAGATCAGGGTCGGAATGTCGGTTTGGGTGAAACACACTCTTAAATTTACAAGCTGTCTTCTGAAAAAACACCTAATATTTTAAAGTTCTTTCATAAAATATAATTTTTTTGACACATTCACTCTTTTTTTCCTCTTTGTGTTCATTATCACCCGTCGCCCTTGTCTCTGTGTTTAGTTCATTTTATTAAATTAGTTTCATTTATTTAACCAGATTAAAACCCCATCGAGGTCGAGGTCTCATTTTAAATGGGGACCTGGGCAGAAATAAACAGCACACATCATAAGTCACAACCATAATAAAATGAGAGTCGTTTTTTAATTCTTAATTTAGTAATGTTTTATTTATAAAGTGTAGAATAGAATCATAGAAATAGATTCACAAGGTGCTGTGCAGTCAATAAAACATCAAACATACATAAAACAGGCTGATACGTCCCAGTTCAGAGCAGGTAGGAGACAGGAAAYAACATTCATCTTATCAAATCTTTTCTACATAAAAGTTTAACTTGATTCAAATCAAATCAAGTTAAAATGACAAAGTAACAATTTAGACAATCATGAATGGCAGAAACCATAAGAATACACCACAGCTATCTCTAGTGTTAGCGAAATATCTCAAGAAACAGTGCAGGGATTTGAATAAAACTAATAGTTGTACATCTTCAACTGAATAACATTTGGAAACAACTCAATTAAAAGTGGCCGCCATCGTCAGCTGACCATTGTACACACAAAATGACTACAAGTCAGCCAGTTTTTCAGTTACTGAGTAAAAATGTGGTGTGGTAGTAGCTGAGCATCATCTTCAACACATACTCWGAGCACAAATACAAAAGTGCAAGAGATCAGGCGTGATGCCATGCAAGGTTCGATCAAAAGGTCTAACTGCCTCTTCTCATCTTAAGATGCTTTTGGTGTAAAACTCTGGTATAAATGGTGGAGGGAAGGAAAGCTAGGTTTTACATTTTTACTCCAGTTGACGTCAGTTGGCGTTTCAAATCTTTTCCAGCAATGCTCCTTTTTGTTTTCTCAAGACTTATCCTGCGTTTCCTGCCTTTTCCCAGATGGGTCGCCACACTAACCTCAGCTGACACACACCGTTATGCTTGCCTGGCTGAGCGGATATGTCAGACACGCAGGTCAAGTAAATAAAAGAGTGGGAACCTGAACCCGGTTCTAGTTTGACTTGTCTCCGCGGGACAAATTTCCTTAACCTGTACCTAATCGTCGTCCCGGAGGGAGATCTGCTCTTTAACCTGTTTGACAGCCTTGACGCACACTGATCTGCTTTTTGTCAAGCTCCAGTTCTGTCCTCTGGGACTCTTATATTTTTTGTCAGCGCGTGTGAAGCTAAAGTGTAAACACACAGAATGTAAAATGAGGGTTAGATTTTATGATGAAACAAGCACAGTGTAATGAAAGCAGTCATTCTAGTAAATAAAGCCACATTCTGTGAAGAAGTAGTGAATATCTTTGATTTTATTGACTTTTCACACCCCTGCAATCATCTTAAACACACACACACACACACACACACACACACACACA
>NW_013952503.1:746914-751306 GCF_001266775.1 Austrofundulus limnaeus | reverse complement strand
GTTGAACAGTTTCTGAGTTATAAGCATTTTTGTATGTCCAGACACCCCTTTTTCAGGTAAATTGGGGGTCCGATGGGGTGAGGGGCACTGATTGGTGGGCCTGATGGATAGAGCTTCATCAGAGCTAAACAACAAAAGAAATCTGAAGCTTCTATGTTGAACAGTTTCTGAGTTATAAGCATTTTTGTATGTCCAGACACCCCTTTTTCAGGTAAATTGGGGGTCCGATGGGGTGAGGGGCACTGATTGGTGGGCCTGATGGATAGAGCTTCATCAGGGCTAAACAACAAAGGAAATCTGAAGCTTTTATGTTGAACAGTTTCTGAGTTATAAGCCTTTCATATGTCCTGACACCCCCTCTTTGAAAGGAGCCCCCTCCTCAAATATGGGGTCTATCGTAAAACCGTTGGCTGGCTCAGTGTAGGTCAGACTCATCTACAGCCCTGTCAAATTTTATGTTGATCGGTGCAGCTGTTTTTGAGCTATGGTTGACCAAAAATCACTGAAAAAAAAACAACAAATAAATAAAACAGTACAAAAACAATATGACTCCCGCTTACGCTTCGCGTGCGGGGGTCATAATAATAATGTTTTAGAGTTCCCCTTTGATGTCACTTCCTGTTTCACTTTGGCTGAACCCAGTTCAAATGAAAATATGCCAGTTATGTGACAAAATGGGGAAAATCGCGTGTTGTGCCAAATGTCATAAATCTAAACATGTTTTCTTTACTTTATGTATTTGAAGGATCTGCATGCCACAGGCACTTCAATCAAATAAAGTTGTTTTTTCACAGTTAATGCATTTTTTATAATTATCGTTTTGTTTATAGGAGTCAGACTGACCAGTGGTATTTTCTCCAGCAGCATATCCACCATGGCTCCATCTTTGTACTGCTTAAAGGCATCAGCCTTTTTAGCCATCTGCTCGGCCTCAGCGCGACCTTTAGCCTCCAGAGCAAAAGCTTCRGCCTCTCCTTTCATCTGCACGGAGGAACAACAACAGCCCAGTTCAGTTTACAGTAAATATTTGAAAACGRGGTGGAAAGTAAAAAGCAGCACTGTGGAATATTCATTTGTCTCAAAAACAGTAAAACATAAAACAAAAGAGGAAAATAAAAAACTCACTTTGATGGACTCTGCCTCAGCTTCAGCCTCCATGATGAGCTGCAGGCTACAGGAGAGATGAAAAATTCATTGTTTGAACAAACTCCATGTACAAGGTAACCCCTCCTGATCCGGGCCATGAGGAGGGTCCAGCTCYAGTACTCACCGCTGAGCCTCGGCCAGCCTCTCCAGGCGGTATCTCTCAGCCTCGGCAGGCTTCTTGACTTTAGCCTCGAGCTCTTTCTCTTTGCGGATGATCTCCTGGTCCTGCAGAGTGATCTGCTGCGTGCGCTCCACCACCTGGACCTGCATCTTCTCCTCCTCGATGCGCTGCTTGGTCTTCGCCACCTTGTAAAGACAATTTAAACTTTGCTTACAAATCAAGCAATAAAAAGKTTAGAGATMCAGGAAACCACCGTTTGCCCTCTAACTTGTTCGTTTGGCCGTCGAGGATCAGATTCGGAGCAGAGGAGCGTACCTGAAGCTGGTAGGCCATTTCTGACTCGGCCTTCTTGGTGTTGACCTCGGCATCGTACGCTGCTTTCTGCAGCTCGTAATCTCTCTGTGCTTTCGCCATYTCTATCTCATTCTTGTACTGAGCAGACACCTTCTCCTGCATGGCGTGGGCCTCCTGGAAATGGGAGAGTTGCAAACGGGAGATGTGTGAAATCCTGGAAACATCCTGAGAAAATGCTGAAAGATGCTGACACAGCTCCTGATCAAAATTCCACCAGATCTGTTTTTTAAACTACGAAATGATGCCTACATTTTAATGTATGAACCCCTCAAGACCTTTAAAGAGAACCAAGAACAACAGAAATGTTTAAGTTGCTGTCAGTGGTTCATTACGATTCCCATGGGAACCACACACCTGTCTCTCACTCCCTGACTGTAAAATGAAGAAACTACTGCAAAAACTACAAGTCAGAGCTTCAATCTTGAACAATGAGCAGCAGAGGAGTCGCATCTATGTTTCTACATTGTTTCATAGAGAGTAAGTTAAAAAGACTTTCACAATTATTTGAGATAAAGAGCAGAGACTGAATCTGTGGAAGCTCTGTTCAGACAGAGTAAACTGTAAATCCTACAGCAGCGACAAAAAAAAAGACATAAGATATCAAAAAGTTCTGCTACTCTTTTAAACTTTAAACCTGATTTTTTTTATTGTGCAGCATTCCTGAGTTATAAAGTTTTAAAGGGAGCTGAGTTTTCTTGTGTTTCACCAAAATCCTAATGATCTCCCATTATTTGTTTTAYGTTTTATTTTATAGCTGATGCAGGTAAAAAGTGTGCTTTCATGTTTATGAACTGGCACCCATGAGGTAATTTCTTTTAAGACAGGAGCGTTTTCTTTTGTTAACATTATAATTTTTACATTATTTACCTTCATAACAGAATCMCGTTTATATTGAGCCTCTCCGATCCTGGCATCCCTCTGGACCTGAGCGGTACGAGCTTTACCCAGCGAGTGAAGATAATCCTGTCAGACAGAAGAAAAAACAGATAATCAAATCTGGGGCTGCCATGAAGGGGTGGAAATTAGCACCCGCCACCGGCCGAATGCCTGTAAATATATGAAACTGCGAGTAAATTTGAACAATGCACAAGCCACCGGGGCAGGTTTATGATTTGAACTAAAATAAATAAATAAATAAAWAAACGTGTTCAATTTGTGCTACTGAACTATAGAGGCCAGCAATGTGCCTGAGTGGCTGTTAGTCAGCTCTAAAAGCCATCAGGAGGAGAAAACTGAAAGGAAACTTTCGCAAAGTGGCTTTTTTTTTCTGAAGTTAAGTGGGCGGCAGATAAAAACGTTCAAGGGGAATCGAGAAGGAACCAAAAGTTAGACCTTTTTTTAAACAAAAAAATGGAGAAAAACTAAAAACGACGAGTTTACGACTCAGTTTTGATGACAGCAGCCAGTCAATGTTTTGTTCCAGGTGAAAGCAGCATGTGCCCTCCAGCAGCAAGGCTATTAGCTTCATTGTAGGCACAAATGATTTAAATTAGAGGCCATCAAGGACTGAATTGTGTACCGGTATATGCCATAATGTTACCCAGAAAAAAAAAGGGGAAAAAAAAAAAAAGAGTGCCTGGTAAACGCCTGAGTAGCCACTGTGGCCAGTGGAGGACATTTTAAATTTCCATCCCTGGAAACAATCCAACAGCAACACAATTACCAAGAAATAGATCAAATATATTCACACCACAGTAAATCAACCAGTTTTCATAAATAAACTTCAAACAACAGCTGATAAAAGCCCCTAGAACAGGGCTATTCAACTGGTGGCCCGCGGGCCGGAGTGACCAAAGTTCGGCCCGCCAAATGGTTTATTCAGCTCTTAAGCCCAAACCCCCGGTTTTCTACGTTAATTACTCTAAGTTCTTTTAGTTAAACATAGACATGTTTGGTGTCTACAGAAACGTCAGAATCTTGGCTAGAAGCCGGTAAAACAATTTTTATAAACACTCAAGACAGTTAAAACTACAAGCAGTTGAAGATAAAATGAAGAAAGTGAAGTTTAAAAATTTGGCAAGTCAGAGATGTCAAAATATTAGTGTAAAATAGGAGGCAGAATGTGTTTTTTGTTTTTGATAATGTTTAATTATCACTACTTTTATAGGGTTCTGTATGTTGTATTCATGATTAAATGCAGTAAAATAAACTATTTCAAAGGTAACAGATCTTTGTAACACTTGGTTTATTTACATTATAACTTTAATTGCTGGATGTTCGGCCCCTTAGCTGTTGACCGGCAGTAACTGTGGCCCCCGGAACAATTTAGTTGAATAGCCCTGGTGTAGAATCATAAAAGACTAGAAGAAGAAACCCAGTTTGAGCAGCTGAAAAGGAAGAACATTAGACAAACCAAATGAAGAGCTGGTTTGTTACCATAGAAGCACTTAGGTCTAATTTGTCTCGGTTGCTATGAGAGGGTGGGGGTTGGCTGAATCACAGATTGTCAATATCAATCAGTAAARCCTTTTCCTGTAACGGAAGAAACTGGGACTAAAAGCTTTTCATGGAATGAAAACAACTCAGAACGAGACACCGCATTTCTGTGGCGTTCATGAAGAAAAAACACACACCTGATCATCGTGAAGAACACACACACCTGATAATCATGAAGAAAAAACACACACAGACACACACACACACACCTGATCATCGTGAAGAACACACACACCTGATAATCATGAAGAAAAAACACACACAGACACACACACACACACCTGATCATCGTGAAGAACACACACACCTGATAATCATGAAGAAAAAACACACAC
>NW_013952503.1:740734-742671 GCF_001266775.1 Austrofundulus limnaeus | reverse complement strand
CACCTGATCATCATGAAGAAAAAACACACACACCTGATCATCATGAAGAAAAAACACACACCTGATCATCATGAAGAAAAAACACACACCTGATCATCATGAAGAAAAAACACACACACCTGATCATCATGAAGAAAAAACACACACCTGATCATCATGAACATCTTTGAGCGTGTAGCTCACAACACCGATCCCCATGTTGACCAGGTCTGAGGAGGCCACTTTAAAGACCTGTTCGGAGAACTTCTTGCGGTCCTGGTAGATCTCCTGCTCACAGAGCAGAGTCACAACATYGTTCATACAAACTAAAACACACAAMCAGCACCACCAACAACAGTGTTCGTGCAAAAACATCTGCGACTGTTAGAAGACAAACCTCCACGGTTAAATGAGCAATGATGGCTCTCTGATGGCCCTCCAGCGTCTCGAGCGCAATCTGAGCAATCTCTGCCTCGGATTTACCCATGAACATCTGACAGGCGTTAGCTAACATCTCCTTGTTCTGACCCTGAATTTTCACCTAGAAACACAAGAAAAACAAGAAGTGAAAGAAGAAATCAGAGACCTAAAATCACACATCAGCAGATCTGAAGCAAAACAACAAAAAAAAAAAGAAAAAAAATACTGTTTTTTCTTGAACATGACTTATTGTCARTGACAGTAAGGTTAAAAAATAGCTGTCAACCTGTGCAATTCCAGTGACAGAGATGGGGACGCCATGACGGGTGTAAACTTTGTCACTCTTCACATTTAGAGTCATTGTGTTGAGGGTAATTCTGTGAATAAAAAGAAAAATATATATTTTGGATAAAACCGCCAAAAGATAAAGATAAAATTAAAAACCAAACATTGGAAATAGAAATTTGCTCACCTCTGGAGCTTCTGTATACAGGGGATGACAAACACTCTTCCTCCAGCGATCATTAAAGGTGGAGAGCGGCCACACCCTGAAAGAGGAGGGGCAAACAGGGAACATCGAGCGGTTTTTAGTCCAAACGGTTGAGAAAATAATAAATATCACAGCTTCATATTGCAACAATGTCAACATCTCAAAGAATTTCTCAACACATACGTATTTACAAAAATATGGAAAACCCCAGAGCTACTCCAAACTTTATCAACCTAACTTACCTAATGACAAAATATTACCTATTCACTATAAACCAATCTTCACCGGTACAAAATATGACAGTTATGCCATAACCTTATGTGCTTTCTAACAATATTACAGTATCACAAAGGCTGATATGTTGTGTTATAAAGTGAGATGTTGTAAAATAATTATTAATAAATAAATTCATTACCAGACACCACCATGGCTTCGTTGGGTCCACATGTATAAAACATCTTGATTCCTGGTGGAAACAAATGCCTCGTTAAGAAACCACTGAATAAAAGGGTTTAAAGTAGTTGGACATTAAAGAAAACACATTCTTTTTGCGTCATTACACCAAAACTAAAACACGCTCTGAATGGAGTTTCAACKGAGAAAAAGATTTAAATTCTTATTTGTAGTATGGAAAATAATGTTAAAATATTTAGAGATTTTATTTGAAGCATTTCATAAATTTCCAAGTCTTTAAAGCAAAATTATGTCAATGTTGTAGCTCAGGGGTGGGCAATCCTGGTCCTCGAGGGCCACAGTCCTGCATGTTTTACATATTTCCCTGCTCCAACACACCTGATTCAGTCACTGAATTACCTCTTCATGTTCTGCTGTATGGAGGACCAAAACTGACATAATTAGAATTAAAAGCAGAAACATATAAATGAACCACTAAATAAATAAATACATTTAAAATGCACCAAATAAATTAAAAAAGAACTTTATCTCAAGTTTTATAATTTAATTTACCTTCATATTTATTTTTCCAGCTTAGTTCCAATTAAATGTATATTTTAACATACAGTATAATTTAAATTGTACTGTTTTTTAA
>NW_013952503.1:734845-740007 GCF_001266775.1 Austrofundulus limnaeus | reverse complement strand
TTCCTTCATATCAGGTGTGTTGGAGCAGAGAAACAAGTAAAACATGCAGGGCTGCGGCCCTCCAGGACCAGGATTGCCCACCCCTGTTGTAGCTACATTGTGACCATCAACACATGTAGTATTATAATACTAAACTAAATATTCCAACATACGCTGGTAGTTAGGAATAAAGCCAACATGATCCTGTTTACAGAATGTGTCAGAGGGGCTTCCTGCACCACCCACTCCCCTCAGGGAGGAGGCTGCAGAACATCCAGAGCACCAGACTGCTCCCTGACGCCGTTAGGCTGCAGAACTCTAGAGGGGATCTGCTGGATCTACTCTTATTTATTTTATTAATAGTGCTATCTGTCGCTGTGCCAAAATCAGGGCCCGAGTAACAAAAATCTTTCTCCAGCACCCACGTGACGTGAATGAGAATCATGTTTCCTTTAATCTTTGATGTATTTTTGAAACCAGTCTGCTCACTGGAAATGTGGGCCTTTAAGCCCCGTCTACTTCCTGAAACACAATCATGGTGCTACACGAGCTTTTATTAAAGCAGAAAATAAATATTTAATTGCTAAAAGTTAMTATTTGAACACAGCAGCGAGCTAAGAACTACAAAAATCAACAAGCATCAATGCTAAAAATACAGTCTACCAGTTCCCAAAGTTGGGGTCAAGACCAGTGAGTCCAGAAACATCTAGGTGGGGTCTTATTGTCAGAATTAATTACATTTAAAAATTACTACTGGCATGTTTTTTTTGCCTTAGTTGTTACAAATGTCATTGTGCTTAAAAATTATATTAAATTAGCATATTTAATTTAACTATGCTTTTGTTTGTTTAATTTGATAACAATGTTTGTAACCCAAAAGAAGTTGGGGCCACAAGTCTCTGCTGTTATTTTGTGGGTTAAAAGCTAACAAGTTTAGGAAACAACACGTCTCATTCTGAAAAATATATTTTACTGTATGTGATTATTAATTAAATAAAATCACCAGTATAAAGGTATTACTGTTATAGCTGCTCTAAATGTAACAGAATTCAACTTCTTAATWGACAGAAACAGCAATAAAATCTGTGATTTTTCACTAAAGTAATGATTTTAAAAGCAAAAGCAGAATAAACAGAGTAAGTTTCATAAACTATATAACTGTAAAAAACTACTTTATTGTTCTGTTACTTGACCAGCTAAATATTATTCCTAAAATCGTTTTAAAACATTGAAATTTACTTAAAGTTATTATAAAAGCTGTTAAACTACAAGTCCCGCCTGTCCACGGAAGTCATTTGATCCGGTTTGTGTTTGCAGCTCCTCCCTCTTTCACAAACCAGCTCTGGTGATGTAAATCTATGGTTCTAATCTATGGTTTTAATAGAAACAACACACACATGTCCGATATAACCGGCTGTCCCACCGGAGAGTTTGTATTTCAAATCAATATGCGAAGGATTTGAAGCYAATAAAAGCAAACCTAAATCGCGAAGAAACGAGTACCGAGTGTCCGTACGCCTCTCCTCCTCCTGCTGCCGTGAGGAAAAGCGGCGGAAAAGGTCATAAGCGATGTTAAAACGTCAACTACTTGTTTATTCTGGTTTTATTTAATCAATTGAAACAAACAAACCTGTTCAGGGTGGAATGAAATAGGTTTCCAGTTGTACGTCGAGCCGTCGATTGGAATCTGTTGTTGASGGGGAAGTGCTTGTTGGTCAACGCCCACTTTCACTGATCTGTTCACATCCGCTGTTTGTCGCCATCTAGCGGTGGGTKTAGGAACTGCACATTTATCAACATGATTCAACATTCAACGTRTGAAATGAAATCATACCAAGATGTCTTACACTTGTCTAACASTGAGCAGGTCCACATTTCCCTTCAAAACTGTGTTTTATTTGTTTGACCAGATCTCATACTCAGTATCAAGTACCAGRATGTYTTGTTGTTGTTTGGTCTTGCTTCACTTTGCTTCCTCTTGGTAACATCAGACTTTTATCTGACCCAAGCACATCTAACATGATACAGTGTTTCTACAATCCTCTGCAAAATATAGAGTTTCAATTTCAAATCAAGTCACTCCTTTGCYACTTTAGCTGTTAACTATCYTTTTGATACTTTTAGCTTTAGACACTATTTTTTTTACCAATAATTGCTATGYATTTTAGGTGTTCTTTCACAAAATYTAGCTTTTATTGAGMATTATGCTACAAGCTTTTAATTATTTGCACCTTTTAGATTTATTCTACTATTTTGCTATGTTCAAGAATTTTGCTGCTTTAGGCTTTTAGCTATCCTAATGCAATATTTAGTTTTAAGCTATGTACTAATAATATTTAATATCAGTAAATTAATCAACTATTTGCTTTTTATACAGTCCATAATGTGATCCTCAAGATCAGAGGAGCCCAAAGTGGGGCCCGCGGGCCAAATTTGGCCCGCCAAGCCATTTGATTTGGCCCACCAACAGTTGCCAAATTTACAAGGTTGTAACCTGTTATCCTATGTGACAGTATTTCCACTGGTCAAATGACTATGCATAAAAGGGCTGTAGTGAAGGTAGTTTTCTTTCATGGTGCTGACTTTATCTTTGATTTATTAGGATTAAACATGAAACATGAAATGACAAGAAATATTTAGATCAGATTTAACCCCACATGTAGATTTTCACACTTTATAAGGCCGCAAAAACTCATATTTTACCTATTTATGATATGTTCCATGAGCCTTTGCTACTTGAGCGTATATCAGACTTTCGCCAAGTGCACAAACTAAAACAAAAGAGGGCCATTGCATAGCTTGATTGTTAAAAATAAAGGACTTTACTTAAAAAAAATTGTATTTCATGTATTACTGTATATTACTGCACTTGGCCCGCAGCCGTGGATAGATTTTCATTTTGGCCCCCTCGGGGAAAATGTTTGGGCACCCCTGCTCAAGATTATTGTAAATTCATGGTCCAATGACAATAATGTACTTGAATTATTTTGAATTAAATATGAAGAATGATGTGCAAAGTTGTTAATTTCCACCATTCATCACTTTGATCAAAATGTTATATTTAGATAAGATTTTGGAAAATGGATATAAAAAAATGCAGCAGCAAATGTATTGGTATCCTAATGAGTGTTTTTATACTTTTAGAGCAGATTAGCTCCTGTTTTCCAAACAAAGCTGATGTGAACTGAAAGCACAAGACCTGCTAACCACTTCTGTGTGACTGAAGTCTGCTATGATTTTGTTTCAAAGCAGTTTATTTAAATGCTGTCAAATCAGTTTTATGTGGCTAAATCATGCTGACAGGTCAAAGAGGAAGGTGAGGAATCTGCAACAACAGATGTGAAAATGTWTCCATGTCTGTTTGTGTCCATTTGTCTCGTTAGCCAGTGGTGGGATGTAACTAAGTACAAGTACTTTCTTGCTGTACTTAAGTACGTTTTTCATGTATCTGTACTTAAGTAGATTTCATCATGGGTACTTTTTGACTTTTACTCCACTACATTTTACATTAAGTATCTGTACTTTCTACTCCGCTACGTTTCTGTAATGCATAGAATTACAAATTACATTCATGACATGTCACTTTTTTTTCGTGGTTTGTTTATTTTTTATTTTTTAGTTTGAATGTAATCAGTGGTGAGACAGGAAACTGCTGTAATTGGTCCATTGAAACACTGCAAACCAGGAAAGTACCATTAGACCCTCCTTCATAAAAAAGCAGAGCATCAGCATGCCCACAATGGTTTCCACCACGGAGGAAATGTGCCATTCATGGCCTTATTTAAAAGACTTATTCAAGTTAACTGGTTCAAAAAATGACTTGTTGAGATTTGATAAAGGACGTTGGTGGCAAATTTACATCTTCTGCAGCTGTTGTCACAATCTGTGATGATGCACAGAATCACAAGTCCAAGTGTGAACAGTGTCACAGAGGGTAAACACAAAAACATGCATTATCTGCAGCGTTGTTCATTAAAATGGCACCAGTGATGTATTAAAAATATACATACAGTAGACACACAACACTTCATGATATTAGGGAATACATTAAGCAAGTACTTTTACTTTTAATACTTTAAGTATTTTTAAAAGCAAGTACTTACTTACTTTTACTCAAGTAAAATGTTAATGTGGTACCTTTACTTTTACTAGAGTACATTTTTGTCTGTTTATCAGTACTTTTACTTAAGTACAGTGTTTGAGTACTTTCTCCACCACTGGCGTTAGCGAAATATCCTGTTAACCAGGAGCCTGATTTCAGTGGACACAGCTCGGCTGATAAATCAGCTAACATCTAATAGCCGAACAATTTTTAGCGTAGCGGATTAGCGGCCCGCTGGCCTTGATTTCATCCTCCACATATTCTCTGAGCCCTGACGCATCTCGCGAGATCTCACAAAAGTGGTTTGTGCATTACGTCATTCTTTTACAAGCAAACAACTTTACAATAAATTTCCTGCCATCCGTTTCCTCATCACAAAGCTCATTAATCASGGATGACTCTAAAACAGCTGTAATGCATGTTTTTCTGGACACCAGCTGCTAAACTTCAGCTCAGTCTCCTGATTTCCACGGCCTTGCTCTGCAGCCATGTCACGCCCCCTCCCACTCGTTCCTCCCCCCTCCCCCTCAGTCCTCCTCATCCAATCCCCGCGCGCTGCAGCTTGTTCTGGGTGTGGTCTCGCACCAATCCGGGGGTCCCCCCGCGCTGGAAACGCTCCAGCCTTATAAATCCATTGTCCGGTCTCATAAGGCTCGGTTCGGCTCGCTCATCCACGCATCTCGTTTTCCGCTCTTCTCTTGTCAAACTTTCGCGTCCATCATGAGGGAGATCGTGCACATCCAGGCCGGCCAGTGCGGCAACCAGATAGGTGCCAAGGTAGGGTCATAAAAAGATTATTTTCTTTATGTTATTGGGSTGGATATGACTTATTTCTTTAACATGATTAATCCTTTAAAAACGTCCACAGTGATTATTATATTTATCTGAAAACAATGAYTGGGTTTTGGCTGCACATATTATAAATATTATCCAAAATAAAACACATGGGGTTGATTAGAAGAAGGGACCACCCTGTCTTTGTGCTTCTTCGAGTGAACCTTGTGCACTGCAGTAACTGGTAGGTGTGTGAGCAGCAGGGAAATAACGGGACCGGCTTTGTTCACCCAGCAACGGGTGTGTC
>NW_013952503.1:730974-734379 GCF_001266775.1 Austrofundulus limnaeus | reverse complement strand
CACACACACACACACACACACTTACTCATCTCAAGGCTTTAGAGAGAGGGGCACAAAAAAAGGGCAGAGAAATGGGGGAGAAAGGTCTTTTCTTCCTCTGTCAGAGCCCCTCAGTCAGCTTTCTTTGTGTCCCACATTCAGATATGACTGCTGTTTCAGACAATGAGAGGGAGTCTGGATCAGAGCAGAGGCCTATTACCCCACATCCCCACCCCCAGATGTCTGACAGATCAATAGCTCATATTGATTGGGTTCTAATTCTGCAGACTGTAAAGGCAGACTCCAGCTGAGGGGAGGGAGTTGGGGGGGGGGGGGTGCTGTGGAAGGGTGTGGCATGACATACCGGTAAAGATTTTATTTGCCCTTTTAAGTACTATATATATTTTTTGCTTTAATCAACCCATGTTGAGCATTGATCCAAAATTTTGTAATATTTGCTGCAAATCTGTAAGAAATCCTGCATAACCAGTGAAAGGGGGCTACAATAAACCAATACATCATCCACCCAGTCTGCGCCTATAACAGCTGCCATCTGCAACAATAGACCCCTGAGGCCCATTATTACCGCTGTCTTATTGTCTCCTCTTTATTTTACAGCTGATAATTTGCAAAGCCAGCCAGCGTATGTTTAAGCGGGACATGTCCTGGTATTAAGACCACCCCAACAATAGCCCAGATTTTAGGGGAACGTCGGGGTCATGATGTGCTTCTGGCAGAGATGTCCTGGAAAGCAGAAGCTTTCTTTGTAATGATCGTCTTTCCTCCCCTAACCAAATTAAGAGGAGGGTGGGGGAGGAATGGAGGAAACAGCTGATGCGTGGCAGATGCAATGATTGGTTTCCAGTTGCCCTAATGTGCAATTTGTTGGCAATGCCAAATTCCCCGCAATGTCTGGTCCCCTTATTATTCCACAGAAGAACATTATAGGCGTTGCCGTAACTGTGCTTGAACATTTTGTTGTTGATGGAAATTTTAATAACCTGCCTCTTATATATATATTTTTTGGCTGAAATGACATTAAAGTGTCTGCTGGTGGTCTGTGAGAGAGAATCCCTGTTCGTTTCCGTTCCCTCAGGACTGGTTGACTCAGATGTCCAGTGGATCTGATTGACAGAGATGCTGAATGGCTGCATTGTGCTGAACTGGGTCAGGGTGTGGCATCGCTTTTTCCTACTCATTGTCCTCATTCTTTCACACTGATTTTTGTCATTACTGATACCCATCTATTGCGTCACCGTCAACCGTCCATCAATTTCATGGTGCTGCTGCTGTTGTGCGGTGCTGCTAAATTCCCCCTTATGATCGCTCATTTGTCTTATTTTTGGTTTCTTTATATTTAAATYGTATTGTGTGCAATAAATYATCAGGGAAAAACTGCCACCAATTAGGCCCTTTGCGATTACTGCTATTATAAGTCACTGTGGCGCAGAGCTCATGCTAATGCTAATACAAACGTGGACCTAAAGCTAACACAGAACCAACACTAATGTGGYGAWAACATTAATGCAGAGCTAACGCAAAGCTATTGCAAATGCTAAYTCAGAGCTAAAATTAACATGGAGGTAACACTAATACTAACACAAAGCTAACATTAACCCAGAGCTAACACTGAYGCTAACACTAGCTTACTCACCTGAAACACCACTATGAACTACAAGAAAAGCCAGAAAATGTGGATCGACGCCACAACATTGGCTAAATGGTGGAACCAAATCTACCCAGGCGAGAATCCCAGATGCTCTCAGTCAATCTGTCTGCTATGAGCAGCAAAATAAGCTCTTAAAATGAAAAAGTTAATTTGATTGATTTGTAAGTATACTTTTAGAAAACAAATGCAATTATCATTTATTAATCGCTATMGCCTAAATGCCAATCTTTGCCAATRTCACCCAACCCTAATTTAAATGTCAACATATTTATTATTCCACTGACCTCAACCCCTTCAAGTTCTTGTCTGCAGAGCAGTCAGCGTAACCAGATTCATGTAAATTCAATATTTGCTGCTGAATAAAGTTTGTCTGCAAAACATCAGACAATTTTGGACATGCGCACGACTGCCTAGAGTGGATTTTAATTCCCCACATGGCTTCCAGGAGCCGAGTGTATTCTTTTAACACATGAACAAGACCTGAATACAGATTTGACAACAATCAGTGGCTTCAGGGTATCACTGCCTTCTGATGTTTATTTTCAGTTTAGTCTTCAGAGTGATCTGTAGCTCCATTCTTCTCCCCCCGTCTCKATCACATTTTACACAGGAAAGCATTGCATTCTGCAGAGTCATCAGTTGGATGGAAATATTAACAGCTGTGCAACAGGAAACTGCTGAAGTGATACGACTTGCTGAAAACGGGGGAAAATTCCTGGCCTATCCATTTAAATACCCCCCAAAAAAGCAAACTCACTGCTGTTTTCCTCATTTAAAGATCCACAAACCCCAGAGCTTGGAGTAACACGTGTTCTTTTCATTGCAAGTCATTGTCATGTGACGTCTTTCTGCAGTTCTGGGAGGTGATCAGCGAYGAGCACGGCATCGATCCCACAGGAACTTACCATGGAGACAGTGACCTGCAGCTGGACAGGATCAGTGTCTACTATAATGAGGCCACAGGTAACAATTAATCTGTTTAATTATTCACAACGTAGACATGCTGTTGCTTAGTTCTGTCATTTGGCACATATAGAGTTTTTTTTCACATCTTATATAAATTTCTGTGGAATTTTAAGCTGGTATGTTTCTCTTCCTGTTTGTCCTTTTTTTTCATGTCTTGCTCCCTTTCTTTTGGAGGAGGTAAATACGTACCGAGGGCCATTCTTGTGGATTTGGAGCCAGGGACCATGGACTCTGTGAGGTCTGGACCTTTTGGGCAGATCTTCAGACCTGACAATTTTGTGTTCGGTGGGTCCAATAAAGGCTTACTACTTGTTAAAGTAATATTTCTTGATTTAAGAACATGGGAAAGGAACATCTTATGTTTTTTCCCCACAGGTCAGAGTGGTGCTGGAAACAACTGGGCCAAGGGACACTACACAGAGGGGGCTGAGCTGGTRGACTCAGTCCTGGACGTRGTCCGCAAAGAGTCYGAGAGCTGTGACTGCCTGCAGGGCTTCCAGCTCACCCACTCTCTTGGTGGTGGAACTGGATCTGGTATGGGAACCCTTCTGATCAGCAAGATCCGTGAGGAGTACCCTGACCGGATCATGAACACCTTCAGTGTGGTGCCTTCCCCCAAGGTAACTTAACCTCATGTTAGCACATGATAAGTTTAACGTTTATTTCTAGTTTATTTTGCTGCAAGCTCCTTGGCTACAATCATATGATTAAATAAAACGTGTGTGTGTGTGTGTGTGTGTGTGTGTGTGTGTGTGTGTGTGTGTGTGTGTGTGTGTGTGTGTGTGTGTGTG
>NW_013952503.1:713230-730826 GCF_001266775.1 Austrofundulus limnaeus | reverse complement strand
TGTGTGTGTGTGTGTGTGTGTGTGTGTGTGTGTGTGTGTGTGTGTGTGTGTTTTAACAGGTGTCAGACACAGTGGTGGAGCCTTACAACGCCACCCTGTCAGTCCATCAGCTGGTAGAGAACACAGATGAAACATACTGCATTGACAACGAGGCTCTGTACGACATTTGCTTCCGCACTCTGAAACTGACCACACCCACCTACGGTGACCTRAACCATCTGGTCTCTGCCACCATGAGCGGTGTCACCACCTGTCTGCGATTCCCTGGCCAGCTCAACGCAGATCTCCGTAAACTGGCCGTCAACATGGTGCCTTTCCCCCGTCTGCACTTCTTCATGCCCGGCTTTGCCCCACTGACGAGCAGGGGCAGCCAACAGTACCGTGCTCTGACCGTCCCCGAGCTCACCCAGCAGGTGTTCGACGCCAAGAACATGATGGCCGCCTGCGACCCGCGTCACGGCCGCTACCTGACAGTCGCCGCCGTGTTCCGAGGCCGCATGTCCATGAAGGAGGTGGACGAGCAGATGCTCAACGTGCAGAACAAGAACAGCAGTTACTTCGTCGAGTGGATCCCCAACAATGTGAAGACCGCCGTCTGTGACATTCCACCTCGCGGCCTTAAGATGGCTGTCACTTTCATCGGCAACAGCACAGCCATTCAGGAGCTGTTTAAACGCATCTCTGAGCAGTTCACAGCCATGTTCCGGCGCAAGGCCTTCCTGCACTGGTACACGGGCGAAGGTATGGATGAGATGGAGTTCACCGAGGCAGAGAGCAACATGAACGACCTGGTGTCCGAGTACCAGCAGTACCAGGACGCCACCGCTGAGGAGGAAGGCGAATTTGAGGAGGAGGCCGAAGAGGATGCTTGAAGAGAAAGATGCGAAGATGAAGAAAACAATGCCAAAATCAAACTATCAAAGGAACAAACCACAAATAACCAAGAAACCGACATAGTGTCCAGAGCATTACTAGGATCAGGCCTTAGCTTACAGTAGTTACCTGTTGTCATTCAGTACAAATAAACTTGTCAAATGGAAACTGTTTGATTCTCACTTGTGTTATTAAACCAACAATTTGTTTAATAAATAAGATTTTTAAAGCCCTATAATATTTCAAAGATATCAAGGGTTATTAACATTATTAGACTATTCCTTTTGATGGTTTCATCCATATTTTCTTGGAGGAATTACATAAAACTGTTACATTAAAATTATAAAAGTAAAATACATGAATGATTAAATTATATGCAAATTGTTAGAAATGGTTAAAGGACATCATTGCTATCTATTAAGATTTATAGGAGTCTAAATTGTTTCTACACAGCTGCTTAAGTTTTTGCATAAAAATCAGTTGTGCTTATAGTCATGAACTATTACAGTCACTTCAGCAAAATACTGAAATAATTTCTTTTTTGACTCAAATAACTGATCCTAAAATATTCAGTTGTCAGTAGCTATGTCCCTTTTATTTCAATATTGAAATAGCCATACATAAATCTTGATGGGTATTTGCTCTGAAACAGTAAAAATTAACAAATTAGGTTCATGGTTAAAAAACAGAAGTCCGCAAATATAATATCTGTCATTCCTAAATATACATAATTATTCCCAAACGATTTAGTGTAAAAGGGTAGGATTTCAAGTCGCACGTCCTGTTTTGATGGCGCGAAAATAAATGCGTGAAGAGAGCGTTTTAGGAACTTTTGATCCAATCAAAGACGCTTTTAGTAGCACAAAAAAGCTTGTCCAATGAAAACAAGGTTTTAATGTGAGTGACAGCGGTTGTAGCCAATCTGTTGGAAGTTTTACATCCTTTATGGGCGTGGTTTATGTCTATTTTCATTTTTTTGTTTATCTGCCAAGTACCGAAAGGCTGCGTTTTTAAGGTATGGGTCAAAGTGTCTATTTTCTTTTTTTTTTTTTAAAGGGAGCTCATTGTATGATGCCAAATTTAAAGCCGCAATAAACCCACGTCTCAGATCTACAAATTAGACCTTTGTCGAACCGTCAAGTCAGTAAAACTTCACGTACTTCCATCGTAGTTTCAAGGTAATGTTTATTTTGTCAAATAGCGATGCTTGAAAAAAGATCAAATGCCTTGCTGGCAATAAAGACATCCACTACTTTGAAGCAATAGTTGTAAGGATGTTGTTGTAATAATAGCTACAGTTACTACTAGCATCGGAGTTAGCCAACGTTTATTTTAATGTTGACCGGATGTGTAATTGTTGTGATTTTGACAGATATACTACTAAAAGTATTATCAGAATTGCTGACGTCTSTTAAGATATTTCATATTTACTGAATGTTAGCACGAGTTAAACGGACAACGTGCGGCTGATGAAGGTTAGTTTTACTGGTAACATATTGGTTTAATAGCCGCGGAGGCTAAAGTCCACCAGTTTCAGTCAGGCGTCTCAAGCTAACGCGAGTTAGCTTTAGAAGATGTTAGTATTGAAGCCAACTGTTTTTGTGTTAACGTTTTGTAGTCATCCTGCTTCACACTCTGGTAGGAATGGATGCTACTCAGGCGATCAGTGACTCAATTTTAGAGTCTGACGAGGAAGAAAACATAGAAGAGAATCAAAATAAGAGAGGAAGACAACTGGCTAAACTTTGCATCTTAAAAAACCCACACCTCCCTGAGACAGGTAAGTGTCTCACAATATTTTACTTACACATATGATGTGATAATTTATGCACAATCTGTGATGTATTTTCTGTGTCATTCAGAGTTGCCCCTCTTTTTGGGAGATAACATTCTGGGCCGTGACCCAAGTGTCTGCTCACTACCACTGCCTGCTTCCTCAGTGTCCAAGCAACACGCCACCATCTGCATCTCTGTTTACARAAGAAGAGGTTTCCACAATGACGTGGACATGGAGGCTTTGGTTTGGGACCTAGGCAGCATGAACGGGACCCGTAAGGGACGGCTTAAACTGACCCCTAACGTCCGCTATGCCCTCAGTGAAGGCGACAGCTTAGTTTTAGCAGACATCCCGTGCCAGTATGTGAGCTGCAGTGCACGTTCAGTTTCTTCCCAAGATGACATGAAAACTCCAGGGAGCAGAAATTCAAGAATAAAGACAGTGTTGCTGGATGGTTTGGGAGCTGCTGACAGAGTCGGTACGAAATGTGTCAATGGTGGAACGGGGACGAAGAAGAGCTCGGTCAGAGGCAGCTGTCTGTCCTTTGAGCAAACGCCGACGCAACCTCAGGGGAGCCTGGTCCCAGATTCTGACTCAGACTCAGGCAGTGAAAGAGGAGGGAGAGGAGACCGAAGACAGAAGACACAAGGTATGTTTAAATGAGGTTTTTATCACCTGTCAGTGAAAGGCAAAATACAGACTTAGTTTTTACTTGTGTGTGTTTGTCTGTTAGCAAAATATCACATGAACCATGAGGCAAATTTCAATTCAACTTAAAGAAACTAATGATTGACTGTGTATCTAAGCCAACCAAGAAAAATGTGATACCTCAGTCAGTTTTACAGATATTGAATTTAAAAACCAGATCCTCTTTCATTTAATGTGTGGATCCAAAAAGTATGGTGCATATATCGAATGTAGTAAATTATTAGGGGTGCACCGATAAATCATCCGRCCAATTTATCGGCACAGATTTCCTAAATTAAGAGCCGCACCAACAGATTCAAAAACCGTTTCTTCCCATGGGCCATCCAGACTCTGAACACCAGCCAAACATCCTAAGTTTAGTAACTACGTTACTATTAGTTTGGTGTGGTGCTAGCTGAGAGTCATTCTCTACATATCTTCTGAGCACAACATCTGCTTAAATACTTGTATCCAACATAATTAAATTTTTAAGGTTTGATCAAAGCAGCTGTAGTTCTTTGTTTTTATGTTTCAGTGTCTGATTCTGACTCCCATAAATCCAGTCCCAACTCTTCAGGATTCCTAAGTCCCCCAAACAAAACCGTCCCTGAAAGGTAAACGTGTTTTTTATAGTTATTTATGGTACAAACACAAAACAACTTCTTTGTCAATAAATTCCACTTTTCCCTCCTGAAATGTCACCATGTTTTTGTTGTTGTTTTTGTTTCACAGTGAGGATGAAAGTCCCATCACGCCGTCCTCCTCTGCTAACTCAAACAGACGCGTCAGCCTCAGCACTGAAAAGAGCGGCGTCGAAGTGGAGCGACGGCACCTGGAGAAAAACTGGTCGCCTGGGTTTGTGGAAAACAGCGGAGAGGAGGAGGAAGAAGAAAAAGCTGCAGGATTTGGGAGAAATACTAAAGAAAGTGGTCAAGATGTGAAACAGGAAAGGAATGCRAGTTTAACAGAAGATGAATCGCTTGTGTGGACTCCAGGAGTCGTTCCTGCCTTTAACATGGACAGTGACACGGATGAGGAGGGAGAGGGAAGACCTGCTGATCCACCAGTAAACACAGCCCCGTTCCACATGGACAGTGATACCGATGTTGATGAAGATATTTCAGACAAGTCTCCTAAAACTGTGTCTGATGAAGCTGTCAAACCCACTGATGTTGTGTCAGGTGTTCAGCCTGATGACAGTGACACTGATGTGGATGATGCTGCTGTGTCAGAAGCCATCATCTCAGCCAAAGCCACATCAGCTCAGGCTGACTCTGATTCTTCGAGAGGTTTCCACTTAGACAGTGACACGGACGTTGAAGAGGAAACAGCAGGACGAGGAACAAAAAACGACTCTGAAACTGATGAAATGCCTGATGTGTCCGGATCTGTTCCCACTGCTGCTCCTCTTAGTCTTGATCCAGAAACAAAAACTGAACCTGTCTGTGGTCCTGCAGCTGGTGACCCCTCAGGATCCCTCACCTGTCCAGCTGCAGCAGCTGATCTGGACATTGTATCTGACAGTGACACAGATGCAGAGGAGCAGAATGTTGGACATCTAGATGTCCCAAACGTGTCTGGTAAAATGTCCGGATCTGATGTGGACCCAGATTTAGATGAGCCCGGTGCTGGAGATGGGGCGAATCCAGCTGAGCTCGGAGGGAACAGTGATACTGACGTGGAGGAGGAGGAGGAGGCAAATATCGGYGAGGAGGGYGAGGATCAGATCCCTCAGCTGAAGAGGGAACATACCRGTAGTTTAGGGTCTCTGACCCCCCTCCTGCAGAACTGCTCTACTCCTTCATATAATCAGACAGTAAATATTCAGATCAACACAATGGGCCTCATGCAAGAACATGTTCGTATTCTTATCCTAAATTTCTCTTACTTTTGTTAGTATGAAGGGTTCGTACGAACATGCCACGTCAGATTCAACAAACTCTTCTATCTTCAGGAAACGTGCGTAAATGAATTACACCTGTTCGTTTCCAGCTGCTGGTGCACGCGAGAGGAGATTAGCATAATTACCACCCCAAAAACACCATATAAGGCTATGTTTCCTGCCTCAAATACAAGTGTCCATTCATGAAAATGACAGCGAAAACTAAAAAGAACTTTACGAGTTCAGAGATTGAAGTCCGTCTGTCAGAGATCCGGAAAATAAAATCTGTCATTTTTAGCAGGTCAGCTGTGGAATAAAAAGAGYTGCTAAAAATATAAACAACTGTGTTAAATCATTTTCATTTATTCAGAAGCGGCAGCGCTGCGCACCGTACCCCACCCCACCCCCGCGCACGCGCGCGCGTGGTCTCAGTTGTGGTTCTGAAATAAGCATTTTAAAATGTTTTCAAAATATGTCTGGCACTTTGGAGAGAATCCACGACTTGCTAGAGGGATTATGTACCCCCTCTGGCCTGGGAACGACTCGGTGTCCCCCAGGACGAACTGGAAGGTGTCGCTGGGGAGAGCGGGGTCTCCTGCTGCTGCCCACGACTCGATCCCGGATAAGCGGAAGAAAACGGACGGATGGACAATTTATATTGTTAGTCTAAATTTTTACATTTAAAATTATAACTCTAATTCMAGCAGAATAGCCTATTGTCAACATAATTATGGAGTGTGATTTATTTTCAACTCAAAATATCTTCAAACTAACAAAATATAAGGTTATTARTGAAGAAAACCCGTCTGGATAACAGCAGACTGACTGCTCGTAAAATATACGACAGGTCTGGACCACTCGTAAATTTTGTTCGTATCTGAAAAAAAATCGTAGAATACGAAAACATTGGTGAATGCCACAAATTCTCCTAAATCACTCGTACGCACAATTTAAGAACAAATCTGTGCGTACGAACGGTTCTTGCATGAGGCCCAATGTATTGTACCTGTCCAAACCAGAAAAATAATTTTTGCTTCACGACACTCGTGAAACTTTCAAATTCCTGCCTTTTAACCTGATATCATGAGCAGTTTCACGAGTGGCTTGATTCCTAATCAGGATAACTCATTGATATTTGGTCTGAATCCTATTTTAAGGTTATTCTAATGAGGAATTTTGTGTCATTTTAAAAAGAAAATCTCAAACAATATTGAAAAAAATGACAAAAATGTAAGATTTTTCTGCTCAAAATCATGTTTTCTGTAGTTAATAATTCTAATATTTCATTTAAACAAACCGTAGATAAGGAATTTATTCATTATGTTAAAAGAAAATGCAGCAGACATTAGTTGCCCATTTCTCCACATCCCACTTTACATTGCCTTTTAATCCTCAGTTTGATGCATTGGGTCACTTATGTTGTTTTTTGCATTTTCTTAAATGTTTGATGTGTATTTTTTTGTTTGTTTGTTTTTTCAGAAGAAGTTGAAAACATGGAGACTCAGGCCTTCATAAGCCCCTGTTCTGTTACTTTTGGACGTGAGTGAAAAATACATAAAATAAGCAAAAAAACAGAAAAAGTTCAGCCTGATATTGTGGTAAAAAAGTTTATACTAAACTGAACTTTAACCTTGTAATGATGAAAAAAATCCCTCCTAAAACAAACAACAAATARTGAAATCAAACACAAACTAAAAATATTGCCTAATCATGGTCTCATTACCTACCTACATGCTGCTGGTATCTGGTAATTTTTTTTCTTTTCATCCCCCAGGACTTAAAGCATCTGCTTTAACACTCATAGTTCCGTCTTCCTGCTCAGACAGCCAGGAGGATGAAGACTACGCTGTGGCTGAGACACAGTCGTTYCTTCTTCAGACCAGAGATCAGCAGGCGGGGCTGCACCCAAACTCAGCGTCAGGACTCCAGTCTAAACCAGATGACCGGTCCAACAGAGCGGACTCCTTCCAGCTGGGGTTGTCTGACAGCAGCCACCTGCAGAGTCAGGAGAGCACCCAGGTGTTTGAGTCAGTGGGAGGAAGAGGAGGAGGAGGAGGAGGAGTAAACCTGGAGGAGACCCAGGCTTATATCTCAGCTGCTTATGAAGCATCTGCAGAGAACGACCCCAGCCTGGAGGAAACRCAGCCTTATGAGGAGAACCAGGAGCTTGTTAAAGATTCTGAGAAAGAAGACTGTGCTAATTTGGCCTTTGAAGCGACTCAGGCTTATGTTTCAGAGCCTTACGGTGATCCAGAGGAAGATTCAGACGATAAGAGACAAAATGCAGCACAGGCTCAGAYTGCAGACTTCACACATCGCTCGTCTACGCTCGCTGTGGCTGAAACCCAACCAGTGCTTTTTTCTGAGGAGGAAAGATTAGAAACAAGTAATTCTATTTATTCTGCTCACGTTAAACCCAGAACACAAACTGAAACAAAGGAAAAGATCCTCTCTGAAGCAGTTTTTATAGCTGAAACTCAGCCCGTGTGTACAGGTGACAACAAAGACGATGATGAAGACTTCTCACCGGAGCATGAAGAGAAACAAACGCAGCCTTCTACTTGTTCAGCCTCATCATTAGCTGAAACCCAGCCCATACATGTCAGTGTTGCTGAAACTCAGCCGATGCTTATAGATGAAGATGACGAGTACTCGATGCCGCTCACGCGAAAAAGAAAAGCTAAGCAGCTTCATCTTGAAGAAGAGGAGTCTGATCAGCTGACAGATTCTAATGCCTGCGTTGAACAAACCCAGCCCATTGTAGCAAGTGATGAAGATGATGAAGATGGTTCAGTGCCAGGCCCACGTAAAAGAAAAGCAAAACCTCTGCAGCTGGAAGACGAGACACAGTCACAGGGTAATTCGGCCGTTGAATCCCAACGTGAGGGCAAGCCGAGCGATGAGGAGAGCTTCATTCCTCGGAAGAGAAAAGCAAAACCTCTGCCGGTGGAAGAGGAGCAGACTCAGCCTCTGGTTGGTTCTCAAGTGTCTGGTGTTTCATCTCAGCCAGAAGTTAGAGGTGAGGAAGAGGAGAACGATAGCGAAGTCTTGGTTCTTCCACGGAAAAGAAAAGTGAAGCAGCTTCATCTGGAAGACGAGACACAGCAGCTTACCAGTTCTGAATTCTCCTCTGCTGAAATCCAACCTGACACAGCTGCAAATCCACAAACAGGAGAAACACATGAAGGGCAGACACAAGCTCTCACTTCTACTGACGTCTCTGCTGTAGAAGCTCAGCTGATCAAGAGAGACGAGAAGAGTGAGGAGGATTCGATTCTGGGTCCACAAGCAGAAAAGCAGCCCCAAYCTGATGAGACAGAACCATCAACAAATTCTGACATCCTTTCAACTGGAACTCTCCCAAAAACAGATGAAACAGACCAGTCTGGCACTTCAAAATCAAGACAGACAAAGGTAAAATTAGTGCAAGAAAAAAAGGAGGTAGAGTGTTYGGTACCTCCAAAGAGACCTACAAGAAAGGAAAGTACACTTCCAAAAACAAGAGGAAGGAGAGGAAAGGCAGAGGATGATAACGGCGAGGAAGAGCTAAAGCAAGAAAGAGGCAGGATTAATGCAAGGCTGCAAAAAGATGAAGAGGAAAAAGAGATGGGTGATGGAGAAAGACAAGAGGAGACGGGGATGTTGCGGACRACGGGAAAACTACAAAAAGGAAAAGCAAAAAAAGAAATGGAAGGTGCCAAGAGAATAAAACCAGATGTACAGAGTGTAGAAAAGGATGGAACGAGGAGTGAAGGAGCGACAGAGGAGGAACATAAAGTGAGACTTGAGAGGGAGAAGGAGCAAGAACACCAAACAGAGCCTCAGACAGAAAAAGAAGCAAAAGAAAAGCAACTGCAGGGCGAGGAAGAGAAGCCGAAAKTTCCCGCAAAAGGCCGAAGGTCAACGAGAAAAACAACCGCCGGTCCTGCTGCTGAGCTGGAGACRAACTCGTCCGTTTCAACCAGCGAAGACTTCCCAGCCAGGAGAACCCGGTCTCGCTCCAACTCGTCCAACTCCATCAGCTCCGAGAGGTCTGCTTCCAGCGCCGGCACCAGGGTGGGCCGAGGAAGAGGAGGAAAGAGAGAGCTGCTCCAGACACCCGTCAGCAGGAGCAGCCGGCGGAGGGTGACGGTGGCCGTAATACCCGTGGAGCAGAACTCCTGCAGCTCAGAGGTGTCCAGCTGCAGAGCGAGGGGGGGTCGGCAGCAAGGAAGAGGGAGGAGGAAAATATTATCTGATGCATCCTCATCTGAAACTCTGCAGAACAATTACATAAAAGTGTCACACTCTCCACGGGCTGCTACCAGTAGGGGGCAGCAGAAGGTCGATGCAAATGAATCMAAACCTTCAGTTTTAAACAATGAGGACCAGTCAAGCCCAGAAAAATCACCTCCTCCTAAAAGAAATGTCAGGGGCAGAGGTCAAAAAGCTGTAAGGACTGAAAACGTGGAGGAACACGTAGCTCCTGTCAGTAATGCTGATGAAGGAAGAAACAGRAGARACAGAAAAAAGACCGYGTCRGAGACGAATCCAAACGTAGATGGTAAAGTTTCCAAAGACGGTGTGCAAAAAACATCAGAAGAAAAAGAGAAAGATGAGCAAGAGCATAAAATTCCTGCAACTGTCCAGGTGAGGAGAACAGGTAGAGCTTCCAGCGCTCAAACAAATAAGAGTGTAAAAGAACCTCCTCCTGAAGAGGAGGTAAAAGATGGTGATCAGAAGAAGGTGGAGGCGGCTGAGAAGAAAACCAGAGKTCGGACGCCGGTGGTCCAGAAAAGTAAAAAAGAGGAGCTGAAGGAAGCTGCGTCTTCCGCAAAACAGACGGCAAAGGTGGACRCATCAAAGGTGACTTCCTTATTTCATGGATACGTTTATAGATGTTTATCACCAGCCTATGAAGGTGAAAGGGGGATTATGTTCTTGTTTGTATGTTCATGAGTGTGTTCTGTCTACCTTTAGCAAATTTTTTATGAACCACTGGACACATTTAAATCAAACCCTCAGAATTTACATCTACACCGTCAGACCAGTTCAACATGGCCACCACAGCTTACTGAGCTTAGAAAATACAAAAATGMCCACTACTTAGTCAGTTTTACCGACTTTGAGTTAAGATTTGGTTTAGTAGTAGCTGAGATTCATTCACAACACAAACTCCAAGTGCTGCTTATTCAGTGAGATCTTAGCTTTAAACGTTAGGATCGACTGTTTGATCAACCATGAATGTCACCAAAATATTTCATGAAGCCAATTAGCTAACATGAAAACGGCTTTAACTAAGTTTATTGTGGTAGTAGCAGATAGTCATTCACAGTAGTTACTCTGAGTGCTAACACATGCACAATCTCTCATGATAATATAAGATCTTGATAATGTTTTTTTCAAGGTTTGATTAAAACGGCTACAACTCTGTCATTTTACATGAGATTATTTTCTTTTTAAAACTCTGGCATGGAAAGGCATTCCTTTTAGATCAGGGGTCTTCAACCTGTGGTCCCTCTGCTGTGGCTCCGTAAAGCTTTGAACCAAACGAACATGAGATTTTTTATTTTTTATATACTCACAACAGAAAAGGCTACTTTTAGCAGATTTTTTGTGTCAATTTGTTTGCCAGTATGTGATCTATACTAACACAAGAAATAAAACATGTTGATTAGATCATACTAGTGGTTTGTTGACCGCTTCCGTGATCCAACTTCCAGCCTCTGATCTTTATCTTTTTTTAATGCCTTCAGTGTTTTAGTATTTCATTTTTTTTAGTATAAAAAATTAGTACCAACTTTTAATTTTTTTACATGGATAAGCTCTTATTTTTTTCATAAAATGTCCAAATTATAATAAATGTTAAATTTCAATATATATTTTTACCTCTATAATGTAACCCCCACAGGACAAAAAGCACCCCCTTTAACAAACTTGAGGTGGCCCACGGACCACCAGTTGATAATCACAGTTGTACCATGTTTTGCAGCTCTGACACATTTTGTTTGTGAGCCAAGGAGGAGAAATGTCTCTTTTAATTGTAAAGGTTGCAGACCACTGTTCTAGGCAGGTAATTAGGGCTTGAAACTATTGTTTTAGTTCAACRAAGAATTTGTTGATGGGTAAATCAAAGCAAGTGATAGTTTAGTTTTGTGTGATTAATGTTGTTTTCTTGTGAAGGACCAGAGCTGTTTCCCTTTCTGACTCAGCCTTTCCAACCATTAGACTGCACTCCCAGTTTCCTCCACTCTCACCATCAATACACTAATGAAAGAAGTGGTTTAGTGGTCACCTGCCCACTTCATTCCTTTATGTTTTATTACTTGTATTCAGTTTTTTACTGATTGTTTTAATTTTTTAACATGTAGTGTATTGTGTTGCTCTTGCCTTATTCGTCTTATTACCCATTTCTCCATCTTCCTCTTCTGCTTAGCAGCCTCAAACACCGACCAGTAATGTTTCCCGGAAGCGACAGGCCTCCTCGGACTCCTCTCCTTTGGCAAAGTCTCCTCGCTCCTCGTCTGGCTCCCCAGCAGCGAGTGCTCGACTTCGGGCTGGGAGCAAAGCCTACAAGGTCTGTGTTTCTGTTTTGTTTTTTTCTTTTGAAAATCATGAACTAGATTGGTCCAAAGGTATAACTGACAGTATATCTGGAAAACTAAACTGTGCTACTTGATATAGTTCAGTACTTTGCAATGAGAGTCTCTAAAAATGATTTCAGTAGACCAACAGGATCTGTGCTGCGATCCTGTCAGGTGCTGTTCACGGGGGTCGTGGATGAAACAGGGGAGCGAGTGTTGACTCGATTAGGAGGYAGCATGGCTAAAGGCGTGGTGGACATGAACTGTCTGGTGACAGATAAAGTGCGGAGGACAGTTAAGTTCCTGTGTGCCGTGGCCAAAGGTRTCYCTGTCGTCACCACGGACTGGCTGGAAAAGGTTGGTTTCCTGCGCWGCTGGAAAATCTGTTCTGTTTAAGTCAAAGCAGAACAAAGACACTCAAACAGACTCTCCTCTTTTTTTAGAGTGGTAAAGCTGGAAGCTTCCTTTCTCCTCATGCTTTTATTGTGAAAGATCCAGAGCAGGAGAAGAAGTTCAGTTTTTGYCTGCAGGACTCTCTGGAGACGGCCAGGAGTCAGCCTCTCTTGCAGGTAACTCACTCATTCTCCTAACGGCCACATACTTCTCTGAGTGATGTCAGTAGTTGTGTTTCCATCAGCGTTTTTTAATGCGCATTTTGAAGTGTCGCATCAGAAAAGGTGAATGGAAGCGGCATGATTCGAAAAAACTTCCTTTAATTCGCATAAAAGTTGATACGCTCGCTTGAGGTGGTTTTTGTTTTTTTTGAAAAAGAGTTAATGCGCAAAAAGGACAGATGGAAACACATTTGTCGAATCAGTTCTGACGTAGCGAACATTTACCTCACATGTTGATCAGCTGTTCCCGCTGTCTGTCCGAAGCTGGTCCCGGTACCAGAGCGACTGCAGCTGGACCTTCATCCCGCTGTTGGCATCTTCTCAGTTAATCCCGTAACGTGAAAAGAAATGCATTACTTCCTCTACGTCTCCTGACCATATGTAAAATCACCAAAACTAGTTAATGACAGAATAATTACAACTTTCTGACTAACAACACGTTCCTGATAAGTTCGCTCCATTTTCCTGAGATGCAAATTTTACTTCCTGTTTACTACACGCATGCGTCTGGCGTAACTGATTCGCTTCAAGCCAGTTGATGGAAACACATCTGATTCACATTTCTTCATTTTTTCCTTTTTGCGAAATTTAAAAAAATCGCTCAAAATTCGAATTAAATTTGGATGGAAACACTGCTAGTGTAAAGTGCAGGATTTTATCTGTGGTGGGCACAGTTCCGCTAATCTGCTAATAGCGTATCTAGCTTCTCATTTARCTAATTAGTTTTTTTGTTAACTTACTAAATTAGGTTCTGCTAATTTTAATTCCACTAAACATACTTCTGTTTTTGTGCAACTTATCCTGAATTAAATAAAAACTATCCCCTCTTACAAGCATTGCTGGATGCATCAGGCACCCCATGTTGCATCTTTAGCAGCTAAACTTCAAACTAAGAGCGTCAAATAGAAATAAAATCCCATTTATCAATTTTTAAATAACAAATACAAAAACTGACTACGTACAAAATATGGTAGAGAAAGTATTTTCTATTTGTTTGACTAACATCAAATGGTATTCATAAAAATTCAAACCCAATCAAATAAATGCTTTTATTCTGAAAGGGTTCAGCTAGAAGTATTTCATTAGACAGACTTGTAACTGGTTTGGAATAGCAGATTTGCCACAAATGATCCCACCAACCTTCAAATTAAACCAATAGAATCAAACTGACTACTGGTTTGTGACTGCTAACGGTTAAGACGTTAGTGTCCTCTAATGTTTAATCTGTTTAGCATTAGCTGAGTTAAGATTATTGTTCAGTGGATAGTGGTTAGTGAAGCTAACTTTTTGATTAACTGTGTCCACCACTGCATTTTATTCTGTTTTTCCTGAAGGTACAGAAGTTGTGTCTGCCTCAAAGCAAAGGTTTTAGCTCAGCTGACGTGTCGACTGTAGCTTGTTGGATCTAATCCGACATTTAGTGTTTATGTTCACATTATGTTGAGGTATTATGTTTCCACGGCTGTGCAGTTTCGTCAAAGCTGTAAAAGGATAACTTGATCTATGATGATAATGCTGATGCCTGACTAAAATTAGGGTGTACTTCAGACCAAACTCTGTTCCCGGGAGTCTTTTATTGATTTTTTTTTTCTTGCCGAGCCTAAACAAAAATAGAAACTATTCATGGTGTATTTGCTTACAAAGATGCGCAACGTGTCTCTTTACATCTGTGTTTCTTTCAGGGATATGAGATCCATGTCACTAAGTCGGTGAAGCCAGAGCCAGTCCACATGAAAGAAATCGTTTGCTGCAGCGGAGCCGTCTTTCTACCAAAGATGCCCTCGTCTCATAAGGTGCCATCCGAGCTCAGAGCTCTTCTCGTGTCTGTCCTCCTGTGCTGTCGTTCCATCTCACGTCTTTYCTGTCCCCCACCCCCCAMCCCCCGACTCTCTCCCAGCCTCAGACTGTAGTGATTTCCTGCGAGGAGGACTGGCGACTGTGTGGCCCCGCCGTGTCTGCATCGCTCCCCGTCGTCACCGCCGAGTTCCTTCTCACGGGGATCCTGCAGCAGAAACTTGACTTTCAGACCCACGCACTTCCTCCTGCAGCTAACTGCCAACCTGCAGGGGACAGAGGACGGTCCAAGAGGAAGACTTAGAACGAGATATCAGGCCAGATTAAAATCAGAGACCGATAGGAACACTTGTGAGTCTACTGTTTGTAAAAACGCTACAAGATACCATTCTTCCCTTTAATGCAAACACACTCTTTTATGCTTTTTTTTTTTTTAGCTGACAAATATTTACAGCTTATTTTCACACACGAGTCTAATGTCAGCTCAGCAGTTTTGTACGGATGCTCTCTGTCTCATAAATTTTATCACGCTCTGATGTTTCATCTTATAAACCTGAAACAACGGTGACGTTATTTCTTCTCAGGCAACAAACAGAGTAGTTTATCAGGTTCAGTTTATCTGTTTAAATCATGTGTGTGTGTTAGAACAGTTTAAATCCATTTTGCTTCAACGGTCAGCAAATGTAAGAAGCAACAAGCCTTCCTGACAAAAAAAAAAAAAAGAAACATGCATAGTGCCTTTTATACTGAGGCGATCGTGAACTCAAAGGTGTGTCTGTTGCTCCTTTTCTCCATTAAGCAGCTCCACTCCATTAGAGCATCATTCAATCTCATTGCCTTGAGGGAGAGTTACACTCAGCCATCAGCATCTGACTGYTGATGCTGCTTCCACATCAAGATTTTATCCTGTCTATTATGTCTGTTGATACTGCCTCTTCACTTTGTGTATACAGGAGAAAATAGACCCCCACACAGAAGTCACATTAGGTTTTACTTGAAGCAAATACTAATACGTTTATAGTGTGTCAACAGTCTTTTACCTTGTTGCCCCAGCATGTGAAATAATAAAATCATGAAAATATTAAACATATTCTTTCAACTGGAACTGTCTTCATTTACATTCTCATTCTCCACACATCTAATGTTTAACATTTAGGGAGTTTTATTTGTGTGAAGAAAAAAAATGAACCAGTTGTGTAGTTTTCAGAAAGCGTAACACTAAATATGGCTTTTTAAATATTCAGATTAACTTGTAAAGTCAGCTAAAACAGAATTTAAAAGTGAACTTCAATTTCAGGTCTTTTTAAGTGGGATTCTGTAGAAAGGGTTGGCAATTAATATCTTACCTGTTGTAGATAGATTTATTAGTAACCTCAGTTTTGTGAAACTATTGTGGTATTTGTCAAATCTATATATAACAACAAAACTAAGGTCATTTTTAGTTTTTCTCCTTAAAGACATAAATCTCAAATCAACGGGACTTGCCTGGTAAAATAACGGTAAATAAAAAATGAAATGTATAATTCGGCAAATTGTTTTCTTCTACAAAGTGCCTTTATTCTATCAACTCTACTCGTATCACATGTTCCTGTTCTTTGTTAAAAATTTCCACAACCAGCTCTTGTTCAGATTAGCTGCTAGCTCTCATTCAGACTAGCCTTTAGCTACTGTTTAGATTAGCTCTTATTTCTTATTCAAATTTGCTATCATCACATTCATCTGGATTCAATTAAACATAATTTCTCCAAACTGAGGCCAGTCAAAGGTGATATATTAGATTTTACATCCTTTTTTGACAGAAACCCCTTTCAAAACAAATTATTATTGAAATTTTGATGCAAACTTGTGAATCAATTTATCTTTTTTGAAAATTTCCTATAAATTGGATAAAAGAAAACTGAAGATGTAGGAGTATTTTTTAAAATAATCGAAAAGAAAAAATAAGTAGGTCCTCTGGATGGGTTCTTTAGTGAAACGTTTCGTCTCTCCTCCAAGAGACTTCTTCAGTCTGANCCTGACTTATTGGTTTGGATGCTTTGGCTGTGCTTATGTGTGTGTAGTGAGTGCAAGCGGGGCTCGAAGTGTTTCACTAAAGAAGAACCCACTTTTTCTTTTTGATTTTTTTCTACCTGGATTACTGAGATATATCGGGACATTTTAAAAAATAATGTTTATTCTAAGCGATCATTAACAAAAAGCAAGCCATCATGGGAAGTTAGACATGAGTTTAATTGAAGCAATGCATCATATTTGAAATGAATAATTGATGATTGATAACTTCAGCATCTTAAACGGTTTACCTGAGCCACATAATTTGGGTCTGATTTTTCCTGATTTCCGGYGTTTTCCGACACGAGTCGAGTGGTTCCGAGAGCAGAGCCCGACCAGACATGTTCTSACGCGCTTCCAAATGTTGGGCCGGACCGAGTCGTGAAGTGCAGAGGCTCTTCAGGGGAGGGAGGGAGACGACGAGGCGGATATTTCAGCTCCTCTCCTCCCACACCGACTGCAGCGCATCTCCACCCGGCCAGCTGAAGGTAAGTGAGCCGCAGAGACCTTCATYATTATCAGCCTGCTGTTATTTGCTAYTATTGTTATTGTCACGTTTTYCCCCTCTCGTGCGCTACAAACAGACATGTTTGTGTGCGGAGGTTGCGGGTCTGGTGCGTGACGGGTTAAATTCTGCAGTTTTTTCCCCTCTTCTCTCTGTGATGCGCTGGTCCCGGCTCGATGTGACCGATTCACACTCCGACCTGCCAGTCTCCATCACTGATGATGAGGGGGAAACTGTGAAAAAAAATGGATCCCTTCAGCTCATTTTTTAAAAAGAGTGCAGGCGTCCGCGGGAGCTCAGGTAATTATTGTCCTCCCCCAATTAACTCTCTAATTGGATTTAAATTCACTAAAAATATCAAAAATCCATTTATAACTGAAAACAAAAGTAATATTTCAATTTCTGAGYCATTCTACCAAGGTGACATTCTTCATACACATGTATAAAAATGTGGTTTAGTATTAGTTACATGTGTAGGATCAGGCCTTGGGGGTGGAGGGTCTCTGACTGTCTCTGTCTGCAGAGGCCAGAGCTGCATGATGGCCTATACAACATAAGTCTGCATATTCTTTTATCAGATGATGTGTTTCTTGTTTGCATACACACAGTTATGTTTTAAAATGAGTTTTTCTGTTTGTTTGTTGCTGCACATAGCTCCACTGCCCCTCATGTCCACTGATTTTAATGGACCTGACAGGTGCAAGCAGTATGGTGGAAACATGTTGTATCCTTTAGTTCACCGCAGCTGGAAGAAAAGAGCTTGTCAGCTTCTAGTTTTACCTGAACGCTGGACTTCAGAAATTATACTTTCTTTATGTGTGTGTGTGTGTGTGTGTGTGTGTGTGTGTGTGT
>NW_013952503.1:708196-713171 GCF_001266775.1 Austrofundulus limnaeus | reverse complement strand
GTGTGTGTGTGTGTGTGTGTGTGTGTGTGTGTGTGTGTGTGTGTGTGTGTGTGTGTGTGTGCAGATTTGTGATTTTTTTCCCCTCATCATGATTAATAAATGGGAACGCTTTGGGCTTCAGAGCTACTGTCCCTTCACATCATTATGGGAGGACTTGACCCCATGTCCTCACCGTAAAGGAAGGGAAAAGAGTAAGGTGAAAGTAAACGAGACATGATGAAGGGACAGAGTTTACTTTGTAGCTTCCCCCCACATCTGCAGTCATTGAATATATTTCCGTCCCCTCCTGAAGGCCACAGTGGGGGACAAAGGCCTGTCTGTCCCCCCCCTCGATGGGCAGAGAGACTGGAATTTGCGTGAACACAGGCGCAGGCTTTGATTTCAGAGTGGGATGCACTGGCTTGGATTGAGTCAGTCAAGGAGGAGGAGTGGATGAAAGAGGTGCGATGAAGAGAGAGAGAGAGAGAGAGAAATGTGGGGGGAAACGAGGAAGGCATGAAGGACCTGTTGAGAGAAAGTCATAATTAAATTAAAAAATGMTCAGTAAAATAGAAGAAGACATGCGAGTCCTGAACACCAGGGGTGAAAATAACTATTTTATGGGCGAGAATGATAGAAAAAGTGAGACAGCAAAGATAAAAAATAAAGAACAAACTTTGTGAGAGAAAAAACACTGACTAAATTTTAAAACAATGATTGTTCCTTAAAGAACATGTAGCTCTCAGACTGAGTTTTAGCTCAGTTTCTGTAAAACCAGCTGAGGTAAAGACATTTTTGAGTGAACGCTGTTGATTATTTGTGGAAATGAATTTTCACCAACAGTTAATCAGTTGTAGATGTAGGTCTAATGAATATTTCCTAAATGTTTCATTAAAATGTGCCCAGTGGTTCCCCAGATAATTTGGTAAAAAGACGAGCAGAGCTGACTCAAACTGTTAATTCTAAAGTTTTAACAAAGATAATTGGAAACAATGTGCTCTAAATGTGTTGGAAATGACCTGCAGCTACTACCACACCAAGTTTTAGCTAAGGTGTTTTCGTTTAACTTTCATTAAAATTTGTCCAGTGGTTCATGAGACAGTTTGCCAACATATTTGACTGCAAATATACTGTAAAAAGGAAAAAAATAGACTTAGAAATGGTGAGCATGGTTCAGCTAACAGCTAATACTGGAACTAATTGTCCGTTTAGTGAATTAGCTTTTTCACTAACTTTGATTGAAAACTGTTAGTGAACCAATTACCTTCCACTAAAGCAGGGATGTCCAAAGTGTAGCCTAAGGGCCATTTGTGGCCCCTGAACTGATTTTATGTGGCCCCTGACTTCAGTTTAAGAATTATACTAATTTGTTTACAAATTTGTCCTCCCAGCGCATGTGTTTAATCTAGATGGAGACTTTATATTTATTATTAGGGTAAATTTATCACAAAGTAAAATCATATAATAAAAAATATTGGCAGCAATTCCAATTATTTGTCTTTAAATAACTCGACTCATAGCTTTTTTCACATAGTGACTTGTACTCAAAAGCTGATTTTGCTGCACTCCAATCTGCTTTTAACTAATTTATTAAATTAGTCTGAAAACAGCAAGCATTTTCAACGAAAGAGTGACCTAAATCCTGATTTTATTGATCAGAATTGTCTAAATTGGGTTATTTTTTCCCCAATTGAAACCTAGAAAATTGAAAAAATTCTTTCAATAAGGGAAACCTGCAAAACACTTTTAAACTTCTGGATCTAGATTAATTTACACATCCATTTCTAGCAATAAATCTGACTCCTTTGTTTGTTGAATTAAAGTATTCCATGCTTTGTTTATTGTTGAGCAGGTAAAGGAAAAATATTTCTGGCCCTCAAGTCCTTCTGACTTTATGATTTTGGCCCATGTGACAAAATGTTTGGACCCCCCTGCACTAAAGGCTTTGCCATCTTTAAGCCCACTAACAGCTAACTAACAAGCTACAGGTTTGTGTCAGTCCCACCAGTCTTCAGCTGGATGGATGTGTGACAGACTGGGTGTCATCAACAGTTAGCAATTAGCTGTTCCACTAATATTTAGCTCTTTAGCGTTAGCTTTTGCTATTTATTTATTTTACTTGTTTAGCGATGGCGTTAGCGAAGCTACAGTATATTTTTAGTTAGCAGATTATAAGTTCATGAAGCTAACTTTTTGGTTAGCTGCACCCACTGTACTGTATCTCAGCTGCTAACAATCACACATTTTAGCTCAGTATTTGGTAATCCACTGAGCTGTAGCCCATTTTATTCGCTTTAATGTCAGTTGTTTGTGGTAGCCATCTTGAGTTTAGTCGACTCCAAAGGGTCATCAATTGTACTGTAGTTTGGACATCCATTGATTATTTTCTGAGTCTTATTAATGGTTGTCCAGTGGTTCACGGGATATTTTGATAAAAGACATTATTGCCTGCTTTTTGCCTTTTGGTGGCAGGCAATAATGAAAAAGATAAAGCTGAGAATGCAAAATAAATAATGATTTAGCTAATTTCCAGGGTTTTCTCATTTCAAAGGTTTAGCATTTTGCCTTAAACGTGAACATGAAAAAAGTAAAGATTCCTGATTTCTTTTTGCCTTTGACTGAATCTTTGCTTTGAAACAGCAGATTGACAATGAGGCCAACTGCTGTGACAAACAGATGGACTCGGTTCCCTTCTCCCTTTCATCGCAGCCAACCAATCCTACACCTCAGATTGCTGCGTTAATTAAATGTTGACTTGTACGTGGGTCAGAAATCCGTCTTTTTAAATGTGGGACTGCATAAATAAAACGGGAGAGACATGATCAGTTTGTCTGCTAATGTTCTCGAGGCAGTTTTGCTCCACATTTTGCTTCAGATACAATAAAATCAGTGGGCTTTTAGGCTGTCTGCCCAGAGTGCAGAGGCTGAGTGTGAAACACTGATTCTAGCTGTCACATTATGACGCCATGGAAATGTTTCTCTTTCTTGTTAAATAACAGTTGACAGTAAAGGCCTATTTGTTGATTTTTGGAAATCTGTCATGTTCACAAACATACAGCAGAAATATAAAAAAAAAAAACCTATTTATACAGAGACTGCTCAGTCATCGTCTCCAGTCTGGTCTGGATGTTTTCTCATGACGTCGCCTGTGTTTCAAGGAGACACTTTTAATCTTTACCGCATATTTATTGGCTGCTGCAAAAGTGTGACAGCAAGCACTGCAGGTGTTACCTCCCAGTCCCCTCCTGGGCTTTGCTTTGTTGGACAACTGCAGCAAATTCTCCTCAGTACAGAAAAAATAAACCTTCATGTTTTGTCTTCAGATGCCTCTGCAGCATCGCTGTAATCCTTCTAAATGCTTCTAAATCTACAAACTAACCTGCTCCTGTTGTTCCATGCAGCTTTCTGTTTTAAATTCTGCTGAATCATTACAACCCTTCCCATGACATGATTTATCCCGAGGTTTATGAATATTCTGGGGGTTATATGTATGCATGTCATAAATAAATATTGTGTGACAATAATTCCAAAAGCCAGATGGCCTCATAAACACGCACACACACTCTAAAAAAATCCACTGTCAAGATAGTTTTCGCACCAAAGGCAGCAACACAGACAGATAAGGTCGTGTCAGATTTACTGAAGCTGTCAAAATGGCAAGATTCTCTGGAGGAAGATCTAGTAAATAAAAAAGTAACATAGGAAAAAAGACAGAGGTAAAGATTTATTTTTTTTATAAATAATAAAACATTTCTACAATGTGATTCTAATATTCAAGCCAAGGTTCAGGCTGTTTTAAACATGACTTTTCCTTTAAACAAACTGTTCCTGCTGACACGACTCATTAAAAATCACCTTGAGTTCCATTAGATGTTGCTTTGATAAGATTCTGCACTGATCTTTGTTAAGGCAGATCAAAGCTTCATTGCTGCTTTAAACGATTAAAAAAACTTTCATATTTTGGTGGCATGGTGGCTCAGTTGGTAGAGCCGATGCATCTCAGCAAGAAGGTTGCAGGATCAAATCCCGGCCTGTGGACCTTTCTGGGTAGAGTTTGTTTGTTCTCTTTATGGGTTTTCTCTGGGTACTCAGGCTTCAGACCAGAAACATGACTATTTGGTTAATTGGTGACTCTAAACTGTCCCAAGGAGAGACTGAATTGTTGTTTGTCTTGTTGTCTCTATGTGTCCCTCTGATGGACTTGCGACCTGTCCAGGGTGTACCCCACCCCTCGCACTGTGACTGCTGGATATGGGCACCAGTGACCATGAAAGGAAGAAGCGGGTTTAGACAATGGATAGATTTATATTTTCATTAAAGGGATCCTTGATTAGTTGTAACATTAGACTTTATTTGACAAACATATATTTTAACTGTAAAATAAAGACTGTAAGGATGCTTAGTTTTGTAAATTTAAAAAAATATATTTTAACATGGACAGAGCCATTTTATTTACACGCAAAGCATTCTGGGTAAATGCTGACGTGGATAGGTCCTTGGTGTGAGAGAGCTATATCCAGACTGATGGTTAATCTTGGACAATATCTGACGATTGACTCTTTTAAATGAAACCAGAGAGCGTTGACAGAGAGGAGAAGGTAGAAATGACTCAGCCTGTAACTGAAAATATGGATGGAGGACAACAGAGCTGCTTCATGGAAGAAGAACCTTAGCCTGTTAGCCTTTGCACTAGCACCGACGCTGTATTGCCTTATATGTATTAGTTCACCACTAACACGACAAACAAGCTAAACTGTTGTCCTCCATCCATATTTTCAGTTACAGGCTGAGTCATTTCTACCTTCTCCTCTCTGTCAACGCTCTCTGGTTTCATTTAAAAGAGTCAATCGTCAGATATTGTCCAAGATTAACCTTCAGGGTGGATATACAGTAACTCGCTAGTAGCCTTGCACCAAGGACCTATCCACATCATCATTTACCCAGAATGCTTTGCTTGTAAATAAAATGGCCCCATCCGTGTAATAGACTTTTAAAC
>NW_013952503.1:703308-708186 GCF_001266775.1 Austrofundulus limnaeus | reverse complement strand
GGGATCCCTTTAATTACTTTTAAACTTTTCAGCTTTTGTCCCACACAGTAATCATTTTGTGACCCAGAATATCTCTGGTTGACTAATAATCACTAATAATCCCTGGCTGAACAGTCTAACAACAGTCTAATTATCCATTTATGACAACAATTTTAATTTCTCTRGAGCAAAAAMCATATGTACACATATGTATTGTTGAAGTTTTATGAAGTTAATTTGATTCCCGTAGGCATAGGTTTTCACTTGGTATTTCACAACCCTACAGGGTCCCTACACCCTAACTTTAGAATATTGATGTTAACAKCAACAACAGAAAGATGTGTTTCAGAAAACTACCTCAGTTTAAATAGATTTACTTAAATTTAAGAAAGTCTAAAAGCTGCTTAACTGAGTAATGTTGGTTCTAATAAATCTATACGTAGCACAAAAAGTAAGTAAATGTGTATTTCTTTGTAACCATGCTTTTTGGCAATAAATCTTATAGSGAGCATCTGATTATCAGCACCTGGAGTTGCCAGAAGCTCAAAACAAGTGTCAACAAAAACATCAGAATAAGCTGTTTACAGAGAAGAAGGCAAATTTTTCATTTGCACAACTCAAATACTGCTCATCCTACAAATGCATGTTCCTTGCAAATGTGGCAACATTTAAAWGAGAAATGAACRGGCTTTCTAACAGCATAAGATTTGTTGCCAAGAAGCATTGTTACAACATAGAAAGAATCTACCAAACACACATTTCCTTTCTTTTTGTGTGAAATTTATATGTTGCAGATGATTTGAATAAAAAACGGAGCCAGTCTTGGGTTTGATTCCAACATCTTAAATGAAAACAGTTTTTATTTCTACATGCARTGTCACAGAAAGGAAACAGTTTTATGTTGATTCATCTGAACATGTATCTTTTWTATTTATTTATTTTTTTGCAGGCCTAAAAGAATCTGCCACAATGATGACAGTCAAAGTGTTTGTGTTTAGTTTTCTCTTCACTGCAGGTAGGTCAAGAAAACGATTTTTCTAATAAATATCAATGCACTGTCATGTTTTTCTGGGTTTTTTGCTTTAAAAAAAGCGAACTATTATACAATAATATCTCAGTTTGAGTTCAGGTGCAGAATCATTTGGTCTGTTGAATAGATTTTATTCATATTAAAAGATTATTTAGTAAATAATTAAATCTATAAAAAATGCATGTCTGGAATAAAAAATATTGCTGACATCACTTTAAACTTGTATTTTATTTCTTCTTGCAGCTATTTCCGCTCCTCTAAGAGGTAAAAGTATTAAATATCAGTGTAACACTCGTGATTCTGACTCATCACTTCTGATGAGTCACTCTTACTGTAAATGTTTGTTTTTTATTTTTTCACTTTGGTGCAAAACAGGCGACGAAGAATCGATGACGCTGTTCCACGGGGAGGATTTCCACATCCTGCTGTCGTCTCACGAGATGGAGGTCACGTTCAAGAACCGTTCGGACCCTCGGAAGCCCGTGGTGCTGATGAGGGGGGGCGAAGTGGTCAGCAGTCGGGCCAAACCGAACCTGCACCTCAGTCACCTCATTATTGAGTCTGTGGGCGAGGGGGATGAGGGGCTGTACATCATGAAGAACCCACAGAATCCAGMCGACGTCAAACAGATTTCACTTATAGTCCGAGGTGCTGAACGCAACACGTTACGAGCTGTTAGAAAAGTTAGAAACAGACATGAAGCATAGTTTAAACTCAAMTACTAAAGCTGGGGAGGCACTAATACAAGTGTAGCTCATAATCTGGTGTGATTTCTAATGCACATTTGATCCAGTTGCATTTCCCCGGTGGTGTTATTTCACCACACACACACACACACACACACACTCAAACACTCAAAATAAAGATTTAATTTAAGATATAATTTAAATCATTCATCTAAACTGCATTTTTTAAATGTAAATATGAAAATGTTATTGTCTGTTTTATTAATAATGGCCCATTGGATTAATAATTTTGAATCATCCAGTCAGCAGCTGGATAAATCTCCAACTAACACGGGAAAACTCAGGAGTGATTCAAACATGCAGAGAGAGAAGATTAAAGCAAATTGTAGTGAAGTAATTTGTGGAAGAAGAGACACATGGAGGGAGTGATGTGTTGTGAGGTAATAAAGRWRYGTGTGTGTGTGTGTGTGTGTGTGTGTGTGTGTGTGTGTGTGTGTGTGTGTGTGTGTGTGTGTGTGTGTGTGTGTGTGTGTGTGTGTGTGTGTGTGTGTGTGTGTGTTTAGCAGTGTGATGAAGCTGTCAGGGTATAATCTGTGGCTCTTAAATGACCGACCCACTCCTCTTTTTCTCCCAGCCTGGCTGTTTTCCTGTCTTTATCTTGTCTGTTCTGTCTTTCCGCCTGTTTGATTTTTACGTCCACCCTCTCATTCCCCTGATATTTTTGGATCTCTGCTCTTTTGTTTCTTTACAGTCAATTTGCCTTTCACTGCATCTAAAGTTCCCCCCATGTTCTTCATTCCTTCATCTAATAAGAGCCCATTTACACATCAGTTTGTCTTTAGCGATCAGACTGTATTGGTGCTAAATATGGGACTGTTCAGTCTTAATGTTCATTGAAAACTGATTGGACCCTTTTAATCTGAGTTTGTCCTGAATGGCTTTGGACTTGTAGGGTGTAGGGYACATTTGTCAAAACCAAGGCCCCTGGGCCAAATGTGGCCCAGCACAGCTTTTTATGTGACCCGCGAGAGCTTCAAAGTTGCATTAATGTCTTAAAATAAGCATATGCTGCTTTAAAGCCAGCATTGACCATAAACTACTCCTCCCATAATGCATGTCAATTATTTTACCTACAAAATGATGGCATCCCACCACTAGATTGAGGTGCACAGGGTTCCAAAGTAGTTGGTAATATTCGCCATGTAAAATTCTCAATTTTGCTGAATTTTCCCCAACTACTTTTGCTGCAGCCCAGTTGTATTGGGAAGTGGCGATTTCCCATTTACAATTTGCCAATTTAAATTGGAAYGCCCCTCCAGTTTGAATTCCTTGTAGAAAAGTGGGAGAGTTCAAAATTCTAGAAGGTAGCAGCTCACCACAACTCAACAGTGAGTAAAACTSTTTTACTTTTACTTTAATAGTATTTTTGTTTTATTTRTTTCACATTGAATCAGYCGTACTCGTRGTACTTTTCAGTGTTTAATAAGAGGACRTGTTAAAATGCTGCTTATAACATGAAAAACTACGTAGAGCAATRAGAGGAGGAATGTGACATTTTGTGTTCAGTYGAAAATTTACGAAACATGGATATTAATTACAACTGGCCCTTTAAGGGTCATAATAATGAACATGTGGCCTTTGGCGAAAATAAGTTTGACAATCCTGGTGTAGGGTWACTGACATTTGATCACAAAAACATTACCTGCCAGGTGTGAACCCTCTCTCCTCTTTCATCTCTGTCATTTATTGTCTYTACAAAGGTAATTAATCCCCATTTATTTCCCCTCATTTAACTGTCAGGCAGTTTCTAGTCTCCTCTGATTACCTTTTGTTGCTTGTTTAAAACTAAACTTTTTTTTTCTAGACTGCACCATCGAGCAGATGATCAAGTATGGAGGCGCTTTCAATATTCCGCTGCTGGGGGTGAATCCTCCCATCACATTAGAGTACAGGCCCATCGACGTGGAGGCCAACCAGACGTCGAGGTAGAGTCAGCAGAATCACACTGATCTTTTGAACTCACAGATCCACACTGACAGTTTTCAGCACTGACATTCATGAGCTGAAAAAAGTTCATCCTCCCTGACTTTCCTCCCCACAGACCAGCTTTTGTCCTGCTGACCGCCGCGGGCTCCTCCACAGAGCCCTATCAGGAGCGTATCAGCGTCAGCGAGCGATACGTTACCCTCAGCGGCGTTACGGGCGCAGACGAGGGGAGCTACACCGTCAGGGATAACAAGGGAGTCATCCATAAGAAAGTGTGTTTAAATGTTAAAGGTGAGAACACAAATGAACAAAAGAATTTTTTCGTCTATGCTTTGTTCAGTCAGGATGTATTGCTGTAGTTTTTATGCTCCTCTGGCTTGCTGTAATGGATTTTTAAAGACTGTAGTGTTATTGAGGGAATAATGCATTTAAAGACGTAAGCAGAGCCATGGTGTGAATATCTTTCCTTCTTCCTTGTCTTTTTTTTTGTCTCAGAGCACAATGAATTTGTGACCTTGTCATATGGAGAAAAACTGAAGATCAACCTGATTCTCAACAGCTCAGTGGTCCAGCTCTTCTACGCCCCCGCCTCTGACTACTCACCCCGCCTGCTGCTGGAAAAGGGACAATTTACAACTGTAAATAAAATATTTCAGAAAACATTATCAGCAGGGATTTTTTTTCTAGACATATGAAAGTCTAGGTTCAAAAGTTATCCTTTGTTTAATGTGTGGATAAAGCATGTGTTTAAATACATTTGTGTGTAAAATACAGATTATAGGCACATGATTATAACTGTACTACAACTGACAGCTCATAATCTTCCCTGATGCGTTTATTTATGCATGACAGCATAGAAAATCAAAACATTTTTTTACAAGAAAAATCCTAGTGGCAGACAGTGATTCCCAAAGTTCAAGTTGGGGTCTTGAAAGGATTTTCAGAATTAAGTACATTTAAACATGACTATTAACAATACGTTTTTTGCCTTAGTTGTTACAAAAGAGTGAATGTAATGTTAAAATGTATGAAATTAGCATAATGAATAGCTAATATTTCCTTGTTTATTTGACCTAATACCAATGTTTATCTCCCAAAAATAGTTGAGGGCACAGGTCTCTACTGCTGTTATTTTGTGGGTCAAACTCTGAAAAGTTTTGGAAACCATTAGTTTAACACATTCATAAAAAATCAGTT
>NW_013952503.1:681224-703045 GCF_001266775.1 Austrofundulus limnaeus | reverse complement strand
CCCATAACCTGCTGGAGGACGGAGCTTAAATCCAGAGGTCCTGTCCTTCCTATCAATAATTAGCTACAACAGGTAAGATTGGGAGGAGGCCCCGAGGAAGACCCAGGACACGCTGGAGGGACTATGTCTCTCGGCTGGCCTGGGAACGCCTTGGAGTTCCCCCGGAGGAGCTGGAAGAAGTGGCTGGGGAGAGGGAGGTCTGGGCCTCCACGACCCAATCCCGGATAGGCGGAAGAAAATGGATGGATGGATGGATAAACATGACTATTAACAATACGTTTTTTGCCTTAGTTGTTACAAAAGGGTGAATGTAATGTTAAAATGTATGAAATTAGCATAATGAATAGCTAATATTTCCTTGTTTATTTGACCTAATACCAATGTTTATCTCCCAAAAATTGTTGAGGGCACAGGTCTCTACTGCTGTTATTTTGTGGGTCAAACTCTGAAAAGTTTTGGAAACCATTAGTTTAACACATTCATAAAAAATCAGTTTGTTATCTTTTTATTTGAAATCATTATTTATAATAAAAGTAATTCAGAAGTTTTCTAATCAGGTGTTCATGTTAATTCAGAGCCATTGGGACGTTACATTTGTGCAAATCTAAACTTAATTTATTTTTTCATGCTACTGATCCAAGTATTTGTTTTACTTCCAGGCCCAAACAGAGCTGGGGTTTGAGGACCGCCTGTATTTGGAGGGTTCAATGGTTTTTCTGGACCAGATCAAGGCTTCAGACGCAGGCCTGTTTAAAGTCACAGACTCACGGGGTTTCACCGTGTCCACCGTCCGGCTGGAATTAGAACGTAAGCAAAAAACAGGGTGCAGTTGGGGGGAAAAAAGAATGCCTGTGGTTTAGAATTGTGTTGCTGGGAAATTTCTAAATGTTAGCATGGACACACAGTGGGTCAACTAAAGAGGGGTCACTTTTTTCTTTTGTAATCATGTTGGGGAATCTGAATAAATGTCAGTAAAAGGTCAGTTTAATYATGTTCCCCTCTCTCTTGTCTCCCTCCTCTGCAGCCTATAAACTGGAGCCTCTCTACGTGGCCATCATTGCCCTGTTGGGCCTGCTGACTTTCCTTCTGCTCGCCTGTTTGCTGTCCTGCCTGATCAAAGTGAAGAAGAGGGCCAAGAGGGCTGCTGCCCTGGAAAAACTCGCCCAGAAYGCTGGCAAAGAGGATGAGGGAGAGGCTTTCAGACAGGTTGGATGAATATGCAACAAAACGTCTCGATGGTGACGAGCGTTGTGAGATAATTGATTGTTTTTGTGTCGCACCTTTGCAGGTGGTGAAGAACATCACCAAGCTCAGCGAGGAATCCAAACATTCCCAGGCGGACAACACAGAAAAATCTCAGAGCACCGAGGTGGATATCAAAGTAAGTCCATTTGATGTTTTCTTCTCAAAGTGAAGTCAGAAAAGTCTTAATAATGATTGCATTTTATGCTGTTTTCTGCGTTTAGACAGCTTATTCAGAACGCTCCTGCTAGAGCCCTCACTAAGATCAAGAATGCGGATCACGTCAGTCCAGGTCTCAGATCTTTGCAGTGGCTTTCCTGTGCAACTAAAAGTGGATATTTGGTGTTTTTTTAAGTGCTGAATGATTTAAAACCGAAGTCAATTGATCTGCTCCTGTCTTATGAATCTTTCTGGCCTCTCAGGTCTTCTGGGMTGACTTTACTTGTTCCAAACTCAGAGTTTTCACATTTTATGCATCACGACAAGCTCCCAGAAAACCTGAGGCCAAGTCCCAACTTCTGGTTCTTTTAAGTTAAGGCTGAACATATTTGTTTGCCTCTGCCTTTTATTGAGTTAAATGTTTCAACCCTGACCAAAAGCCTGCATCAAGCCCAAGCCCACTGCACTGTCGCTGAACTGTGACTCACAGAATCCTGTTTTATCCTACTTTAGCTTCTTATTATCCTCCAGTTTATTTTACTATTAAAAGCTGTTTATATCATATTTTTATATTACCTTGCCACGTCTGTGGCACCAGACTCAGTTGAAATTTGAGATGACATGTTCAAATGTTACACAGTGAATAAACATGACGTTTTTCTCACTGAACACAGGGTCTGGAGGTTTCCTCTAAAGAAGTCGGGGTGGGTAATCTAGAAACCAGTGACTCAGGCGTTGGCTTCAACACTGCTCTCCCACTGGACACAGACACTGACGCCCCTGATCAAATCCCAGATTCTGAGGCTGCAAGCATCTCTGAAACCAAACCGAGTTCTCCTCCCACTGCTGAGTCCAAGCCAGCTGCAGAAATTAAGCCCAGTCCAGTACCTGAAACCAAAATCAGCCCCGCCCCCGAGACCAAGAAAACCCCCGATCAGCCTAAGAAAGAAAAGTTGGATGCACCCAAACCAGCTGATTCTAAACTTAGTCCATCCCCAAGCCCAGAACCCAAAGCTGGTCTGAGCCCAGCTGATCCAAAGCCTGCACCCAGTCCAAGTCCAGAACCCAAGGCTGCTTTGAGTCCAGCTGATCCAAAGCCTGCATCCAGTCCAAGTCCAGAGCCCAAGGCAGCCATCCCTACAGCCACCACTCCAACACCTGAGAGCAAGACCTCCTCAGCTCCTTCTACAGACCCTGCCAAACCAGCTTCAGCAGAACCTATTACTAACGGTACTCCTGAGCCAGGTCCGGATGCCAAAGCAAGTCCAGATCACGCAGATATTATCAAAGGCTCGGCTCCGAAAGAAGTTTCCCCTAAAACCAACGAGGTGGAGCTGAAATCTAGTGGTGTTGTCCCGGAGGCCCACAAAGATGGCTCTGCAGCCGAGGAGTCCACCACCACCTGAGGACTGTACCTGCAGGAAGCAGGGAGAAGCCCCCCACAGATCCCCGTTTACCACCACTGCAGACAATCGAACACCCCCACCTCCAAAAAATAAAGATGAGGAAAGCACAGCAGCTGGGGCGAGGACGGTGATAGAACCTGTCCAGAGCCTGAACCCACCCTGATAATGATACTTCATTTTTCTATAATCTTTGAAACTTTCTGACTGAGGCACACTTCAAAATAAGACACGGGGCTTTTCAATAAGAAACATTTTAGTTGTACGCATCTTGCAGCCTTATTTTTATTTATTTTTTATTTCCTCCGTAAAACTGCCAAGCTGCAAATGAAGTCTTTTGCAGAGTTTACAGCTAAAACTTTAACTCCACATAGGGTCTTTTATAAAAAGAAGGTTTACGACATTTCATTGAATCAGCGTGGTAAAATGCTTTATTAGACTCCAGCTGAACATCAGGTCACATTTAGATGATGGCATGTCTAGCGGCCTGTGGATGAGTTTGCCAGAAAGAAAACAAGTTTTTAGTTTGGTCAGATCTTTTAAAGTAAGGTTCTGTAGAAAAAGTATAAACAACAATATCTTATTTGCTGTAGATAGCTGTTTGAATTACTTTGGTTTGGAGAAATAGTTTAATTCTGACTGGCGTGATGATCAGAGGTGGAGCCAGAGGGGTGGACATGGTGGGAAGTGCCACCTCTGGCACCTGATTAGCCACCCTCTGTTCCACCCCAAGGTAACTGACAAGTGGGTGGGGATCTTGGATTTTGTATTTGCATTTTGCTTTTGTCCATGATTTTTCTCTGATAAAATTTTCAGCTGTGTATGCTTAAAAATGGCTGAATTGTAGCTCTTTGTAAAACTGGCATTAGCATTAGCGGTTAGCTTAATTTAAATTTAGTATTGGCAATGTGCATGTGATCATTCTTAGATATTCCCCAACATATTTCATCTCAATAAGTATTGAAATGGCTGAATTATAGCCTTTTAAATGTAGCTGTGGTGGTCATCTTGAATTTGTGCTTAGCATTTAGAATTTTATAAGGACAGTTTTTGGCTACTTCTACACTGATCTTCACCTTTGTATATCTAAAAATGGCTGAATAATAAGTTGTGACTAGCATGGTTTTTGGAACTCTCTTAGCTAGTATCAAACAAATTTCAGCTCAATATTTCTTAAAACAGCTGAATTAAAGCATGTGGAATTAGCTGTAGCGGCCATCTTGAATTCAATCCAAAATGCTTTCCWTTATTTGTATGTGCCCTCTGAAAAACACCTCAGCCACCCCTGTTCTGCCCCTTGAAAAAAYGTCTAGCTCCGCCTCTGGTGATCATTCACAAGCACAATTAGCAGCATTAGCAGCTAGCTGTATCATTCCTGGTGCAATCCAATTTCAGCAGGAATATAATATGCTTTTCTATAATAACTGCGCAACACAAAATGGAAATCAGTGTAAAAGTTTATAAAATAGTGATCTGATGAACATTTTTTAGATTGTCGCTGCTCAGGATGGCTGTGATCCGGTTTCAGCTACACTCAGACCAGCCATTAGCTCATCCGTCCAGTCAGAATTAAACTCAACTTTTCCCAAAATTAAGTTGTTGTAAAAGTCCTCTGCAGCAGGTAAGATATTGATTATGCATTTAAGCTAAACCCTATTTCAAATTATCTGAGTTCGAGCTTTTTAGACCCACTAAAAATAAACAACAAAGAGAAAAAGAAAGTTAATAAAATTACCTCATATGCAGCTAAAAGGTGAATTTTATTCCCACTTTCTTCTGAAACCTTCATAATAAACAAATACTAATCATACTAACAACTATTAATTATTTTATTGAGATTTACAATCTGAAAGGAAATATCTGATGCAGAATATCATGTTCAAATTTGCTTTTGTTCTAGATTTCTGAGTAATTTTACTTAAATTTCAGCCCCAATGCAGCCAAATAAATAATATAGGTTGTACAGTATTCCTGGGAATGTCTGTAACTTAATAAGACCTTCCTATTTTCGTTGTTTAACAAGTTTTTTAAAAGATGTATGCCGAAAAAAAAGTGTTTTAAGTTTGAACTAGTGGAGAGTATTTTCTACTTTTCTTTTTTTGCATTTATGTCTTTCTCTGTTATTCACTGAATCTTTTTGTCCTTTTCTTGTTTCACTTGTTGGAAAAATATTTTCTTCACTTTTCAGGTTTTACAAATGTCACTAATTCTTTTATAACCTATAATGYGAGGCCTTCATTGATGCCACCACACTATCTTTTAGAACTAGTTTCAATGTATTCAGAAGCATTTAAATGTGCTGTCATAACTATTTAATATTAACTCTGAAACAGAGGATTCATATTTATGTGTTTTTAAAAATAAAACATGCCTCCCTTTTGGTTCAGCTGGTTTCAGATATAAAAATCTACCAAAACATTTGATATTTCTTAATGAAAAGCACAAAAAGTAACAAAAATTTAATCAAACGAGACAAAAATGTTTAAAGGTTCTCATCAGATAATTTACACTCAGCTGGCCTTTTCTGTGTAGCTTCTAGGCTGATAAGATGTTTCTTATGGCTAAACTGTTGTGCCAGCATCTTAAAAAGCCATAAGCCAAGACAGATTCAGATGTCAAATTTGACTCTTAGACTAAATTAAAGTTATAAAATTATCTGAGTGATATCAAGGTGCCTCGCTGTGAAATAGATCAACAGTAAAAGTCAGAGTGAAGCTCATCTATGAAATGCTGTGTAGGCCTCTTTTTCTGCCTGGATCTGTGAGGGAACCACAGTCAGAATACTGACAATATCCATACACACACAACAAACCACAAACACACACCACAAATAATGTAAATACTGCATGTGTTTGCCAGTTTAACCCCTCGGTGGCTGAATGTTTCTAGTGTATAGAGCAATTATTGTATCATACTAAGTAAATAAAAAGTCAACTAATTCAAATTTCTCACCAACTTTAAATCTAATATATAAATACAGTTAAAATACTATATATACTAATATTCACTAATGTCTTGAACTAATGTAGCAACAAAACATTGTAAAAAAAATCAGCCCATAAACAAACTATAATGGCTCCTTTTAGATAAGTTTTCAGCTTTTTTCAAATGAAAGTATCTCTCACAGTATTTACACACTTTAATAAAAATGTTTAGCTAATATCACTTTACGCATCTACTGCAGCATGCCCGAAATGTGAGCAACAGGCTTGTGTTGTCCAGAAGTCGTACGTGTCAAGAGAAGTGATATTTCAATGTTGTTTAAAGAGTCGTCTGTAAAGTTTGTCTGTCTTCGGTGCGACGTTGGTGTTTGAGGCATGAAAGAGCGAGCGTGTGCTGAATCTATGCACCTGTACAGAATGAAACGTACTTCCTGTGACCATGTGTGTGTGTGTGTGTGTGTGTGTGTGTGTGTGTGTGTGTGTGTATGTGTGTGTACGGTATCCATGTGCCTGCTTAAATTGTGAGAAATAAAAAGCTGTGTTTAAATTATGAGTGTGAACTTATTTGAAACTTGACACAAAAAAGTAAAATGTTGATATTTCAGTGTTTTTGTTTTAGTGCCTAAAATGTATCATAGCTAGCTGTACTTTTTTCTATTAGTCACGTCCTAAATGCACCTTGTTTTGTTAAAAAGAGCAGCAGAACAGCGTTTTCACACCTGAACACAGGGCCGGCCTGTGGCGTAGGCAGTATAGGCAAAAGCTAAGGGYGCYACCCATCTAGGGGGCGACACAAATGGGGGWTGATTTTTTTTTAAATAACATTTTATTAGAGTGTAGTTAATTTAGTCTGTAGGATAATCACTGCAAGTTTATGAAGGTAACTTGTTCTGTGGGTTTCTCAGATGCTTTGTTGCTACATGAGGTGTTATATGTTGCTCTTTATGGTGATAAAAGTATCATATGATGCAGTCAAGACWAACTGCTGGTGCTCAGTGTGTAAATACAAAACAAAAAAGAGTCTGTTTTTCAGTGTTTTACTTTCATAAAATACTCATTTTCTGTTGTTGTATTTATCCCAAGAATTCAGTAAAACGATCTTCAAACGGCTGGAAAATACATAGTTTTAAGTAGATCTTTGACTAAATTTTCTGGGGAGTATACACCTAGACCCCCTAGAACTGCTGCTGGTTATCATGAACAGGTGTTCCTCATGATTTCAGCAGATGGTGGCAGGTATGAGATAGACTTCYKGTTTTCTGTTTCAAATGAATCATATTAACTATGTTAGTTGGACAAATTAGCAGTAAGATTTTAAAAAACTGCACAAGGGGCACCACCTGAAAGCTTGCCTAGGGCACCAAATAGGCTAGGGCCGGCCCTGCTTTGACCAGACAGTTGACTTATTCTGTGTTTATGTGAAAGGCTGTGCCTGTGAAATGGCTTTTACTTAAATATAAGTGCAGTAGCATACAGACACTGAATAGGGTTTATTTGTAAGTGAGAGTGTCTGTAACATAATCTGGAGTATGTGTGTAAGCTCCTGACTGCAGCAGATGAAACCTAAAGCGTGTAGTGAGTAACCCTCTGGGCCACATTAACAAGAGGAGGTTTAAACATCATCTTCATGCTCCACTTCTCTTGTYGGTAATTGTAAAAACCCAAAAACCACTCCAGGAAGGTGTTTGTTGTTACACATGACCAGCATCCTAAACAGAGCTTTTAGCTGGATCAGGATTGTTCCATCTTGGTGTCCACCTCTGAAGACCACCCCTGGTTCTCCGTGCACAGCTGTCTCTGATCACTGCTGCTGTCTGTGCTCTATCTGTGCTTCTTTTTCTGCACAACTCTTCCCTAACAGATGTTTTGTAACAACAAATGTTTCCCTTTTTTCTTTATTTCATGTCTAAAGAAATGCTAAAAATAAAAATAAGAACATACGACATCTTYCGTCTTCTTGTCTTATTTATCTCATGCAGAGAGACGGTTGCTCTTMTCATGTTGCCTTATAGACATTGTAGAGCAGCATGCAGACAGAGGACATATACAGTCCCACGTGGTTTGTGTAACTTCTCATTAGGGTTGGGCATAATCGTATTGTGTGCAATTAATCGCCAGAAAAACATTACTCAATTATTTTTTGGCACTTGACGGTTAATGCCACTGACTGGGGWTTACTCCGGTCAGTCCACTCGGTGCTCCTCTCCGCTTCAAATATGACRAACGTTAAAAAAAGTTCTGTAATTTATTTATCAACACAATTTAAATTTGTTGTATAGCCTGAAGTCTTTAATTTTGACACAATTTGGAACAGATTTTTTACGAAGAGCAAATTTTCCTACTAAATTGGTCATGTGACTAAGACCTAAGAGTGTCCAGACACTCCAGGGGATCAACCATCAAATTAATCGTTATTGACTAAATACCGCAATTAATCGTGATTAATTTTTTTGCCAATATTGCCCAACCCTACTTCTCATGTGGGAAAAATAAATAAACTGTGAACTGGAGCTTTTGCATTAAATTCAGYTTTTCAATTTGAACTTCCTTAGGTATAGACTCTATATGAAGTGGAACTACAATGCTTTGGTCTGAATTCCTCCTTATTATAACTCTAAAAGCCCTTCTTTCACCTTCTTTTCTGGGGTGGGTCAGATCAACTCATTTTGAGGCTGTCTCTTTAAATCCAAACACACTTCACACCCCACCCCCCCACCAGCTTCCAGGCCAGTCCATTGTAGTTTGAGAGAGGGTTTTTGAGTTTATAGAGGCACAGAATTTTATATTTTAAATAAATGTTTAAACAAATTATTAAAAGACGCCCACAACCCTCCAGCATGTTGGAGCCAGAGTCTGACCCACAGGGGGAGGAGAATTCAAATTCTCTGCACTCATAGAGACTCCAAGTACACAACAAAAATGTTTTTAACAGCTAAAGAAGTGGATTTTGCATGACGTGTCCCCTTTAAACCACTAAACAGAAAGAATTCACTGGATGAAAATCTACTGGTGAAGTCAATTAAATTCAAGATGGCTGCCAAACCTAATCAACATCGACTAGCACAAAAATGGCTACCAGTTACCATATATYGAGCTAAAATGTTAGCAACTGGGAGTCATTCTCAACAGTCTGGCTGCTACAAATCTTTGCTTAAAATGTTACCATTAACTGTTACAACCAATTAGCAAAATACCAGGGGTGCAACAATACATGTACCCGTATCGAACCGTTCAACGCAGTGCTTTAGGTTCAATATATACTTGTATCGAACAACGCAGGTTTTTTTAAAATTTATTTTATCAACTTGTCTTATGAAGATGCTCTGTATTAAAGGATCAGTGGATCTGTGTTCGACTACTCCACCTAGGCTGCATTGTCGAGTGCAGATCCACAAAGAAACGTGCTGATTCAGCAACATTTAATTTAAAAACTAAATTTTGAGGTTAAACAAACTTTCATAATTAATTTAAATAAATTACAAGTCAAAAAGGGCATGGAAATTTCTCTTTTTTTTTTATTGAAAAATATCGAACCGTGAGACTAAAGTAYTGAACCGAACCAAATCGTGAATTTTCTGCATTGTTGYACCTCTACAAAATACCCTTCTCTCATAGTGAGGGGGTAAAGATGATAATCGGTGCCGTGTTCTTCCCATCATCTGTGTCACATGGGTTGAAGAAGGGAAACAGGGGAACCAGGACAGTTCCCATGGAGAAAGTRTAAATCGGMGCCATGGAAAGGGCATTATAGAAAGTCACTTCCTCCTTGCTACAGTCTAAGAAGACGCCAACGCGGACGAGGTGGACGGACACGTTGATCTTAGTGGACTTTGGATCCAGGCAGGCTAAGATGGAGCCCTCTTTCAGGGCCAACGTCCAGAGACCACTGGAGCTGCCTGTAGCCTTCATCTCCCCTCTGGGAACATCTCCTCGGGCTACACCCAGCCTCCACGCCGTCTTGCCCCCCACCTCCACCTCCCAGTAGTGCCGGCCGGTGGTGAAGCCCTGGTGGCCCAAMACGCAGTAATAATAGTGGAACCGGCGTGGGTTGGCTTGGACTTCTGAAGTATCTTTATTCTCATCAAACCAAATGGAAGTGCAGGACTGGGACAAGGTCAGATTAGGGTGGGCTGTCTCGGGGTCAAAGGTCACTGATGTAATATCTGTAGGTACAAACATAATGAGTCATACAGTGAGTTAAGCTGCTCATTTCCAGGTTCTGATTGCGTGGATTTTGCATTAACACTGTAGTTTTCATGTTTAAAGTTTCCATTACATGCACTAATTCCTCATATACCATTCATGCGTCAAAATGTTTGACTCACTCAGAAATTGTGTACAATGACATTTAGTGTTTATAACTTTCATACTTTTTGAATCATTTAATTTATTTACATTTTAAGTAGAAAGACGTTGAAACTTCCTTAATTCCTCCAAAGATATTGTTCTCTGCAAATTTACATCATCAAATATGGCCCTGTTTTTGTCTTTTTACACTCCTCTCAGCTTTAACTGTGGTTTTGCACATAGCTACATTTAGCTTTTAGCCATTGTTTAGCCAATTTTAGTTTTTGGCTGTAATTTTGCTACATTTAGCCTTTTAGCACCTGACTTGATAATTGTGATTTTTAGTTATCCATCCATCCATCCGTCTGTCCATCCGTCCGTCCGTCCATCCATCATCCATCCATCCATCCATCCATTATCTGATGTTTGTTCTAGAGTTGGGTCTTGATCAGGGCCCAGACATCTGTTTCCACAGACACCTCCTCCATCTCTTCAAGGAGGACCCAAAGGTTTTCCCTGGCCAGCCGAGAGACTCTCTTCATTGTGTCGAGAGTCTCCTCCCAGTCAGACATGCCTGGAACACCTCCTTGGAGAAGTGTCCAGGAGGCATCTTTACCAGATGCATAAACCACTTCACCTGGTTCCTCTTGATATGGAGAAGCAGTGGATCTACTCCAAAGTTGTTGTTTTTTTAGCTACTGCTTTGCTCATTTTAGTTTTCAACTTCTGCTGTTATGCCACTTGTAATTTTTACTACATTTAGCTTGTAGTTAACATTTTAGCTCCTCTTTCACTATATTTACATGTATTACTAAAGGCAAGCATTTAACTGAGATTTTSCTCATTTGAACTTGTTTTACTTGTGAACGGCTTGTTTTAATTTAACAAGTATGCTAATTAATTAATCAACAAGTTTCAAAAAAATACTTTAGCCTTCAGTTCTCACGCTGTATTTTCACAGAAAATATGACTTCTATAGCTTTATCAGACAAACATGTACATACTCGGGTAGAGGCAGGTTTTCATGTGTTTCCATATCCTGTACTGAATGGGACCTGCAAACGGACCAGAGCGCACCTCTGTGTACACCTCAGCTGGAAGAACAAAGCTGACCTTAGACCTATTTGTGGAAGAYGAGAAAAGAAAAGGCCTGAATGATTACAATCTGTTGGATACCAAGAGAACAGATAGGCCGATACAAAGAACATAAACAAGTTTAATTGTTTTGATAAATCTACACTTGGAGTRAACTTGCCTTTTTACGAGGTCTTGGATTTCCTGCAACGAGAAAAAGGATTTAATAAATGTTGGTCGTTAAACTGACACTTCCAGCCGCCTCTCATTAGTGTAGATGTTCTGTTTGTTGATAAATGCATCGGTTTTCCTTTTGCTTTTAAATGAGAAATTGATTTTCACTTGTAAACGTAGACAGGTCAACTATTTGGCTGATCAATGTCTATTATTCATCAMGTCCAGAGGAACATCTGGTAAAAGATTGCAGATTTACTCTGATGTGAAGCTAACATTGTTTCTCTGTAGCTTTTAGTTCTAATGTAATTCTTCAGCAGAATTCAGAACATCTGTTTTTTTTCCTCACTTTGAGCAGCTTGGGACTGTCCTCCTCGGCCAGTTTGCTGTTCAGCACTGTGATTGCCCTCTCCAGGTCTTTTCCTTGTGCTTCTATCTTCTTCTCCCTCTCCTTCAGCTGCTTCTGCTGTTTCTGTCTTTCCCTCCTCAGCCTTTCCAGGTCCTTGCACTCTTCTTCCTCCAGGAAGCGATGAAGGTTCTGAAACTCAGCTCTGATTTCTCGTTCCAGGCCATCAAAGCTGTTCTGAAGAAACAAGAAGCATTGTTATTTAGTATGAATGTTTTATCCTTCCATTTGTTTTTGCATAAAGTTGTATCTGTTTTCTGTTTTTTATGTACTGGAAATTTGAACTTTGTGTTCTTATTACATAAGACATGTGGGCTTAAGGTGCAGACTTTAATCTTCCAGCTGAAGGAATTTGTTTACATTCATCTTGGAGGATTATTTGAGGATTTACAGCTTTTTTCACAAGTAAAATCTATTTTTTTTTTTGCCAAAAGGTCAAATTTAATTAAGTGWATGTGTAAGTTATAAGAGAGGAGCAGCATTCTTTGGACAAAACAAATAGCAGTCTGGTTTAAAAGAAAAAAAATGTAGGAGGCCAAAAAATGTCTCATTATTGAAACTGTCTGTAAAATAAACAGCAGGATGGTTTTTAACATGAATGTGTTCCAGTGACTCTGGATGATCAGACTTTATTGATGATGTGAGAAATGGCTGACTAGTGAGCAGGAACAGTTTACTCAGACTCAGCAACTTTTATTAGACGTTGCTTTACAGAAAAGCTGCACAATAACTCATAAACTAAAAATCAAAGTGTAAGCTCCAGAGACATTTTTTTAAATGCAGTAAAATCCTGGTAAATCCAACTGCTCTTCATTGCGTTTGTGATTTTTTTAGGCACATTTATTTTTAAATGGTAAATGGACCTTACTTGTATAGTACCTTTCTATACAACTAGGATACTCAAACACTTTATAACACAATCTGTGCCTTGTTAAAATGAAAACGTTAGTTTGACTGATGATTGTATGTATAATTTTAAAACACAGAGTAACTGATTTAGAGTCAAAAACATACATGGTTTTAATCGTTTTCAGCTAAACGCTGCAATTAATTGTGAATATTTTTTTGCCAAAAATCTCCCAACCTTAATGTGGTGCAATGCATCTCTTATCTCTCTCTTATATCTTCTTTATCTACAAGAGTTTTGGCAAAACAATAAGGATATCATATATAAACACAACTTTAAGGCATATTTTCCACGACTGAGTCCTAACATGCTTGGGAAAATAATTTCAACCAGTGCACTCACTGTGCCAATTAAATTAGATTAGATTATTTTTTTTTTATCTGTGCTCTTTTAGCATTATGTTTATTTGATTCTAATTAAAAGTGGTGTTTTTTTAGGCTTTTTGTTTTTTTTATAAAGAAAATCAGTTTTGTTACCAGAAGAATAAACTGTGTGGCAAAGTTACCTCTACTTCCAACGAGTCGATGTACGCCTCTCTTTCTGCTTCTCTGCATTCATCTACCTCATGCTTGATTCTTTTAATAGCCTGGACGAGCTTCGCCTGTGACATTTACACACACACACACACACACACACACACACACACACACACACACACACACACACACGAAACAGAATGTGAATGTTGAAGAAAAACACACAGAGAGTTACTGATTTATGAACAATGACATTATAATAATGTGTGTCCTGTCAGTTCTAAAGCAAAACACCAGGTGAAAACTTTCACGCAAGAATCTTACCTTGTGATCACAGAGAAGGCTTTTGTTGCAGTTGTTGTTGTTGTCTGTAGTGCGGTTCTGGTACATTCCAGTTCCCTGCTTTTTACAATAACACAAAAGCTAAAGTAAGTCTGTGGGATTTAACAAAATAAACGTTGTGAGGAGCGTAAGTAGATGCAACAAAGTCAAGGTCATTTAAACAAAGCAGATCATACAGAGGCGCAAAAGACAAAGGGACAGGGGACGAGGGGGCGGGAGACACTCGCAGGACCACATGTACAAAAACAGCACAACGAGAACGTACATCCGAGCTGAAAATGTACAAGAAGTAACTTATAGATGAGTTTGATGATCAGGAGCAACTGTCTGAACATGAGATTATGTGGATCCATAAAAATGGGAAAGAGGCAGGTGACTGCATAGGGCTGGCACGGAGTGGGGGGTTGTGTTGGCTGACTGGGTGGCTGGCAGCAGAGATTTATGGAGGCTGAAACAGATGAATCTATTTTTGTCTGCCAGTGTCTTTGAAAACAACAGGAGAGGCAGACGGTCGGTCAGAGGCAGCATTGTGTTTCATATCAGCGATTGTTTTGCCTGGAAGAGAGAGAATCCATGTTTATTTTTGTGAGGTGGCTCTAATGTGTGGGAGGGAGGGAAAATTCACTGCTGCAACGATGAGCTGTCCTCACTGTGGAAGCTGCTGTTTCATCAGTGTCTTGCTGTCTGAGGTGTGTGTGGTCACTCTGTTAATAGTTTTCTGCCCTTTACTGTTTGTTTTCCTGTACCCAGCAACAAGGCTTTCTTTCTTCTTCAATCTGATGATAGTCTGTCCACTCATCTTCATATGTCTCATCCCCCTGCCATAAATCCAACACACAGAGGGTCTGGCTATGGGCTATGGGAATGTGCACTGAAGCAAATGGTCTTCATCAATAATTCATGGTACTGGGCCCAGGAAAGTGACTGTGGCGAGCTAAGATTAAAGCTGCACACTTGGTGCAGTAGAGAATGCGGCAGGTGGAGAGAGGACACCTACAGGGGGATTAAAGAGAAACACAAAATCTTGCTGCATGATGTCATGACTGAGGAGGTAAAACTAAAACTGCCTAGGAACAGATAAATATATTTAACAAATCCTTATAACAGCATCATCTAAAAACTACATTTCTATTGTTTATTTGTAGAACTTCAAAAGCCATAATTACTACAATTTAAGATAATTTCCAAATAAATTTTGTGCATTTAAAAATACAATAATAATGCAAGAAAAATTAATTAATTAATTAATTAATAGCTAATATTTGTGTCAAGACAAAACATTTCTTCATACTCAGTTTAAAACATAGAAGTTGGTCACAAATGGAATAAGTTAATTTTATGATACTCTTATTTCAAGGATAAAACATAAACGTAAGAATAAAATAGATTAAAAAATTTAAGCTGAGAGAAAACTGAAATCCAGACACACTGTGTCAATTTTGTAATTTTTATTTTTATTTTTATTTTTTGGCTCTAATTTGCCCTTAAACTTTCAGCAGAGAACACTGTCTATTAAATTAAATTTTATRTAAACCGAACAACGAGGACTCACCTGAGACCCAGTCAGAATTCGCTTTACAGTCAAAACACTTGATTATTTTAGGTAAAACAAAAGGAACACAACCTTGGGCAGACCTTGCACTGACACCTCTTGACCTGCAGGAGGCAGCRCTGTGCTCCGACGCATCCTAATGACGTCATGACTGTAAACAACAGCATGTCGCAGAGACAAACCCAAGCTAGAGGTAACACTGRTTTTTACACAAATTAAATTAGTTGTAGAGTTTAAAATTGTGGTTTGAGTATTTTGAATAAACTTTAGTTGTGTTCTTGTCACTTTRTAAGTTTTGCATATTTGTATCTGCGGTCAGTCGGCTGTAAAATACAGCATTTTCAGCTAGCGTAATGAAGCTAGCATGAAGCTAGCAGAGATCCTCGTACAGGTTTGCAGACGTTAGTTTTATGGTTTTGTCTGTTTTTATTTCAGATATGAATGGTCAAGCGGACGTCGAGGTTGACTACAAGCGGAAGTACAAAAACCTAAAACGAAAATTAAAATTCCTCGTCTATGTAAGCGTTCAAATTTGTGGTATTTTAGTGCATGTSGTGTGGCTGTTTATGTGTTGTGTTATCGTTCTTTTTTCTTTTTCTTTATCCTCTCCTTTTTTGGAATAAATGTTTGATTCTGTCTTTCACCAATTCTTATAATTTAATATTATGTGATACGAGAGAAATCTTAAATTCGTTGCTTTCCATATTTCACTTTTATTCATTTAGTAGATCTGGGTCCTGGAGACATTTAATCCCCCCCAGAATCTTTTCCTCTTGTTCATTCCACACAAAACTGAAGCTTTAAATATCAAATTATCGGAATAAAAAAAAAAACATGCGTTATCTTTCCAGGAGCAGGAATGTTTTCAGGAGGAGCTAAGGAGAGCACAAAGGAAACTTCTGAAAGTTTCCAGGGACAAAAGGTGAAACTAACCCTGTTTTAAAGTGTAGAGGGGTGAATGGTAGACACCAAGACAGCTCAATAAATTAACACATTCATGTRTTTTTTACAGCTTCCTTCTGGACCGATTACTGCAGTATGAGAGGATAGACGAAGACTCTTCAGGTAGAGGAAATGTCATTCATGATAACAAARCTTTTGATGTGATATAATTTGTGCTTACTGTGCTGCTAAACTTATCCTTCAGATTCAGACGCAACAGTTTCCTCAGAAAACAGTGAAATTGAAGGAATCAGGGAGAGGGAAAGAGAAAGAGAAGGAGCAAAAAAGTAAGTTTAGTAAATTTTTCATTTATGGTCAGTCCGGTTTTAGTACTTGAACATTTTTGAACACTATTTTTTGTGTTGTTAAAGCACGTTTAAGTAAGGTTCTTACTCATTGGATCAATTACTGCTGTGTCGAACCAGTCAACAACAAAATATTAAGCAGAAAATAAATCAGATGGTTTGTTATTTAGCCGTCTTATTATTTTCAGACTCCTGCAAAACATAATTTGATTTAAGTTGTTTACTTGCKTCAATAAAAGCAGCAAAAAAGGACCGGTATATTAAAAGAATGTGAAAAAGCTAAAGAACTGGTATGTAAGATTAATCTTTCACTTAAAAACAAAATGTATAAAAATGAGAGATACTGCAAGTAAAATAGCAGAAAATTTTGAAACAGTAAAAAAATGAACTAGTTTTTACTCTTGTCAATAATCTTGTGAATATCTTTTAAAATATTTTCAGGAGAAAACTGAATCCTGGTGCGTGCCTTTCATCATCATCATCACCTCATCTCTCTGTATTATCCCGTCCTGGAGTAATTCCTCTGCAGTCGTCCGGCGCTGGACCTTACCTTAATGCTGTGAGTTTCTGTCTCTTCTCCATACATCTTAGTTACGATCACATGACTGCCATTCTCCTCTTCTCATTTGCAGAACATATTCTCTGTTTTCATTTAATTGTTCCATCATTTTATTAGTGATAGTTTTTCTTCTCTTTTTTTAGTTTTTGTTGAGAAAAAATGCCTTCGCTGTCTCTTTTTATTAGTCATTCCTTTGTGGAATTTTATTATTATTATTATTTTTTAGATTTGTCTATGTGTTTCTGTCATGTAAACTCCTGACTCTGTGCATGCATGTCCATGTGGTCATTTGGAAATTTGGGGTTCTGCATGTGTGTTGGGCAGATGCCCTTCCTACCAGAGTATTTGGCACCGGCAGCTGAGCGAATGAAGAAAGAGAGAAAAACAAAGACGCCAAAAACCAAGAGAGAAACCGCAGGGAAGGTGAGGAGGAGAGGGGAAAATATAGTTTTTAGAGAGAGCAGTGATGATAATTAGATCTGATGTTGACTTCTTGCATAATAAACAAGCTGTTTATAGTTGACAGCAAAGAAAGTCTTTGTTTTAGGATTTACATGAAATGAAATATAAAGCAACATATAGCATTGATTTCTTAGTCAGTAGTGAGGTGAATTGATTATGTATAAAGTCATATACATACTGCATGTTTTCTTTTGATTTGACATTTATAATGTAGCCATCCATTTACCCTCCATGTTCCCCCATCGTGTCTTCGTTTGCGTGTTTGCTTGATTTATTTTGATCTCCTCAGGTTGTCGCTCCGATGGCAGCTAACTACTCGTCGGGCCCCGCAGCTCCTGCAGCAGCCAGCGGCCCCTTCAGCTGGGTTCCCCGGCAGATGCTTAGCGGAGATGCAGCTGAGGAAGAAGGTGAGAGCGACGGAGACAGTGACAGGGGTGATGAAGACCGAGGGGAGGGAGACGAGGCTGAACTGGTCATCGACATCCCTAACGAGTGAGCAGGGATGGGGGCTTCCATCTGTTTGTGTGAGGGAGGGGGCGAAGGCTGCACTTGACTGACTTTTTTTTTCTGAGACGAAAGCCTCCCCTGGTGGATAATGGCTTTATTGCAGTGTCACTGTTAAAACGATATTCAGAGATGAGTGTTGATTTAAAATGTGAAGTAATGAAACTGTGACAGAATGACAAATCGTCTAATAAGCTCACTGGCCTTATTGGATCATTTGTGCAGCAGTTTCCATGTCCCTAATTATTTTTTTTGTCTTAAAGGTTCATAAATGTAAAACATGTTAGACATTATTATCTTGTGTTTTGTGTTGTCTAACCACCCTCTCAGATTTGCATTAAAACTGTTATAATGTAACTTTTAAAATGCAAATGTTTGTTTATTTGTTACATTTTGGACATTGTTCATCATTTCATTGACTTCTTGTATCAAATTGTAGAAATTTTATATTTTTATTCATAGATATGCAATGTGTTTGCTCAAACTCTCACTAAAAGTTTTTTATTTAAACTTAAATATGGTCGTATTTGATTCACAAAAAGCAACGTTTTTCTCCCAAAAACAAAGTTTTGTGAATTTGACTAAAACATTTCTGTGAGTGTTTCATGTGTCTTGCAGATGGCTTGATGCCCCACCCTGAATATCACACCCTAAAGCTCTCAGTGTTGAGTTACACTCTGGATTTCACTAAAGTCTGTAAAGGACCTGAACATATTGTATTTATCATCTCCTGCTAACTTTACCTGCATTGTAGTTATCAYATATAGTTTTCCTTGCTTGTTTTGATCACTTTGCAGAGGAAACAACATTAGTCTTAAGTTCAGACGTACATTTAACTATAAATCTTAAGCCACAAGAAGATACTGTGGCAGAATTCCACCTCTAAAAGTCAAAAATACAGTTTGAAATGTTCATGCGCCGTTTGGATTTGCGGCATAACGATTCGTTAAGGATCAGTTCAAGTCTCAACATGTCTGTTTTTAATATTTAGGAAGGTGAGCTCCAGCTTTTCCAGCCATGAATGTTTTGTCTCTGAGAAGTCCGACTCGAGGAATCCCTGCGCCCTGGGATGAGACCGTGAACCGTGAATGTGACACGGTGAGGATTAAAACTTTTAATGAGGATTTCATGAACAGACCGTGCTCATTTCGGAGCTCATTCGCTCTGAATTTGGAGTTCTAAACGAGACGTTCTGCTTGATTTGGAAACCGTTTCAAGCAGCTCAGTGCCGGGGATATGACTCAGGGATGTGCAAAAAAAAAAAAGTCTTTTAGGGGGTTTGTCAATTAAGTAACTCACAAAGAATTGTTTTGGAATGCAGACTTACAGGTAATTAATAGGTGTGGACCGAGCCTGTGTACATAACAGAAAGGGAGTTAAAGGTGTAACTGCTCAGCGTGGAAGGGAGGGGTGAGGTAGAGAAACAGCCAGAGGGTGGAGCTGATGGGGCGGTGGGGTGGGGGCGCTGTCAGGGTAAGGGAAATGAAGGAGTAAGCAAGATTGTGCCTGCAAATACCGATTCCCTCCCACAGAGCACAGCTGAGATTAAAGGAAGGCAGGCATGGTTGGAGCCAAACAGGAGGACGACACAAGGAGTGGGTGAGGGAAAAACAAACAGCCATCAGCAGCTGCTTTATCTTTGCATCTATACACGGAAACCACTGGATAATTTATAAGCCTCTCCCTCTCACTCTAAGTGTCAGTGAGAGGAGGGGGGGTGGGGGGGTTTGTTGAGCTCACCATCATGCTGGGTCCTGCAGCTGTCTGGCTGCTGGCAGCGTTAGGCCTCGGCCTGTCTCAGCCAGATGAGCACGGCTCAGATCCAGGCTTCAGCCTCTGCAGCGACTGCTTCTACAGACGGAGCCCTCCTCAGGGAGCCTCTGCGGGGCGGCAGCTGCGCCCTCGCTGCCACAGGCTGCCCGGGGGACAGGCGTTTGCCACTCTGTCCACACYGACCTGTGACACAGCTGTCTACACTGCCTTCCATCTCAGCCACGGATGGAGAGAGAATGTGGTAAGGACACATTTGTCACTCTTGCTTTGGAAAAACGTAGCAGAAAAAAATGTTACTGATCTTATAAACAGAAAAGCTGAAGAAAGTAAGTTAATTTATCTGACACTTCTAGGACATGTTTTTCTAACATTGCAATGAAAAAAAAAACACATGAAGTTGAATGTGTAAGTCCTGTTTGTGTGATCCTTTCTAAGAAATCAGAGCTGAGTTGTGGCCTGTAGAGAAGCTGCACAGCCACTTATTAAAAGTTTCAAAAAGGAGTAAAACATKTTGCAGAAATGTGAAATTCAGCTGTCTTTTTATTTTAACTCTTATCTCCTAGTGATTAAAACCTTTAAGCTAAATATGACAATTAAAACCACCTTCAGTTTAATTAGGTAAAGTTGTGTTCCTCCTACTTTTGCTAATGAAAAGTACATTACAAATTAAATCCATACTTGATATAATTACTTACCTTAAATTAGTTACAAAATACTGTTTCTACTCAAGTACCCTTCAAAATGATCCCAATCAGTGGTAGTTACAGAATATTAAAGTAATGCTTACATCACTGCATTACAATTAGAGCTGTGTCAGTGAACAAATAAAAAAATAACATTTCATCCATAAAAAGACCAAACTGGATTTTTTTTAACTAAAAGGTTCTCTTTTCCAGATTTTAACCAGCTCAGTATAGACCCAATAGCTTAGAATTTTACTGTTTTTTCTTCAATAAAAAACTTTAATAGAACACATCTTATCACTGTTTTTAATTAAAATACTTAGTTTTACCTCTTTTTTTTGGTCCAGATTCAACAGAACTGCTTTGTGTTWGGAGATGTCTCTTTAGCTTTTAGGCAGGGATCATGCAGATACGTTGTGTTTTCATAACTACAAGTAGGCAAGTAAAGGTTTCTAAAAAGTATTTTTTAAAAGCTTATAGAAACATTTTTTCCCCYTTTGGGATCATCTTTAGTTTTTGGAGTTTTGCGTCTTTTAATTTGAACTAGACAGCTGAAACAAGAAGGAAGTGTTGCAAAAACATGATATTGTTTTTAGTATATTTTTGTTTAAATGAAATTATTAACCCAAATGGTACAAAATGACAGAGTAATCCACTCTGATAACTTGTTTTTAATTAAATGAAATGGATTGTTAGAAGAAAAAGGTGCATGATGAATGAATTGGTTATTTTTCTGTCAGGCAGAGGAAGAAGTGGACGGTGTCAGAGTCCCGGTTCTTCTCCGAGGAGGCGGGGGTCCATCTCACACCGCCGACTCCCCTCCACAACACTGGGACTCAACAGTCGCATCACTGGTCCAGTCGAGCGTCGTTCCCCAGTGCAGCGCTGCAGTGGGCGACGTCTACGTCCTGACAGGAGCAGGAAGGCTCGGGGCGGACGAAGATGGMCACGAGGAGTGTCAGATGAAGCTGCTGTGGTCTGCAGTCTGCTGCTCTCCTCCAGAGGGGAAGGCTGGCTTCAGCGTGGGTTTCATCAAAGAGACAGGAGGAGGCGAGAGGCGAGTGAGCATGAAGGAGCTGGAGGAGGTGCTGGGAGTGGCTGAGCTGTTCTCTGGAGGCTGTGGGGGAGAGGAAAAAGAGACAGCTGCAATTAGTGAGAGTCTTCACAGCGATGAGCTTCCTGCGAGTGTTGTAAACACAGAGGCCGAAAACACTGATTCAGATGTAGAGGAAGATTCAAAGCAGAGCAGAGAAACATCAACAACATCCCAACAGGTGGCTGATGCTCATTCAGAGACAACAGATGTTTCTGACATTACAGAAGAAACGGCAGCAGAAACAGAGACTTCTGTGAGCAGCAGTGAGCAGCAACATGAGGTCCACGAAGCAGTCGATGAGGAAGACTCTGACTCAAACTCCACGAGCACTTTGGTCTTCATCCTGTCCACCACCCTGTCCATCATCACAGCTCCTCTGCGCCCTGTGGTTTCTACCATCACGGAGTTACCTGGACAGGTAATTTATGTTTGAATAATAGTTTGTTTTTTGTCACTCTCAGCAGCAGAACCACACTTTCCACAGAACAAGTGTGCCAACTCCTCAAACTGTGCATGGAATCAACCTACTTCAC
>NW_013952503.1:678236-681214 GCF_001266775.1 Austrofundulus limnaeus | reverse complement strand
ATTATTATTATTATTATTATTATTGTTGTTATTATTTCCCAGTTCTGGCCCACACTATGCACAAACACTCAGCCCTCGATACAGCAAAGAGTGATGGCCCTTTGGTTTCGCAGATGTAGTTTGCCAGAGGTGGTCCATGCCATGGGCCAGCGCCACATAAACCAAAGCACAACTGGACCAGTTGTGGGATTGACCGATTTGGGCCACATAAACCAAAGAAAATTGGGCCAGTTGTGGCAATGACATATTTAAGCCACATAAACTACAACCGGGCCAGTTATGGCTATGACATGTTTGGGCCACATAATCCAAACCATGACCGGGCCAGCTGTGGCTATGACATATTTAAGCCATGTAAACGAAACTACAACCAGGCCAGTTGTGGCTATGACTTATTTAAGCCACATAAACGAAACTACAACCGGGCCAGTTGTGGCTATGACATATTTGGGCCACATAATCCAAACCACAACTGGACCAGTTGTGGCTATGACATATTTAAGTCAAACAAACAAAACCACAACCGGGCCAGTTGTGGCTATGACATATTTAAGTCACATAAACAAAACCACAACAGGGCCAGTTGTGGCTATGACATATTTAAGTCACACAAACAAAACCACAACCAGGCCAGTTGTGGCTATGACATATTGGGCCACATAAACCAAACCACAACTGGACCAGTTGTGGCTTTGACAGATTTGGGCCACATAATCCAAACCATGACCGGTCCAGCTGTGGCATGCCATCTTAAAAACAGTGCCATCATTACCAGACCTGGCCCACATAAAACTTACAAACCACYTGCCATGCCAGCAGTGCCAGCTTGACACCAGATGTGGCCCACACCTGTCTGCTATGTGTGTTGTCTCTGGATTCCTTGCTTTATTAACTCATATTTTTAATCTCAWCACCTTTCTCTTGACTCAGGTGACCTATGTTCTTCAGGAGGATCTTGGAGTTCTTACCACCCTGCCTGGAGACACCTACACCGTGTTCCACCTCCTCACCTCTGACTTCCTCTCCTGGATGGGCTCAGCCACTGAAATGCTGATGGGTGTCGGGGAGACATGCTTCTCCAGTGCTTACTACTGCAGCTCCTCGATGCTGGAGGCGCTGTGGAGCAGCTGCTACACTGGGCTCACAGGGGTGGGCACCCTGGCTGGGGACACGGTGGGGATATGTTKGGATGTACTGGATAATGCCTGGTCGGTGACTAGGTACTTTGGAGGAGAGCTTTGGGAGCAGACTGAGGGTTATGTGGGAACGGTGATGTCAGAGTTGGGGGGTCAAGCTCAAACTGTAGGTGGAGGGTTGGGTAAGCTGGTGTGGAGAAGCAGTAACGGTGTGGGGAACGTGTTCAAGCTGGGAGGGGGCTTAATAATGGGCATGGTGGATGTGGTCGTTGGTGGAGTAAAAGAGRCCTTTGGTCAGGAGTCAGAATGAAGGATTAAAAGTGGAAAATAAAGCCATAAAAAACTTTCTTTAGCTAATTTTGGTTTGTAAATTTCATCAACACAAGGTTAATAAAAAATATCTGAACATGATGTCATTTGCTATGCCTTAGAAGGGTTTATAGATATTTTTAAGCAAATATAATAAATTTCAAAYGTCGTTTACACTGTGGGTTGACTGGAAAACTGTCTGCTTAAATAATCCTGCTGTACCCAAAAGTTCTGGTTTATGGAAAACCACTTTTGGATTTAGCTTCTGAATGCAACGTGTGTGTGTTTGCATCACCTGTAYACTTGAATAAAATAAAATAAAATGCTGGCTCACGACTGTAACGTGTCTCGTTTGATTAATTCTTATTGTTAACATAACGGAATTTAAATTCAACTCAACCCTGTTTCAAAACATGTTATTTAATTCTGTTTAATGCAGTCATACAGTCATTAAGCTATTAAAATTAATGATAATTTTAATAGCTTAATTTGCAAAGATACAGATTTTAAAAAGTCAACCACATTAAGTTTTGACTTTGCASAGGACATAGACTCAAGAAATTCAACCATCAACCTTAACAAGCTGAGGGTCAAATGATGAGTGATTTTATGAAAAGTTAAAAAAATATATTTTCCTGTAAATTTTGTAATATCCCCCAACGACCCCAGTATTTTAACAGTTAAATCTATATTTTTATTGCAGAAATGGGTCTTTCTAGGTTTTTTTTCCTCATTAAAATATTTTGCCATTAAATTATCAACAAACATTACAAAAACAAGAAAACAAAATGCAGTTTAAAAAAAGGATCTAAAAATGTGTATTAACAGACACTTCTTTGTGGAAACGATTTGTCTCCAAGAGATTTCTTTCAGTTTTAACAAAACTTTTTAAAATTTTTCTACCTGGATTATTGAGATGCGTCAAAATATAATATACTGTAATAGAATAGACTAGAATAGAATAGAATAGCCTTTATTGTGTCACTGAGGGGAAATTCAGGTGCAGAGTTGTAAAGTAAGTAAGTACAACTTTGTTACGGTACTTAAGTATAATTTTTGGGTATCTGTACTTTACTTGAGTAATTATTTTTCAGCCTACCTTTTACTAATTCTTACATTTTGACACAATTATCTGTACTTTCTACTCATCTTACATTTTAAAAAGGCAAGAAGTAGAAAGTCGTTACTTTTATTTCATTTTTGCTTGTTTTCATTCCAGAATGTTATTGTAAAAAATAAATATTATCCATTTAAATTGTGCCTCCTAAATAGAGTGAATTTAATTGTGGTTGAATGAGAAGTATAAATATATAAAATTCTGATACCATATTAGTTTGTACACAAACAAATCATGTCACACTCCAGCAGGACATGGCAGACATATGTAGCCTAGTACAAAGTTACATGTGGCGGCATGCATATTGTGTGGCCAAAGTGGGGCCTGTGGGCTAAAACTGGCCTGCCAAGTCATTTGGTTTACTTTGGAAGTATTTGTATTTCATGATATTGCATTTGTCTGCAGCCCTCAGATAC
>NW_013952503.1:674815-676915 GCF_001266775.1 Austrofundulus limnaeus | reverse complement strand
ATTGATAGGTATAAAAAAAGGCTAATTTGTTTCATAGTCACAAAAATAAAAAATAAAACAAAAAGATTGTGAGGTAAAATCAGACAAATATTTTGACAACAATACATAGACAAAATCCTGCTTTTAAAAAATATTCTAAAGGAGCGGAAGAGGCGAAGAGAAACCCGGAAATGGACACTTCATTGCATCAGTCAGCGCATGCGCAGAACCTGAGAGGACTCATGCGGGTGTGTTGACTGAGCTGACATTTCATTCAAAGGTACAGTTGCGTCTCGTGAAGCTTTTAAAGGAAAAAAATCACCGATTTCTTAAAAACTAACAGAACATAATAATTTAGCGCTGTGTGTTGCGCCGCAAACAAAACTGACAGTGAAAGTTCAGAGAAAGTGCAGATTTAGTTTGACAGAGAAGCTAAAGCTAGCATAGCCTATCTTTCTGACTTTTCTGTAGTTGACAGGTGGTAGAAATCAGCTTAGCAGCTCGTGAAACAAAGTATTGAGCTCACAAAATGTTTTCGTTTTAAAGCGAATATTTTTGGAAGTTGTATTAAAGCTACTTAAAAATTTTAATTGAATATAACTTAATTCTTTAAAGAGTAAACCTTAAGTATGAATGATTTGTGCAGCTCGCCTTAAAATGTACAAAAGCACCAACTTTGGCCTTTCAAGTACACAGATAATTGTTGTATTTTATTACATGTTGTTTGAAACCCTTCAGKGATCTGTAGAAATAACCGTATTTCTGTTCTTCAGAGATGGCCACTCTGTACGTGTCCCCTCACCCTGATGACTTCAGGAGTCTCCTGGCTCTTGTTGCTGCAGAGTTCTGTCCATCTTTTCGCCCGCAAATCATCACAGAGGACCCACCAGCATCCTTGAATGCCCGGTCCAGACCAGCTTTGGTTTTGCCTGCCGGGCAGGGTGACCCGGTTCTGAGTGGGTCTGGTGCTGTGTCTTGGTACCTGGCTTTTCAGGGGAAGAGAGCAGGTTTAGATTCAAGGCAGCAGAGCCAGGTGTGGCAGTGGCTCAGCTTTACGGACAATGAGCTCATCCCTGTTTCCTGTGCCGTGGTATTCCCTCTGATGGGGGTGAATGGAGTGGACAAAAAGGTACCTTCTAAACTTTTTACAGTCTTGGAGCTATGTGTGAATTAAGTCTGTAAAGTCGTCTTTTCTGACRTGTGTTTTCAGGTCCAGCAGAGTTCTCGAGCAGAACTCATGCGTGTTCTAAAAGTTCTCGATCAGACCCTGGCACCAAGAACTTTCTTGGTGGGAGAAAGCATCACCTTGGCTGATATGGCTGTAGCCACAGCTGTTCTTCTACCCTTCAAATATGTACGTATGTAGTGCAACACAATTACTGAAAGTCGTCTCTACTGCTGGGTTTATGTGTTTTATTGTTTTTGTTTTCAGGCACTAGAGCCTTCAGACAGGAAATCATTGATTAATGTTACCAGATGGTTCACAACCTGCATTAATCAGCCACAGTTCCTGAAGGTGTTGGGTCAGATCACGCTTTGTGAGAAAGTGGGACCGGTGGCACAAAAACCAAATACTGCTGGAGTTACAAAAGTTACAAACACCTGTCCTGCTGTGGACTGTTCAAACACCACAACTAATGGTAAACAAATCCCATTCAAGTATTTGYTCAATGTTTTGTGTACCACTATACAGTATATAAACTAAGTTTGGTTTTGTTTCTTCCTTCAGGTCCACCAAAGACAGAAGCACAGCTGAAAAAAGAAGCAAAGAAGAGAGAGAAGCTGGAGAAGTTCCAACAGAAAAAGGAAATGGAGGCAAAAAAAAAGACTCAACCACCAACAGAGGTAGGGTGCTCAACTTTAAAACTTAAATTCGTGTAAGAGTTTTGTTTTTTGATTGATTCTGAGCTACATTGCTTTTTCTCRCAGAAAAAGGCCAAACCTGAGAAGAAAGAGCTCGGGGTGACCACATACAACATCCCCACCGCTGCTGGAGACAAAAAAGGTAAGCAGTCTTTTTGACAACCTTTTTTTTAACTCACTAAATGAATGATCTCTTTTGAGAAATGTCCACGTAGGTAGTTAGATCAAGTTTATTATAAGAATAAAATACATGAAAAC
>NW_013952503.1:667173-669312 GCF_001266775.1 Austrofundulus limnaeus | reverse complement strand
TGTCATTAGTGATTATCTCAATTTCGGCTAAAAGAATTGACAAAATCCTACACACTGTGCCTTTAAATAAGTTTTATGTATCAATGTGAATAAATGTTGCAAACGGCTTCRATAACCGTGTTTATCAGATTGAATACAATGTGTTCAGTTTGATTAAAATGTGTAATCAAACAAAAACAGTACGTTTTTTTTAATCTTAAAGGAACAAACTATATCAGAGCTTAAATGTTGTTTTGAAATGTTTTCTTACGTTTGTTTCTCTTTGTTCTGCAGGATTAAGTCTTTAAAGCATATTAGCGGGTTTTACTTGATCTTGTGSTGCTGCTTCACACAGATTATTTGTCCGTTTCTTTGTGTCTCTTCTGGCTTTAGATGTCATCAGTCAGCTCCCTGACTCCTACAGTCCTCAGTACGTGGAGGCTGCRTGGTATCCTTGGTGGGAGAAGCAGGGATTTTTCAAACCTGAATATGGTGTAAGAAAATCCTTCACTCAATATTAAAAAAATCCAAAAMACARTTTTAATCGTTTGATCACCTTTACGTGCAATCACTTCTTTCTAACTATTCTACAGAGGAAGAGAGTCGGAGAGGAAAATCCTCATGGCATCTTCATGATGTGCATCCCTCCTCCTAATGTGACGGGATCACTTCACCTGGGTCACGCTCTGACCAACGCCATCCAGGACTGTCTGACCCGATGGTGCTTACAGCCACTCTGTCATGTGAGGTTTTGATTCACGTAAACCAAATATCTGTTCTGAATTAGTTTTTCCCCCTCTCGTCCTGTCTGCAGGCACAGGATGCGAGGCGAGACCACGCTGTGGAACCCGGGCTGCGACCACGCCGGCATCGCCACCCAGGTGGTGGTGGAGAAGAAGCTGATGAGGGAGAGGGGTCTGAGCCGTCACGATCTGGGCAGGGAGAAATTCATCGAGGAAGTCTGGAAGTGGAAGAACGAGTGAGTAGGAAATGTAAAAATTAAATTCAGATTTAACTTAAATCTTAATTTAAGATTTAAGTTAAATCTTAAATCTTAACTTAACAAACTTTGTCGTTTGTTAAATCATGTTTGATTACATCAACCTGTCCAGGGACTGCAGGTGGAAATTAGCATTCTTTGCTATAACCTGGTACCATGCATCTCTCCTTGTAAAAAGTTAATGATATGTTGTACATTGTCTCYGTATAAATAAAYAAACAAACAAATAAACAAAAACTGGAGAAACACCCAAAATAATGTTTGGTTTTTTGTAGGAAGGGCGACCGGATCTACCACCAGCTGAAGAAACTGGGATCCTCTCTGGACTGGGACAGGGCCTGCTTTACTATGGACTCTGTGAGGGTTTCCAGAGTCTGCCAGACATGTTTGGTCTAAATAAAACCTGGAGAATACTTTGGTTTTYATACCTTCACTGTCTTGTTTTTTCAGAAACTGTCCTACGCCGTGCAGGAGGCCTTTATCCGCTTGCATAATGAGGGCGTGATCTACAGGAGCAAGAGGCTGGTCAACTGGTCCTGCACCCTAAACTCTGCCATCTCTGACATAGAGGCAAGTCACCCTGCAGAGTTTAGACATTTTGCTTAAACATTAAATCAAAAAACAGGCTTATTTTGCATCTGATTCCACTGTAATTGAGAKGCGTAGTGAACTGAGATTTTGCAAGAACTGTGGCTCAGAGGTGCTCAGATGTGGAAATGATATTTTGCCAAATTTGATGTGATAAAAATTTAACCAATGCTTTTACTTCAATATGTTGGTTTTTAAATAAGAAAAAAAGTAGTGTTGATTCTAATGAAGTTGATGCAGAAAGCTTCATAGCTTCTCCATAACTGACCATGTTGCTGTTTTGTGCAGTTTGGATAAGAAAATACGTTGTTATTACAGGGTTTCCCCTAGGATTTTTTTTAACCGTGGTGGTGTGGTGACCTCTCATGAGTGGGGAGGGGCTAAATGGAAATTGAAACTTAATTTAATATGTACATTGTTATGTATACAAAGTTTACTACATACAAATGTTCTCAGTCAGCAGGTTGACAGTTTTAGTAGCAGCTTGAGGAGAACTTCCCTCATTCTCCTCCTCTTTGAAATAGAGACCAAAAATCAACATCCAACATCCATAAGCTTTCTGCTTACAGGTC
>NW_013952503.1:645014-665959 GCF_001266775.1 Austrofundulus limnaeus | reverse complement strand
GATTAGAGGTGGCTTCAGCCAGGCGCGCGTGTCCCATATACAACTGTGTTGTACTGAGTGAAATGACTGAAAAGGAACCCTGTATTAAGTTGCCAGCTGCTTCAAGTTACACAACACTAAGGTAGAAAACTGATTAAAAAAAAGAGAAAACGAGATTTAAAAAGAGAAACTGCACAGTGATAAGTGAGGTGCAAGAATATGCAACCAATATAAAGAGCTAATGGCAAGATGTAGTAGAAACAGGAAACTCCATCGGCTGATATATTTTCCTTTATAAACACAAATGCACTTTTCTGTCCCACTTTTTAACTTGAGATCAATAAACTAAGCTTGTTAAAACACAGATCCTATCAGCACAAACACATAACAGGATGCTGGTGAAGATTCTCCTTCATCTAGGTCACACTCAATATAAAAAAATAAAAAAAAACAAACAACTGGACTTTTATTCGGAAGCTAAAGATGTGACCTAACGCTGTTTTAAGTTGTTGGGTTTTCTTTTTTAACCTTTTTTTTTTTTATTTAACCGGCTGAATCTGGTTTTATTTTTATACGCTAGTGGAAGGTTGATGTATTAATGTTATTAGCTTCATCCATCTGTAAACTTTCTCTTTCCTCACCTGAAACTTTTGATCTGCTTTCTGAAACTTGCGTTTGTACYACTACTACACAATGTTGTCATGTTTCCATCAACCCGCTCTAAGGTCAAGGTGTTTTCTTACTTGGGCTGTTCCTGTAGATTTCTGTATAATAGTTTGTTGTCAGGTGTATAATGTACAATGTACAATAGCTTTTATTAGGACAAATAACACTGCAATTTAAATAAAACAATAGATTTGTTTTTTATTAGGAATAAATCAGTTTTACATATTTTTCATTATATAATCACTTACTTTTAATGAAAATATTAAGCTGTAAGGGATAAACACTTCTTAAATTTGACTTTAGTGAAGGAAAGTTTAAACCAGACAGTTTTTATACCCATTTGTCTCTGAGAAAATGTTTCTGTCTGCTTTTCTATTGCTCAAATTTCAAARTTTCACTTTTAGTAGACTGGTAGAAATGTTCACCTTGTTATGGGGTTTAACGCTAACAGATCCACTTTGCCGGTTCTGGTCACAGTGTCCTCTCGTGTTGAAATCACCTTTTTGTATTTCAGGTGGATAAAAAAGAGCTCACCGGCAGAACTCTGCTGCCTGTTCCCGGCTACAAGGACAAAGTCGAGTTYGGGGTCTTGGTGTCTTTTGCTTACAAGGTGGACGGATCAGGTACCTGAACAGAACRTCTCGGCTGAGACACCGTGTGCTTCTTTAATAACCTCTTCTGATTCCTCAGACGAGGAGGTGATCGTGGCCACGACTCGTATCGAGACGATGCTGGGGGACACGGCTGTCGCTGTCCACCCGGCTGACCCCAGGTATCAGCATCTGAAGGGGAAAATGGTGCTGCACCCCTTCTGTGAGCGCAAGTTGCCCGTGGTTTTTGATGAGTTTGTGGACATGAACTTTGGAACCGGTAAGTTTTGTCACCAGTAGAGGAAATGTGTTTTTAGTTTCGCAGTGAAATGAAGAACTAACCATTTCAAGATCTTTTTCCTCATTAGTCGTGCCTTTTTTAAAATTTTGTCTCTTGTCACATCTTCTGCTCAGGTGCTGTCAAAATCACGCCAGCTCATGACCATAATGACTACGAGGTCGGAGAGAGACACAATCTGGCCTTTATCAACATCCTGGATGAGAACGGCCTGCTTATTAACGTGCCCCCTCCCTTCCTGGTAAGGCTGTCTCATTAGCCTCCTTCATGCTGTGTGGGTGTTTCTGCTGTGACACCAAGAGTCAGGCTTTTTCAAAGAAGCACACGCTTTTCTTTTTTTTTACTTACCCTGTCAATCACAAAGGGCATGAAACGATTCGAAGCCAGAAACGCAGTCCTGCAGGCGCTCAAGGATAGAGGCCAGTTTAAAGAGGTCAAAGACAACCCCATGGTTGTCCCAGTTTGCAGGTAACACTGGGTTTGTGGGTTTGGTTCAACGTGATGACTCGTTTTAGATTAGCCTGTAAGCCGGTCTTTGTTTCTGCTCCTTCAGCCGTTCCAAAGACATCGTGGAGCCCCTGCTGAAGCCGCAGTGGTACGTAAACTGCACAGACATGGGCAAACAGGCGGCAGACGCCGTCAGAGAGGGCCGACTCAAAATCATCCCTGATCACCACCTCAAGACTTGGTTCAACTGGATGGACAACATTAGGTAAATATCTCTTTTATGTTCTGTGTTTATTCTTCATACCAGAACAAATCAAGAGTATTTATGGCCTCTCATGGGGGATCTGCACCCTGTGGCTTCAGGGCCACATAAGTCTATGTAGCTAATTTACCACTTAAATAAATCCTCCTGTCATACGGTGTTCTTTATCTGAAATCACATAAAAGATAAAACATGTAACATGTCAGCAAGTTGCTGAGGGGGAAGTAAAATTCACCCTTAGTTTTACACACACATTACCTGGTTATGAGTCATTAATWTCAGAGAATGGTGAGTCGTTGTGAATAAAGAGATTTCAAAGTAAAAGATTGTTTTTCATAAAAGCCTAATAAAAAGTCGATAATAGAAAACTGAGTGAGTCACAATCAAATAATCGACAAACCGTGCTAACTTTTAATATTCACTGAAGTAATTGACTTTGATGCAAATATTTGGTTTATTATTTCAAAGTGGGGTTTTTGTTCATTTTCGACAGATACAGTAAAAACTCACAACAATGGTTACTTTCAATTCTAAAGCAGGTTTTGTGTCTTCAGATGCATTTATTTGAAGGGGCTTTTTGATATCAAAAGTTTCATAAAAAATAAAATCTGCACTTCGGCCTTTTTACGTGGAAATTTTAACAGAAGTACAGTTAAAAACCCCAAAAACATAGCTTATCATCTTAAAAGTATTGCAGCAGCAAACTTAAGTTAAAACTCTTGTTTTTAATGGAAAGCTTATCTTAATTATTTCGTAAAATGGACTAAAATCAAGCAGAATGCCAATCAGTTGATCTGCGATTTGAAGGTGAGAGTTTAAGAGTAAACATTAACCTACAATCATTTAAAACATAGTAAAGCAACAAATTATAATCAAGAAGCTGGAATTGTAGAAATGGATGTTGCTAATTGTTAGTGATTCTATACATTGTTTAAACTGAAAATGACCCTGATGTGACCAGAGTCTTGTTTTGAGTTTTACTCACTCGTGTTTAAATTTTTTTTTTTAGAGACTGGTGCATCTCTCGGCAGCTGTGGTGGGGTCACCGTATTCCTGCTTACTTCATCACTGTCAATGATCCGTCTGTGAAACCAGGCGAGGTAACTTCTACCTCTTCTATCAAAAGGCTTTTACCTGTCAGGGTCTGACGGGGAAAAGCCATTTGCATCAGGATTACTCACGCCTTGCTTTGATTTATTTCCTCTCTTGTTTTTGTGTGTTTTTTTTCTCTACAGGACATGGATGGTGATTACTGGGTGAGTGGGAGATCAGAGCAGGAGGCTAAAGAAAAAGCAGCGAAACGCTTCAACGTGACCGCTGACAAAATTTCCCTCAGACAGGGTAAGATTTCCCTAATTGATGCTCTCGGTGCCACAGGTATTGTTTGTTTAATGCGTCTAATAACTCCAGGTTATGCCAACACACAGATTAATCAAATCAAATTAATTCTCCTCCTTGCTAATACAGATTAGCTAACTTGTTGTTCCTGCGTTTCAGACGAGGACGTTCTGGACACGTGGTTCTCGTCTGGCATTTTCCCCTTCTCCATCTTCGGATGGCCTAACGAGGTAAAACTCAGAGGTCAACAGACTTTTTATAGACCCAAAAGGTGTAAGAGGTACAGTCCTTTCTGCAGCAGAAAGAAAGCAATAAAGAAAAGCTTATAAAGTGGGAATACCGTCACCTCAATCCTGAGTTCACTTGTAACTTTTATTAATATATTAAACAGGTTTTATGTCCGCTGCTATGAACCGCTCTGAGCGAGCCTYGTAAAGGATGACTTTGAAACTCTGTGTGTTGATGTATTTGCTTCATGGATGTTGATGTTTGTGGTTTTCCTGCAGACCGAGGACCTGAACGTGTTCTACCCCGGCACCTTGCTGGAGACGGGTCACGATATCTTGTTCTTCTGGGTCGCCCGGATGGTGATGATGGGTCTCAAGCTGACGGGAAAACTGCCCTTCAAAGAGGTGAGATCAGTCAAACTCTGCAGAGACTCCAAGGATCAGACTAGTGTCACAATCACCTGCTGCTGAAGGTGAAAGAGCCATGAGGCTTTTGTTTGTGATCGTATTAGGGTTGCTCGATCTTAGAAAAACAATTATTCACCAATAATTGTGGTATTTAATTTAGCCTATGACGATTTAATATACAACATTTTCCATGCCATACATGATCTCCTTCCAGTGCCTTTTTTGCTGCTCTTATTAGACAAATTGACTGAGARCATCGTGAATTCTCAGCTGAGTGAATTCTATTCTATTTATCTATTTATAGCGGTGTTTCAGGAAAGTTCATAGGGTTAGCGTTAGCTGCTCCGCCTGCGTGCTTGATAGTGATAGTTCCCTAACTGCAGTAATTGCAAAGTGGTAAATATTAAATGATGACAATTTTTCTTATGATTACACACACTTTTTGCCCAACCCTATTTTATGTATTAATTTGTCTGTTAACTAAATATCTTTAATTTTAATGAAACTCTCAATAAGTATTTATTGGATCTACAACACWAAGTTTTTACAGATATTGAGCTGTTTGCGCAGGCGTCTCTGCAGTCAATAAGTGGGGGTTTCTTGGGTGGGGGCGTAGTTTGGTTAAACCGTGATTGGTCGGATTATTTTGGGTGTRGTTTGAAGAAGCCATTACGGTTTGGTTGGATGAATGCCAGGCAGCTGGGTGGGACTTTYAACAATTCAGTTTTGAATATGAAGATATATCTCAGTCACAACTCGAGACAGGAAGGTGCTAGCTGCACCCATTTTTCACCAAAGCCAATAAATTATATTTACATGTTCACAATAATTTTACCAATTATCATTATACATCACATCTTTTAATTTCCCCCACAAGTCAGTCCAACCAATCACAGTTTACCGAAACCACATCCAAGAAGCTCCTACTCAGTGACTGCAGAGACCTCCTTCTCAAATTTATTACCAACACACGTTTTTTAGCGATAACAAATTTCMCAACATGCATGTTTGTTTCAAGGAATGCTAGGCTTTTTAATTATATTTTTATTCTATTTTTTAACAATTACATCTGTTTTATTCAACAGGTTTATCTGCACGCTGTGGTACGAGATGCTCACGGGAGAAAAATGAGCAAGTCTCTGGGCAACGTCATTGACCCGCTGGATGTTATTACAGGGATATCCCTGGAGGTAAAGCCAAGTAACACATCACCACAAGCTCCGACACTTTCCTGTCTCTCAGTCGGGTTGTGTTTTTACATGCTCCCCACACTCCGGCTGCTCCCAGGAAGCCCATATTCCTACACAAGCTTTATCAGCCACGTACTTCTGCCTTCAACAAGCTTTTATTGAATCCATCAATCTCTGCAGCAGCAGAGGGGAAACTGTTCACTCAGATGAAGCAGACCTGTCCTCTAGAGGGCACTGGATGATTTGTAGTAAACTGAACTTTACTTTTACACAAGCAGCTGCTTTTTTTCCTCACAATGAGATGAAAAAACTGCTGAAAACATCCTAATTTTTCCTTTTTTAAATCTGTGCATCTATGTAGGGTCTTCATGATCAGTTGATGGACAGCAACTTGGATGCTCTGGAGGTGGAGAGGGCGAAGCAGGGCCAGAAGGCAGACTACCCAAATGGCATCCCAGAATGTGGGACAGATGCTCTGCGGTTTGCACTGTGCGCTTACACCAGCCAAGGTGAACGCATTTGTCTTCTTTGTTTTCCATTCTTACCCACTGGCTGCATCTCAGTTCTGACTTTAAAAAAAATAGAAGAAGAGCGAACGTGACGAAGTTCTAACGTCTCACCACGCGTGTCTGTGTGCATCTTCCAGGGAGAGATATCAACCTGGACGTGAACCGCATCCTGGGTTATCGTTACTTCTGCAACAAACTGTGGAACGCCGTAAAGTTTGCGATGAAGACCCTGGGAGAYAACTTTGTACCGACAGAAAAAGCTCAGGTGAGAGCAGATAACAAGGACATGGAGCAGGGAGCAGACTCCTACACTCTTGACAGCTCTGWTTTATGTTGAATAGCCAGGGCTCCACAGTGTGACCAATTTAGTCACTCTTGCACCGAAAAATTTGTCAGGTGCGACTGTTTTTTTTATTTTTTTTTTCCATTTCACGTCTTTTCCCCTCATCTTTTCTTTCTTTCTTTTGGCTCAAACTTACTGAAGTGCTTCTTGAAGTGCCTTTTATCTGTTTCTGAAGGCCAGAGCAGAGACACACAAGAACCTCAAAACAAAGAGCTCTTACAATGAAATCTTGAATGTGTTTTGGACACAGGTATCACAGCAACACGACTCGTTACGATCAATTTAGTTTGAAAAGAAGCAAACTGCTGTAAGGTTTAACATAATCCTGAAGGTACAGACGGTACACTGTCAGAAAGGTATCATCTGTCCATTCAACCCTGGCTGAGCCTCTGAAGAAATATTCCTAAGAGCCAATTTTCCACAAAATGGCTCAGAATGTGATGCACTCAAAGAATGCAGCCAAAGCCGACAAGTAATAGAGCTTTTATTGTGAAAGCATCAACTTTCAGAAGTAAGATGCTTAAAAAAAACCCATCATAACTTTGTTTTCATTGTAACAACAAAATGATTATGGTGCAGTACTAAAAGGGTTAATTAATATTAAAAGAAAGAAAATTGATACATTTAAAAAAATTTATGCACTTCTAATACACACAATTTTACACATTTTGTCACATAACTGACAGGTTTTCTTCTGAACATGACTCAGCAAAAGTGAAACAAAGTGACATCAAAGGGGAACTCTTTAAGAAAGAAAATTGGTCTTTGTTTATTAAAATATTATTTGACCTCTGACTCTTCTTCATCTCTTTCTGAAAGTGACTCAAAATAATTTAAAGAAACATCAGATTCTTCTCTACAGTCTGTTGTTAGCCAATATTCCCCTTTGACATCACTTCCTGTTACTTCACATGTGAATATCTCAACGACGTGAAATTATTTTTGTAATATGCCATCAATGTTATCTTTTCAAAAAATGCATTCAAATTAATTAGAAAAATGTAATGCCACAGACACTTTAATGTGAAAATGTTTAACAAYACATTTAAAATGGTTTAAAACCAGAAACACTGGTCCACCCAATGAATCCGGTCCAGTTTCTGTTTTGCCCGGGTTACTGCACAACCCCCTAATTACTGTTTGTCAGCATTTAATAAGCTAACAGCTGTGAGGTAGACGGCAACTTACGAGCYTCTGGGCGTTATTTATGACCTCCTGGAGCATTTTCTTTTGTGCCACCGAGGAGCTGGAAAACCAGACTTCAAGGCAGAAAGTCAAAGTTCTGCAGGAGGAGGACTCCAGCAGGTTTTTGTGGGATGTTGTTTTTTTTCTTAAAAGTTTCAGGAAATAGCCTTTACTTGACCTTCTTTAATGCCTCCAATGTGTTGGTGCCCCGGGTGAAAACATCCAGGATGTGGGCACGCAGAGACGTTAGGCCTGACAGATGTGAACGTTTTCATTTTCCCTCCGTCTCCTCAGCTGTGTGGAGAGGAGAGCGTATCGGACCGCTGGATCCTGTCCAGACTGAGTGCTGCGGTTTCCCTCTGCGACGCCGCCTTCAAGGCCTACGACTTTCCATCCATCACCACCTCCATCTACAACTTCTGGCTGTACGAGCTCTGTGACGTCTACCTGGTAAGAGACGCCGACCAGTTCGAGTCCATCGAGTCTTCTTAGAGGATTTCTTTCTGTGGGTCATAATAACCTCTCTGTTGTTCAGGAAAGTGTGAAACCAGTGTTTATTAAAGCAGAAGAAGACAGCCAGAGACAAGCCCAGGTGTGCAGACAGACGCTTTACACCTGTTTAGATGTTGGCTTGCGCCTCCTCTCTCCCATGATGCCCTTCGTCACAGAGGAACTCTACCAGCGTTTACCACGACGACAGCCTCTCACCGATCCTCCCAGCATCTGTGTCACAGCTTACCCCGACACCAAGGAGGTAAAATACAAAAGTCTTCAAATCAGACSCTGTTGAAGTTATGGAAAATGTTCATCTGAATATTTTTTAAAACTTTATTTTTGGTGATCTTTTTAGTTTTCCTGGCAGAACGAGGAGGTTGATCGTGAAATGGAGTTCATTATGACCGTGGTCAAGACCATCCGATCCCTCAGGGCCGACTACAACCTGACCAAGACTAGAGCTGACTGTAAGATGGCAAAAAGGGAATTTAAATTAGTTTTTTTATCTTTTTTTATTTCAAAGTTTTTTAAACATTTTTTCAACATCTTTTTGCTTAAGTTTCTGAAATTATAAAAATAGCTTTGACTGAATCTGTAAGAAAGAAAAACAGAGATGGGAAATAACTGCATTGCTTAGATAATTAATATCTTTTTATTCTGATTGGGTCATATTTTTCAACCCGTTCAGTTTTCTCCATTTACTATGATGTTCACAGTATTCGTAGTATCACATTAGTATCTCAGTATTTGAACTTCTAAAATAACATAGCTGTAAAGTTGTCGCTTTTCCGCAAAATTAGACAATTTCAAAACCAATTAGGTCATTTACGTGAATCATCTAGAGCCGAAGAGTTTTATTTTCAGGGGGGTGAATGGGGTCCAGAGACGTTGGAGTTSGTACAATTTTCCATCGACTTGTTTAAGAAGGTGGTTGATCAAGATAAACGTCTGTCTTGATTGTGACTGGCCGAATGACTCGCRTCTAAGTGGGAGGGGTTTCTTCACCATGTCTTTCACAGGCTTACAGAACAGCAGGTGTGAAGTAACTTACCCATAAGGTCTGGATTAAGCAACTAAATCACTCTGGTACAAAATACATGCCATATAATCAGTAAAAAAGAACACTAAGCACCATTTTAGATACATATACCTTTTTTAATTAATTTTTTTTTTTTACAAAAACGGGACAATGGTTCAGTGCAGACTTTCCTTYGCCTCCTGAACCTTTGATCTGGACCTTTTTGTCCTTGGATGACTCCTTCCTCTTGAGTCAGGGCCATACCTTCCAYAAGCGTCATGAAGTGTCTCCATGCTTTTAATTAATTCGATTTTCCGTTTTTGAGTTATGTTAAACGTTCCAAGGGTAAAGTCGGCAGCATTTGTTTGACCCATTGTTTGTTACTTGCTGTTGTTGTATCCTTCCAGAAAAGTTAGATCAGTCTTTCAGCTTGTAGCAAATGCATTGATAATTGCTCACGTTTGGTAAACAAAGTATTTTTAGGGTACAGAAAAAAAATCAAATGCAAAGTCCTTTATGTTCTATAGGTTGGTTTTTTTCCAAAACATTGTAATTTTCCTGCATTCCCAGATACAATGAGATGGTGTTCCTTTTCCTTCTTAATATTTGGTGCATGTGTCTGGTATGTTAGGATTATGTGTTGACATCTTTTACATAATTTGTAAGTAAAAGTTTCTATGCTGCTATATAGTGGTAAACCTCTTGATCAAACTAGAATGGAGCATTCTGGAAGCTGGAGGGGGGTGGGATGTGAGGCATCTTGTTTAGATTTAAAGAGACAGCCTCAAAATGAGTTGATCTGTGACACCCCACAGAAAAGGGGTGAAAGAGGGGCTTGTGGAGTTACAATATGGAGGAATTCAGACCAAAACATTGTAGTTCAGACCCCAACTGATTTAAATGTGAAAAAGGATTTAAAAGCATATGTCTCCTTTTAAAAAATCTGCCTCCTAAAAGCATTGARTAATCAAAGCATTTAGCTCTCCTACTGCTTGTGTGTCAGTTTGACCCAAATGCAGCAGGAGCGTTAAAACAGTAACAGTTCTGATGTCTGACATTTTGTATTTTTCTCTCCCAGGTTACCTTCAGTGCTCAGACGCTGCGACTGTGTCTCTGGTGCAGAAATACACTCTGCAGATTCAGACCTTGTCCTATTGTCAGGCCGTCATCCCTCTGACAGCCAATCAGATGGTCCCAGAAGGCTGCGCTGTGGCTATAGCCTCTGACAGATGTACCGTCAACCTCATGCTCAAGGTACAAAACCAGTCATCGGTCTCGTCATCGCCCAGTGCTGAAGGCRAAGAGGCGATAATGTCTTTGCCTCATATTTGTCTTTTGCATTAGCAAAATGTCTCATTAACAAGTGGATGGATTTTTATAAAACATTCAAAAACAAGTAAAAAAAACAAACAATGGATGTATGTTAATAACTTAGTAACTTTTGGAGCCAGTCCAAATCGAGATGGCCACCACAGCCAACTGACATAAAAAAAAAAAACAGAATTGGCTAAAATTCAACCAATTTTACAGATATTGGGCTACAATTCGGTGTGCTAGAAGCTGAGTCATTCACAACACTCTGAACATGAAATGATTTTTGCCCAAGCTATTTTCAAGGTTTGAGAAAAACGGCTCCCTTCTCAGCCTAACATTTGAAAGTGAGTTTGGTTTCATCCAGGTTTCATGTTACATTTGTGATGCGTGACTCACATCAAACTGAGGATTAAGTCGAATTTGATGGAAATGACTTTTCACATTTTCAGATTCCTGCTTTTAAAGCTACATTTTGATTATCCCGTTATCAAGATCAGTTCCAGAGAGATGCTTTGATTGGTCCTATTTTTAGGTTATTCTGAGGAATTTGTCATTTTAAAGAGGAAACCTAAAACAATATTTGGATGTTAAGATTTTCCAGCTGGAAAAGAAAAACACATTGCTGTCTTGCAGGGAGAATTACAAAATTTTGAGACTTTTCTGCTCAAAAAAGACTTTAAAAATTATTTAAGATATTTCATTTTAATGTTGTGTAAAGTATTATATTTCAACAAAATGCAAATGTTGGTAATGTTTTAACCAAACATATCAATATTTCTCCACATCCCAGTTTATGTTGTCTTCATCCTCTGTTCGATGTGGCGGCTCTCATGAATATTAGTCTCGTTCACAATATTTTCCTCTCAGCTAAATGCTTCATTTGAGCGTTTACAAGTTGCATCAACAAAACCCCTTAAAGCATAAACACACATCACTAATCTGGTCATCAGCAGAGATGGGTTTAAATTAGCTGCTCTGAAAATAGATGGACTCTTCTATCAGTTTCTTCTCTCCAGACGTGATCTGTTTTGACTGCTGTCCTCTTCACCTACCTCCCAGGGTCTCATTGATGTTGAGAAGGAAGTGACTAAGCTGATGGCAAAGAAAGGCGACTTGGAGAAACAGATGGAGAAGCTGAGAGAAAAGATGGCTAAGAGTGACTACAGGGAGAAGGTGCCGGTAAAGGTGCAGGAGCAGGATGCAGAGAAGGTGAGAAAAAGAAATTGACTCACTGGGTTTCTGCAGATGTGAGACATCTCAAATTCAGGTAAATAATACTTTTTCTTCTTCTCTCTTTCCCCTCTGCAGCTACGACAGAGCCAAACTGAACTTGACAAAGTWAAAGAAGCCATAGAAAACTTCAGGAAAATGATGTGAAGACGGTGACGACTATTTGACATTAATGTAAATCAGAATTTACTCCCATTTTTTCATGTTATTATTCATTTTCAACTTGACTGTAGGATGAAAGCTTCAATAAAGCACTTAMAACAGTTAATGTGATTCAGTGATATACTATTAATCAGTCTCTTTTATCTCTGTAGTTAGACAAATACTTGTGTGATGAAAAAAAAAGAAATCCATCATCTCAAAATGTTATTCAGCATATTTAATGGAACACTTAAGAGCATCATTTTAGGATTAATTCGACAAGAGTGCGCCCACAAAAGGAAAAACCTGAACAGCTTMAACACTTTGGCTGCCTTTTTTAAAACGACTTCAGGATTATATTTTTTATTCATTTAATTATAGCAATGTATCTCTGCTTACATTTGCTTTACAAATCCAGCCAGAGAGGGAACAATGGGAGGAGTGAGTAATGGCTTTGTGCATTTATTTAAAATGCAATCCTTTTTAAAATGAGAAACAAAAAAACAGAACTAAAGAGTGAGTCTTAAAAAGGACACGTGTATCATATTTTACACAGTTTTTTTTGGGCTGTGTGTAGGAACAAAATAAAACGGTACATTCACACGACGCCAAGAACAAACTGACCAAAGGCCGTCCGGCTCTGCTTCTCCCTCCAACGATCCTTTTTTAAAATTATTTTTCTTCACAGCCTCCAAGGTGAGTGGAACTCGGTGGCAGGGAGAGGAGTGCAGTGCGTCGATTCAAAGTTTCTCATGTACTTCCGAGCCTTGGAGAAAGAGAAGATGGAGAGAGAGAAAATAAAAAAATAAGGGGAGGTGGAGGAGGAATGGAGAATTAGATGTGTGGGAGGGCTGCTGAACAAAAAGTGCAGAGCCTGATTGTATTCTATCTGGCCCAGCGCCGTACACATCCCTCCCATCTCTTAAGGCTTTACACGGGAGGTGAATAAAGCCTAATTTAGGCAGCATCACCAGGGGAGGGGAAGCATAGCATTAGCTGTAATTGATGGCACTCCTCTTGTTTGATGTTAAATGACTTCAATAAGCTGAACGTGGTGAAATATATTACACCAGTCAACCTGAGAGCACAGGTGAGCGGGTTACTATGGCGACAAGAACAGTTCCTTAGTGGTAATGAGTTCTGAAGAGGTGGGATTTTTTTTTCTTTGTTGTTTTTGGAGTGCAAAAAAAAAGGGTGGCAGTGTGAATCAGTTTAAGAAAAAAAATGGTTTACTGGAGAAAAAAAAAAGATAAGATCATCAAGGTGAAACAGAGGAATAGATGGTGCAGAAATCCAACTTGGGATCAGATAAAGACGAGAAGCACCTGCCCTGATAACTAGACAGGAACAACAGATAATAGTTTTAATTCCTTACCAGGAAAAGAGCCAGCTGCCGCCTTCCCTCCACAGTCATGTCTTCACCTGGTGACATTATCAGACTGCGTAAGCACATCGTACATGTCGGCGGATCGTGCTTCGTAGTTAATTGGTTCTTGTGAATGTGGMGGAGTGGGCGGGGCTTACCAACGCTCCATGGAAACGAGACGTCTCTGTCTGCCTGGTAAGACTGCAGCACAGACACGCACCAGTCATTGTCCACTTCGTAGCTGCTGTACACAGATGCTGCGAGTACACACAATTTATAAAGGTTTCATTAAATATGTCTTAAAAATAAAATGTTACACGCACACAGCTCCACCCACCTTCTTCTAATGGGCTGGAGGCACCAAGCCACTGTTTGACAACTCTGATCCCTTCATCGGTCATTATTTTGGGATACCTGATGAGAAGAAATGCACCTGTTTCTAAAAAGAGTCCAAACACCTCTGTAGTGAGAAAAGTGAAACAGAAAAAACAAACTGACCTGAACTGAAGCAGTTTGAGCAGGAGGTTGTTCCCTCTGTTTGACGTGACGTCCTCTGGACCCCTGCAATACATCCAGAATTAGTGCCACGCACGCCACATGACCTCAATTTAAACCATGCTGCTGGCAGGATTGGAAAAATTGTGTTCAGAGATTCAGGAAGAGGCCGTCTTGATTGGAAACATTATTCAGAGATCAGGGAAAAAAGGTAAAGCGCAAGTCGTGTTTCATTTTTTAAAATCTTTGTAGAAAACAAAAACTAAACAGAGACAACTTGAAATGATCAGATTAGCTGTGGAAATAAATGAACAATTACTCATACTTAAGCACAGCACTAAAGTAACGAGATGAACCTCCCTTCTAGAAAGACCGATTAACTTGGAGAGAACACATAAAAAGAATATTTAGGGTTAATTCTATCTTGAAGTGACTATAATATGAAATATAATAATAATAAATACAGGCACAAAATGAATTAATTTGATCATGAGTGTTTACATGCACCAGGCTTTTATTCAGAATAGAAGTACTAACATGCAGAGTTGTACACTTTCCATAAAAATAACCACAGGAGTTGTACTTCTGTTAGCATTACAGTACGCATAGATCCAAAAGAGGCTTCCGGTAGATTTTCTTTTCCATTTTCAGCTTAAGACATCGTGTTGTTTCACACATCACTTAAACATCTCATAACTCAAACTAACAAAATAAGAGGAAGCATTAATAGTTTGCTTTTATGCAGAAGATTAAACTGGTCACTAGTCTGTAAACTACGGTCTTAAAAGGCTCATGTCTGGTTTCTGCAGGTAGAAATAACCTTAATTGAAGGGGAAAAGGGTGATATTGAAGAGTTGAAAGACATTTTATACTTAGTTTTTTTTTTCGTAGGTACGACAACAACCCTGATCAGAAGAAGTAAACTCAGCTCACATGGCTAAAATAGCGAATGAAAATATTTAAGGCGTTTGTTAGAACCAGAGACACCATTTAATCTAGAATATCTTAAAAATAATTTCATGTATTTTAGTTTGAGCAGTGGAGACTCACGTTGTGGTGATGATTTCATCTCTGGTCCTCCTGATCAGCAGGATCGGTCCCTGGTATCTGAAAAAAGCTTTCATAATGAATTCACATAATCAACATGAACAAAAACAAAWCAACAGTTCCACTTTTGTCGACCATGTGGAACCATAAATGATTCTCACTTTTCTTTGCCTCCTTATTAAAACCGTTCCACTCACTTGAGGAGCTGCTCGGCGTTGTTCAGGTTCATGTATTGTCTCACTGTGTGTTGGACCAAAGGCTCTGCACACGAAACAAAAAGATGCTTGAAATATTGAAACAAAACGTTCTGATAAACAAAGCTGCGATTCTGAACACTCACTCCAACTTTCAGGCATAACTTTAAGAGCCAGAGGCAGGAGGTCATCGAAGGAGGCGTCCAACACGACCGCTTGGATCTCAGGGTACGACATCGCTGCCCAAGTAGCTAAGAGAAAGGAAACTGTAAGAATTGTTCTCAWGCTTAGAAAACTAACCGTGTAGATTTATTACATACCCGTGAACCCTCCGATGGACCAGGCATATATTATGATATTGTTCAGCTGGAAACCAAGTTTGTGTATTGCAAACTGGATCACCACGTCCATGGCGTTCGCCTCATTCTGGGGAAACGGCACTCCCTGGAAGAAAACGATTTTAAGGAAAACTGAAAAATTTCCATGATCCAAGACTAAATAAATAACCTCATCAACATATGACACCTTTAACAACAGCCGCTCTAATTTTAATCAGTCGTGTGTGTGTTGTGCAGTAATGTCAGATTGAAACCAGATTTTCCACATACTGGATTTTTACACTTCCCTGCTTGTTTGGACTCWATGAGGCACAGGCCAAATACAATGAAAGTTGACTCTTATATCAAATAATAATAATAAATAGGCTTTTCTGCTTACCGTGCTGCCTCCGAAGCCGGGGTGGTTCCAGCCCAAAACAGAGTAGCCGCCTGCAGAACACAATCAAAAATGTAACTTTACATGAATCTGAGAATTTATAGAATTTTGTGCTTTTAAATGTGACCAAAACAATTTTTTAAATTGTTTTAAAATAGAGCATTCCTCACCCTCCAACGGAGTGTTCATGCAGCCCACCTCATAAAAGCCTGCGTTGCCCTCACAGCAGATGACCTGTGGCAGATTTTAAGAACCATCTGAAATGTGACAGGAGTTTTGTTGGACCCCGGAACGAGCCCAGGGCAGAAAAAACAACAAATCACCGCTGACATTTACCAGAGTCTGGCCATTCGGTGCCCCATCTTTCCTTCGATCCACAAACATCGTGTCGATCTCATTACCGTCGCAGGCCACCAGCTTGTTCCTTTGACCATTAAACTGTGACAGAGTGAAGGAGGGAGGGTCCAGCTTGACCAGTGTTTGATTTATTTAAGAGTTAAGTGTGAGCAAGGATGCTGCTTCTTTTACCTCTTCTATTAACTTAGCCTGGCCTTGCTGCAGCATTGGTCTCATGGCTTTCTGTAGCAAACCCACAGAACCCGGGTACAACATCCTCCTCCCAAACGAGTGAGCAATCAGAGAACTTAAAAAACCCCCAAAAACAAACAAGAATGTAAAAATAGAAGCYTGTTTCTAAAGCAGACTTATTAAGTGTGATCTATAACCTGATCAAACTTGTGTTGATATGTATTTTTATATTTACCCAATGACGTGACATGGTAAAGTGCGCACAGTGTTCAGAATACTRTCTGCTGTTCCTCTCAGTTTGGGCTCTGGTTTCAGCAGAGAAACACCACCTTTGGACAGTTTCCTTCCAAACAAACAGTCAAAAACAAACAATAAAACTGCTATACATACATTAAATGCACCTACATCAATTAGGTGTACGCACTAAGTCATTTAAAGACATGAAATATAATAATAACATCAGGATGTTATCAGTCATTTGGACAATTCACCTACACTGCCATCACTAATACGCACCTTCATATACATTCATGCATTTACTGTACTATACGGTTTACATGTATATAAATGTATATGCATATGTGTTTATGTATATGTGTATAGGTACTGTATATGCACATTATTATATATCACATGTGTATATTGTGGGTTTTTTTATCTTTCTTTATTCTATCTCACCCTCTCCTGTATTGAGCTGCAGTAATGTGCAAATTTACCCACTGTGGGATCAATAAAGTTTTATCTTATCTTATCTTATCTTAATAAGCTGACAGTTTGGGGGAAAAGGGACTGAATTTGGGGTCACCTTTAACAAAATCAGAAAAAGAACTTACGGACTGCTGACTTCTTTCCAGCTGAAGTCTGCAGGCCAGTATGAGAAGTCAAAATCATAGCCCCTTAGTTTTTTCTAAAACAAAAAAGCACARTTTTTATAATTTCTCCTTAGAGTTTAAGACACTAGGGTTTATAAACACGTTCTTAAATTCAGAAKGGTCTCACCTTGTTTTCTGGTGTGTTGTTCCTCTTAGTTTCCTCAAGAACTGAGATAAATTGAACATACTCAGAGTTCCTCCACCTCCCCCACCCTTGAGKGGGGATGCAGAGAGAGGGAAAGGAAGCAGGAGGGAAGAAAAGACAAATAGAGATTAGTGGAGTTCAGGTGAGACAAACATTTTGCTGCAAAGCCTTTAGAGAGTGTTCACTGTGCTTCGTGGGCATTGACTGTGTGCAGCACTCTCTGCTATAACTGAGYCTTATTGGTGTGCAGAACAGGCAGCTTATAGTGGAATATATGAAGATGAATATTCTATATTAGGTACTGCCTCGTGGTAGGTTCAGTATCGGTAGCCTCACCTCTGAGACACGCAACTCCAAGAAGACACACGAGCACGGTTCCCACGTACTGACCCGCCGGAATCAACTTACTGCTGCAGATGTAGCCTGAAGACGAGCAAATAAACACAATCAAACCCAAGGCTAAATAACAGGCGCCGATAAAAAGATGAACGCTCTGACAACTAGCCTGCAGCCGTGAGCGTAAATCAATTTTAGAAACTCAGTCATACATTAAGGAGGGACACACAACCTTGAGTAATTATTTCCAACAGATGCTCAACCTTGCTGGATGAATCAGTTGGACAATTTCATATCAACTGAATTCATAGGAGAAACATCAATTTGCAAGGATGCACCAATTAGACYGCAGTACTTATGGGAGGACTGGTATTCAGAAAAAGTATATATTTTTTAACAACAGGGTTAATTCTGGGTTTTTACCAAGCTTCTAAAGTCAGAGTATAAAGTCAATACGAACAMTATAAGGAAAACATTATTTAAATAGCTCTTTTTCCAAGAGCAAATAACAGATCAATAACACCAATACAACTGTTTCTTTTAAACTCCCATCTGATAACAAGCCCATTCTATTACACTTCTAACAGAACATAAACCTAACCTGATATTTAATTAGGACTACATACTAGGGTTGGGCATAATTGTTTCATGTGCAATTAAATGTAAAAAAAAACATCAATCGATTATTTTTTGGCACTTGACGATTTATGCCACCAGGTGAGTCCGCTCGGTGCTCCTCTTTGCTTCAAATTTGACAAATATTTTAAAAAAAGTTCTGTAATTTATCTATCTATCAACACAATTTAAAATTTGATGTATAGCTTGAAGTCTGCAAATTTGACACAATTTGGAACAGATTTTTCCAAAGAGCAAATCTTTCCCACTAAATTGGTCATGTGACCAGGACTTAAGAGTGTCCAGGGACTCCAGGGGATTAATCGTCAAATTAATCGTTATCGGCTAAATACCACAATTCATCATGATTAATTGTTTTGCCAATATTGCCCATCCTTACTACATGCTAGTTGAAACTTCATCCAGTCTAAAAGAATGTAATTTTTAATGATAATAGTATGATTGCCATTTTTTTCTCCAAATGATCCCAATTTTAAAAAGTTCACTGCATTACTCCCATCAAATTTGATTAAATTCTGTTTATTTTTGTGAAGTAAGAACACTTAACAGTGAGAACTGTATTTAATCATCTATTAAGCCACAATTAAAAATCAATACAGTACTTTTCAGAATCGATACAGTAACAGGAAATTAAATATTGTGATATTTYATTGTATCAATATTTTCTTACATCCCTACAAACCAGAAAACAGGAAAAGCAGGACCAAAGACTTAAATCATGATCCGTATTTGTATGTTCTTTAAAACGTAAAAATATCAGTCCCAAAACTTAAATAAGTCCTTCAGTTTTCTATTAAGTCTATTTCTCTTTCAACAGGCAAATTAGCCTTCTCATAAATCAATTTAAAACTAATGACACAACAGTGATGTTTTAAGTGATGCAAACATTAAAATGACAATAAAAATAACAGCAAATAGCTGCAAATGTTGTCTCTTCATGGGTGAGTTGACTGATTTTTCAGTTCATCAATCATTATTTTGTCTCATATTTGAAACAATGTTAATTTAGTTCCTTCATTAGTTTTAATAACAAGATATTCAGTCTTGATTTCTTGTCCAGGGTTCAGCAGTCAAAGTATACACTTGACAGAATCTATAAAAACAATAATTATATCTACACCAAGCTATAAAAAATGCTTAACACTATTATATTTAGGACAAGAAATAGATTTATACAAATTAGCAGCACTGTATATAGCACTTAGGAAATATTCTAGTAAGTGGATTGCATTTGAGAATAAAAAATACTGCATATGAAACTGTAAACATGAAGTGAAAGTAAAAATATTGTCCATGAATGTTTATGCTATTTACATTATACAGATTTCAGATGAAGCACATGCATGTTAACTTTTCCCCACTAACTATAAATAGCATAAAACCAACCTTTTCTGTAAAGATAACAGAGGAGAAGAGGGGAGCTGTAGTAGGACAGAGACCACAGGACTGAAGCCTGAAATGACAAAACGTTACTTTAAGATAAAAAAATATAATAAAATATCTTTATCATGTGCCAAGTTAAACAGTATGTGATACTGACCCAACCAAGAATGCTGTCAGTGTGTTTTTCCAGACTCCTGGGATGGTAGTTCCATCCCTGTTAAAGAGAAAGTAAAGATTRCACATAAAGACTTCTTCTCTCCATTAGCTTAGCTGTTAGCATTGACGTTTAATTAAACAGATATTCACACAAACAGTCCTTCTCGTCGTTTTCCATYGAACAGTACTTCTACTTATTGTCATGCATGTTCTTATAGTTGACAAGTTTTTCTTACTTTTAACCTTTTATTTCATTTCCTTCCCCATCTAAGCTAACTGACAGTTATAAGAAACAGGGTCACGGTCAGTGTCAGTAAGCTCCATGATCTGATTCTAACTGCGAAGCTGAAACCAAAAATAAAACAATCAAAAACGACAAATTAAAGTTAATTTTCGCATGTTTGTCATTCATTCATTAGGAACTGTCTTTTCCGGATTCAGCAGTGAGTGTGATGATGAWGATGACAGCAAAGGTTTCAATAACAAACACCTGAACAGCGACAAAACCGAACACAATTTATAAACACTTCGCTTCTAAAACGACTTTAAAATAATCTTTCTACTCCTACCCTTCTGCCCGACCTGCCCCCGGGCTGAGACTCGTCCGGAAGTCGGTGAATTCGTTGAAGATGAGGCCCAACGAGACACCGGAGCCACATCCACGACGCCATTCCTAAAAGGAGAACTACGGAAGCCCGCACTAACCATAAATATCAAACGCGAAAGCGCTCTGCTGTACGGGTTGGTTGTGGCTGCGTCAGAGGTTCTTAACCTTTTTGACCTCAGGGCCAAATTTATTGAACATAAAGTGGCACGAGGCCCAGTCAGACATTACCAATGTACAGATCAAAATGATAATTATTCTAAAGCTTGGTTTAATTTTTATTGTAATTACATTGTAACTAAATTAAACACACTTACAAGTAAGTGTATTTTAAGTACACTGGGTTGCCTTCATTTTTACCTTCAACTTTTCATTTTAAAAAGGTTTCCATTTTCGGCAGGTTTCTAAGGTTCTTCTTCTACATAATAAAAAAGTAGTTAAACATCTGAGTGGCGCACTACTGCTGCTAGTGGTGAGAAAGTGTATTGCACCTTATTCAAAATCAATGCGGTTCCACGGCCCTCTGCGGCCCAAAGTTTAAAAACTGTTGTTCTTTTGAGGCCCTCAAGGTGGCGCTCGCGGTCCAYAATTGGGCCGCGGCCCATAGGTTAGATGATTAAAACAAGGGCGAAAATCCCATCTCACTATTGGGGGGTGGGGGGTGTCATCAAACAGGAATTTTTTTACAGGAGCAATAGTTTTTGGAGGGTCCACCTAAGTTACAGTCAAATGTATGGTTGTAAAATGAAATTAAGATTAACCATTAACTAGTTGATCAAGTTCTGTCATATACGACGGCGTATTAGGGCCACTTTGCTGATGAAAAAAA
>NW_013952503.1:636258-638459 GCF_001266775.1 Austrofundulus limnaeus | reverse complement strand
GGATTGGCTAAAGGGCGATTCCACCTGTTTTCACTACCTTGAGCATCTTTAATCTGCTCTAGCTTAAAAACTAAAACACATAGAGACTTCAAACCTGGACTAGATTATTCTACACTGATTGCAGAATGTTTAAAACCAAGTGTGTGATTTGTGAAACATATTTGATATGTGAAGTTTAAGGAAATATGATGATTTCAGCACTTTTTATGCATTTTATGAACAAGCATGGCCTGATGGAGAGGTGAGAGAATTAGAGTGACTGAATCAATCATTCAAAATGAAATAATTTTCAAAATTCTATGTAGCCGCACAATATTACCATCAATTTCCCCAACTCGTGGTGACATGTTTCGATAACCGGAGATTTCAAAAATAAAAGTCTATGAATATTTTGAAATATGTTTTTCTTTTTCTGTTACGCACGTTGCGATGTTCGTGTCTATGGAAACTGCTATTTAAATAAAGTTTACCGACTTAGGCCTACTTATTGCTTCAGTCACTCACACCAAATGCGTTTTGAGCGTCGGGGGAGTCCGGTTTACATGCAAACAAATGATGGAACATGGGCGCATGGATCAGCTCGTCAGTGCGCAGCTCCTAGTTAAACTCACTTATCTGATAAATTAATTATTAATTAATTATCTGGTAAGCGTGATGTGCTCTTGCTCTCAGTAAATAACAATTTGGAGCTAAACACACACAAAACAGTGGAGATGACCGTAGACTTCAGGAAACACCCCCCAGAACGACTCCCTCTAACAATAACTGGCAAMCCGGTGTYCRTTGTGGAAAACTTTAAGTTTCTGGGAAYCATCACATCCCAAGACCTGAAGTGGGAGACCAACATCAACTCCATCCTCAAGAAGGCCCAACAGAGGATCTACTTCCTGTGGAAACTGCCACAGGAACTGTTGATCCAGTTCTACAGAGCGGTCATAGAATCTGTCCTGTGCACAACCATCACAGTCTGGTTCGGAGCGGCCACCTAGCAGGACAAGAACAGACTGCAACGAACAATCAGGGCAGCTGAGAGAGTCGTTGGTGCTCCACTGACCACACTTCAGGACCTGTACACAACAAGAACCAGGAAACGGGCAGAGAAAATCATGTCAGACTCCACACACCCAGGACATAGCCTCTTTCAACTTCTCCCCTCTGGTAGGTGCCATAGAGCCCCATGCTCAAAAACATCCAGACATATAAACAGCTTCTTCCCTCAGGCCATCTTCCTGACGAACAATCCCAAACACTAGACCTATTAACTAGTGACTAATGCAAATATTACTGTATATAATCCACAGAATTTAATGTTTATATCTTCATATAACTTTACGTCTTTTAACTTGTTTTTGTTTTTTTCATATGTGTGTACTGGAGAGATAACATATGCTGGAAACTCTGACTCTGATAAAGCAAAGCCATTTTCTTTATTTCATCTGCCATGAACCTGCAAAGGAGGAGGCTTTGGACGCGCATCAAGAGCAGTTTTGAAGAGCGTCTGTCTGACATCAAAGTGCACAAGAGTCCAACTTGAAGCGTTTGTGTGTTTTTGTGCGTTCGGTGTGAAGTTGATCGCAGCATAATTCTCTCCATCGGGCCACGCTTGTTCATAAAATGCATAAAAAGTGCTGAAATCACCATATTTCCTTAAGCGTCACATATCAAATATATGTTTCACAAATCACACACTTGGTTTTAAACATGCAATCAGTGTAGAATAATCTAGTCCAGGTTTGAAGTCTCTATGTGKTTTAGTTTTTAAGCTAGAGCGGATTAAAGATGCTCAAGGGACAGCAGGGTGAGGAGGAGGAGGAGGAGAATGAGGAAGATGATGAGAAGAAGCAGGAAAGTGGAGCAAAAACCAGGTACATGTGCAGCGTGCAGGACTGTGTTTATGATGGGTCTTTTATATTAAATTATATTAACCTCCTGAGATCTGAGGATCGTAGTCTAATTATAGTCTTTCTGACATCTGAAACAGGCTGAAAATTTCACAATTTTCCTTCACCRTGTATTTTTCTTTCTTCTGACTGATCTATAAATGAGTTTGATCCAGTAAGYATTCACATTCTCTGACCTGATGGTCTAATTGATTTTAATACTTTTGTGAATGTTCCCAAACGTGTATAAGGTATAAAAACAAGTAAAATCTACATCTTTATTCACAAACCTACTCATGGACTCACTCTGGATCAAAAAAC
>NW_013952503.1:632218-635858 GCF_001266775.1 Austrofundulus limnaeus | reverse complement strand
TGTGTGTGTGTGTGTGTGTGTGTGTGTGTGTGTGTGTGTGTGTGTATGTATTTACTCTAAATCCAATATTTAATAGTGATGACAACAGTCAGTAGCTTTTTGATATTGTCTAAATAAATTTAACTGGAGTCTTAGCTGCATTTATCCCCACCATTTATTCATGTTTTCTGCTTTCTGTGTTCAGAGCAGGAGAGAGAGACTGCTGCAGTAAACTGAGTGTTTATCACCTCAATACTGTCAGGATGAACACTAAAATCCAATCTGTTAAAATGTATGGATAGTTCAGTAAACTAAACATGTAAARTAAAATTAAGCACATTTAGAGGAAATTACAGACACTTTTAAGACTGAAAACTGTACGTTAAAATATGCACAAAATTAGGATTTAGAAAATTGAAAGAGATGAATGATGGAGAATAAATATGATAATGTATTTTCATTTTATCAAACAAAAGTTTTGGATAATCTTTAATTTTCTAATAGACAATAATAAAAATAGCACATTATTTTTTGTATGACAGATTGTATTTGATTCTAATTATAGCTAGAAAAATACTTACGTGTAATACTGTATGATGGAAAAATCTCATCCTTTGTCACACATTGAGAATCTAATAATTTTAGGATGTTTTGCATTGTTTAGTTTTGCTCTTTTTGTTTGATGAGAGTCTGCTCAGGTGGTTTTGTTTCAGATTCAAAATACACAATTACATCCCACAAACTGACAAAAATTACAATTTTTATTCACAGCTGGCAAACATAAAATAAAAATGAGCATCATAAGAAATAAATTCACTGAAGCACAATTCTGCGCTTCTGCATTAACTCACATGAAAAAGTTGACTCACTTACAATACTCACTGTATAATTTGCACAATGACCAGAAGCATCAAATTAAGAAAAATATTTATGATAAATTTGATTCCAATAAAAAATAGATGCTTGATACAAAAAAATAAGTGGATCAATAAAAAGACAGATTTAAACACCCACACATGTTTATGATAAATTTTAAAGCTTCTATAAATGGCAAAAAGCAATGGCTTATAAAGAAAAAATAAAGCATTTTCCTAAAACACCAAAGTTTTATTCATGTTGCAGCTCTGACATTCAGTTGTTTATAAAGGCCTTTTGCTGCAGCAGTGAAGAGAGGGGATGTGACAGCTGGATGAGGGTGAGATGTGGGTAGGAGATCAGCCCTGACACTGCTCGTATCTGAAAACAGAGAACAAAGACAAACTCGCTCAAAAAAAGTGAAAAAACAAAGAAATCTCTCGTCGCCCCCCACCAATCTTTTTTCCCAGTATTCCTTAAACACAAACACAGGCGGCCCAYGCAACAACAATACACAGGCGAAGGAGCCGGCTGTCAGCGCGTGGCGTGATATTATGCCACAGTGTCAGAGTGATGTTCAGGCCAACGTGATTGGTGAGTGTGAGAAGGATGTGATAAGTGACAGTGTAAGCACACAAACACGGCTTCACACACACAAAAGGTGATGCAAGACTTTCCCTTCTTACCGCTCCARTTCCTTATAGACATCATTCTCTCCTCTTGGCTTCAAATCCTGAAATAAAGTAGGGAGATTGAGAAAAAATGAGGTGGAGCAGTGAAAAGGAGAAACACGGGTCCTGAAGCTGAATTTATGTCTCTCTGCTGTGTAATGAGATTGATATGTTAATACCACTAATGTAAGGGTGGCTGCAGATAGAGAAGGACTGCAAGTGAAGGAAGATGTATCGTGACAGCTCAAGGAAGATAGGAGAGATGTGGGTGTGTGTGTAAGACAACTCCTCACACAAGCACAGACACACAATAACTCACCATGTAGACTGAACCCTGGGGAGGAGCCTGTTGGGAAGGAGRAGAGAGCAGAAAACAAGTTTAATGAACAACAAGTGACAAGAAAGGATGGGAYGCAGAATACACAGAAAAGGGAAGCGAAACATTAAAAGTCTGGTTTATAGGTAGGAAAAAAAAACAAAAGGAAAGAAAAGAAGAGAACTAAAAACCAGCGGGAAGAGGTTAGACCAGAAAAACACTGAAAATTCATGAAAAGGGCATTAAAGGGAAAAGTCAGAACTTTTGAAGTGGAGTTCTGTGGAAAGGTTATCAACAATTAACATCTTACCTGTTGTAGATAACTCTTTGAACAAACTCAGTTTGGAAACTGGTGTTGTGTTGGGTGCTCCTGTTTGAAACCTGTTTTTCTGTTTTCATCTTAACCTTCAAAGTTTCAAGCAATGTTATTAAAAAAATCTTGTTTTTTTCTTATGTCAGTTTTCTGTTACAGAGAAAAGCACATTTTAACACAACACCAGGTTGACACTGACAGGTGTGTAAAATAACTAAAATACTTTGTTACATTACTTAAGTAAAAAATGTGGTTATCTATACTTGGGTATATACTTTTTACTTCTCCTCCTTACATTTTTTTACAAGTAAATCCTAAATTTAGGATGGGTGGGGGGTGTCACCTCCTAATAAATTTAGTTTTAGAAATTCTATCCGCTCACTTTTGCTCAATACTTTTACTTTTAATACTTAAGTACATTTTACATCAGACATTTAATTTTGATACTTAAGTACAGTAAATGTCAGATACTTAAGACTTTTATTGAAATAATATTCTCAGAGAAAACTTTTACCAAAGTAATTTTATGGAAAGATACTTATACTTTTACTCAAGTATTGCATTGCGGTACAGAGAGGTGTGTTACATCCCCATTGTGGATGTTTGTTTTTGCACTGAAGGAATGCCTTGTCTTCTTTCAGGCTCCGCCTCCTCTCCTGTGCCTCTCCCGTGATTGGGTGCTGCTCCTTGGATTTCAAGCCARTCAATCAGCTGGGCCCTATGGCTGTGAAGCTGCACTTCTGTGCCAATGGGCCACTTGACTGCCATTCACCATTKGTTGTTGTATCAGCTGAAAGGCTCTTTGTATTTTACAAAAATAATGTAAAATTGGTCAGACTGATCTTGTAGGGGAGAGCTGCCTTTTTGTTTAACCTCAGTTTTCTCCTGTTTATGTGCTTGTTAGGTAAGGTTATTTTAGGTTTGTATATTTTACTTTCATTGGTGGTTAGGCAAGTTTAAATTTTATTTTTCTTTCAGCATTGTTTTGTTTGTTATTTTGGCCTGAGCTCTCCCTGAAGTCATTTAATCAGTCTGAATAGAAAAGAAACTTAAAACATGGCAGAAAATAAACACCTTTAATGCCATTTTTGACTCCTCCTTCATTGATTAGATTTATGTTTTAGTCCCTTTAATCTCCTAGACCAAGCCAGTGGACAGAACAGGTGTATAGTAACAAAATACATGTTACATTTTACTTACTTACTTACTATGTACTTCATTACAGTATGTCCTGATGCATCTCAGTAATCCAGGTAAAAAATCAAAAGGAAAAAAAAATTGTATAGGTCCTCTGGACGGGTTCTTCTTTAATGAAACGTTTCGTCTCTCTTCCAAGAGACTTCTTCAGTCTGAGACCACATCACCATGGCCATGTGATGTGGGTATGAGTCACCTGTGAACGATAGCCATGTGATGTGAGTATCAGTCACCTGTGAACGCAGGACTTAAAAGCCTGAATTTTGCCTGAAACTAGAAGTCTCTTGGAAGAGAGATGAAACGTTTCAT
>NW_013952503.1:623270-625170 GCF_001266775.1 Austrofundulus limnaeus | reverse complement strand
ATGAAACGTTTCATCTCTCTTCCAAGAGACTTCTAGTTTCAGGCAAAATTCAGGCTTTTAAGTCCTGCGTTCACAGGTGACTGATACTCACATCACATGGCTATCGTTCACAGGTGACTCATACCCACATCACATGGCCATGGTGATGTGCTCTCAGACTGAAGAAGTCTCTTGGAAGAGAGACGAAACGTTTCATTAAAGAAGAACCCGTCCAGAGGACCTATACAATTTTTTTTTCCTTTGCATTACAGTACTTACGGTAAGTCGTTTTTTTGAGGATCTGTAATTTTACCCAATTATTTTTTAAAATCCTAACTTACTTTTACTTAGTTCATTTTTTCTAGTACTTCATATGCCTCTGGATGTACTTTGTCCAACACTGACTGCTGGTCTGAGGGAAAAGAATAGAAACTGCTCACCATATTTCATGCCAGAGTTTTGAACTAAGATCTTTATTAAAAAGAAGGGACCAAGTTTTATAGCTCAATAAGAATAAACTTGTGCATTTTTTAGTGATCTTATGAGACAGGACAGCACTCTAAGAATAGACCATTTCATAGTTACAAATGTGCCAAGCGGCCGGGTCACAGATCATGCAAATAAATGATGAGGTTGCTATGGAGACCTGGTAAATTTACATCTTTATCCAGACTTGATATATTTGCTCTAAACTAATTCGTGTTAAACTGTCCTTTAAGATCACAGATTACATTTTTCATAAATACTTTAAAGCTATTAATCTGATTTTTGAGCTTGTTTTGTTGCATTTTGTTGCCACAGTTGAGAGTTTTTATTGAAATGTAAAGTAGGTAGTGTAGGAAATAACATAATCAAATAGTTTGAATATCTCAGGGCTTGCTCAGCTCATTTATGTGAGCAAATAATAAAATTCAAAATAAACTGAAAACCTTTACAATGAATGCAGTACTTATATTTTATTGGTAAATGCATCAATATCAAGTAAAAAATAATGTCATTAAATTTAAAAATAATTTTTCTTGCAAATACAAACTTAAAAGTGCACTTTGTATTATTAACCGTCATCATCATCGTCATTTCATCTCATTCAGTGTTTTTTTTCTGCCAGAATTCACTAAAAAAAATCAGATAAACAGAAAAAATGCAGTTGCATCTGTCAAATTCAACAAAAAAACGTGAGTCTGTTTTTACTGATAATCCTCTGTCCTCTGCATACAATGCTGTGCACATAAAACTACAAAATGATCTATTTGCTGGGGAAGACTCTCAGATACAAACACACCAAAATTTAGCTCAAAATCTGTAAAATGACCTGAATTTTCTGAATAATTTCTTTAATTTCTGTAAAATTAGCCATTTTTGTGTTGGTTGATGTTTCTTAGCTGTGATGACCATTTTGAATGGGGTTGACTCCAAAAGTTTATCAGTTGTAGATGTGCATATAATGATTAATTTTTGAGAGTTTCATTAAAATCCAGTGACTGGTTCATACAATATTTTGTTAACACAACAAACAACCTTCAGCTGCACCAGTGGCAGGTGATAACAAACCACCATGTTTTTAATTGTTTTTAATGACAGCATTTCACTGTTTTATTGGCCAGAATTAAACTCCTTTTATTCAAATGAACACCAGTTCAAAAACGTTATCCACAACAGGTAAGATGCTAACTGATCATAAATTTTACACCGAAACCTACTTCTTTAGATCTGAACTTTGCTTAAAGTTATTAGAAAATGTCTGAGTTATGACCTGTCGGAGATCTTCAGGGTTCTCATAGAGGTTCTCTGCTTCGCCTGAACGAACCGACAGTGACTGCTCAATACCTGAGTACAGAAAGAGAGTCTCACTGAGGAACACACACACACACACACACACACATGTTTGTTTCTCGACCCCGTGGGGACCTTCCATTGACTT
>NW_013952503.1:612687-622234 GCF_001266775.1 Austrofundulus limnaeus | reverse complement strand
CACACACACACACACACACACACACACACACACACACACACACACACACACACACACACACACACACACATCTGCCGATGCAGGAAGTGGGGGCAGATTCATTACAACAACCCCAGAGGATGTCGCGGCCCACATCAGTCAGTGGCAGCCGAAAGGGGCCGAAGACGGACGGAACACGGAAAGCTGTCAAAAAATAAATTGCCGGAAGACTCACCGCGATCAGAAATGTGTTTCTGTCTCCATAGCAACACGCCGACAGCTGCAGAAACCAGGGGCACCAGGAGTAATAAAGCAGAGAGAGGAAGCAGCCGAGAGGGGGTGGTGACACTGACGCTCTCTAGACAAGGAACAAAAAAAGTGAAAAAGGACAAAAGAATTAATGTTTTTGAAAAGAAAAGAAAAAGTGCAAATGTAAAACTCCGACAGCAGTGAGTGTCTGCAGTGAAATGACCCAACGGCTGTCCAGGAACTTGTCAGTGTTTGTGCTCTGGTTTGTTCATCTGTTCMGGTCAGAAGTGATGAGCAACCATGTGTCTGTCTGAACACTTCAAAATGCATTTTGAGACGTGTTGCAGATGCAATTTTCCCAATGTGTTACATGCATTTGCATCATTCTGCTGCCAGTCAAAGACAATGAATGCTTGTGAAAGATGGGGAGGAAATCTAGGCTTTCCCGAGCAGAGTGTGTAGTTTGTGCGGAAGCTTTGCCGACATCGATCTGTCTGGACCCTGCTAATTTAGATGGGAGGGGGGGAAATGCAAAGACAGATTGGACACAAAATCACAGGAAACGCCACTTTTAAACTAAGCTGTGTTTACAAAACTTAACTATTCTATCAGTACTTTTCTATGGGGCGACAAGTGCAAAATAAAATGTTAAAAAATGTCACTAACACATTTTTATTATTAGCTCTCTTTCTGAGTGAAAAACCCTAGTTAAAACATTTACACTAACATTTTATTATTTAGCTCAATGTTCTTACATTTTGTTAATTTTAAAATGAAATGTTAAATCTGATACACACAAAAATGTCAGTGCTAATTTAACACCCACAGTGTTAATTTCAGCACCAACAAAATGTCTATATGTGTACACACTCGCTGGTGTTAAGATACCATTTGGGAATTTGTTAAATTTTAACACCAATTTTTTTGTTAATTTCTCACCAACCAMAGTATAATGGAGTCACCCTTCACACACCAGGAAGTACCTCTCACTCATGGTGTCGATCTTTGGCCAATAACATAAACTTAAACTTGAACAGTTTGATCAAACTGAACAAGACAACTTACCAGAACAACTAATTTTTACTCTCATGAACTTTAAGTCATAAACATGCAAACACATCATTTCTACAAGATTACCCAACATCCCTTTGCTGAGAAAATACTGATCTGACATGAGGTGGAAGTGGGCGGGGCTTTTCAGAATACTTCTTTCAACACTGCATAACTACGGAGCCTGCGAGGGGACATGGGAGATTTTTTTCTTTTGCGTTCCTACCTTTTGTGTTCCCTCGCGAAAGTCGATCACTGTCGTGCCTGCTGGTTTATTAACAAACTCAGATGTTCACCATTAGCGAGTTATACTACTGCTTTAATTCATCTTCAGAATGAATATATCACACAGCCACGCATGACATGCCAATATTTTAACACAGTGCAGCCACGCAACATAAATGTCATTTTCACGAACTTGTGGCGACACATCCTGTTTTAGTAACTGGATATTTCAAAATAAAAATCTGATTTAATTCAGTTCATATACAAAACAATCTTTTGCGTGAGAATGCAAAACAATATTGCGAGGTTACACAAAAGTATTGCGAGGTAACGCAAAAGTATTGCTAAGTATTGCTAAGACTACAGTTACCTATAGGTCAGTTTAAATCAACTTTACATGAGCTTCATCTACCATCTCAGACCTGTCATTGCTAGCCACATGTTTTATAAAATTGAGTACGCTTTGTGCTATGTTTTTGTGCTACAATATATGTTTTTGTTTTTATTTATTTTGTATGTGTTATATCTTTTGTGATTTATTTTCTATGATATTTGGATATGTTGTTTGTATGATGTTTTGTTTCTTCTTTTATCTTTTCCTTATGGGAGTCTCTGGTACCCACCAAGCTGACATTGCAAATAAGAAGCTCTTCTTAATGTTTTTGCCTGATTAAATAAAGGTTAAATAAAAAAATTGCAAGGTAACGCAAAGGTATTGCATGGGAACGCAAAAGAAAAAAATTCCCCCGTGTCCCCTCGCGGGCTCCGTATATAACAACACTGTTAAGTGTTATATAAGACTTAACTGTGGGCAGAGCTTATTTAACACTGAGGAAATCAACACTGTGAATTAACACCAACACTGGGTGTCAGTTTACTCAGAAAGTGTTAAAATAACACTAGGGGGTGTTAAATCAACACTGAAAAGTTTAACACTGAAATTTTAACACTCCTGTTTTTGCTTTGCACAAGTTACATTCTGCCACATGTTATTTTGGAGAATACTACAACAGTGTAGCATCAAGTATAAACACCTACACCGCTGTGGAGGGCGAGCCCATGCCCTGCGCGATTACCCAAAGCGCAACTTTAACTCAGCCTTAAAGCTTCTCCACAAGACATCAAACTTGAAGTTGCACCTGTTGTCTGCTACACTTCAAACTGCTGGACCACAGGACCACTTTCCATATTTTTTCAATGAAAACATTCCGTATTAAAAATTTAAATGCCATCTTTGACAGCGTCAGCAGCGTTAGCCTTTGCCTTATAATGATGATGTCACATACCAGCTCCAACAGCAAAGGCTGTTCCACTCTGGAATACTTAACGTTTAAGATCTAACTTTTACATTTAGTTGTTATGATTTAGTATATACATATATTATTCAWCAATTAAATTGAACATTTAGTAAAAATTAGCAAAATGTAAAAACATCGAGCTAAACAACAATACTGGAAAAGTTTCAATGAGGATTTTACACTCAGWGAGTGAGCTAAATAATGAAAATATGTTAGAGACATTTTTTTAACTTTTCATTTCACACTTGGCGCCACATAATTTTCTAAACATATGTGATAAAATCCACAGACGTTCTCCTTTTGGCTCCACTGACATTTGATTCCAGCATCAAACTGCCTCCAGGCAAACTCACAAACGATGCAGACAACAGCCTCTCAGTCGCTGCGTGTTGTTGGAAATAAACAGGTGCGGCAGGAAGCAGACCTGATGGAAATCACAAACATTACATAAGAGCATTTTTAGTTTGTGTCAGGCAAATTTAGAGGGAAGAGCTCTTGTTTGTGGAAAAAAAAAGAAAAACTTGTTTGCATAATGAAGATGACATCAGTCTTGCAAAACACACCCGAAGGGTGAGATGGGAAGTGCTCTGTTGCCGTCTGCTCACAAAGCAATCAGACCTACCAGAGATCTTTGGATTACAAAAAAAGTCAGAAATAATAAAACAAAAATGACTTTTGAACAAGTCATTTTCAGATGCTGGTCCACTCTCGCTCCAAATGTTGTTTAAAAAAAGGACTGACCCTCGAGTCTCGCCTCAACCTTGGTGTCACAGCTTTTAGCCAGCTCCAAAATGATCAGTCATTATGTGCTGCCTGAGGTGTAATTGATTGGCGAGTATGTGTAGAGGTTGCTAATGGAATATGGTGGTGAGAGCTGACCCCAGGTCTGCCCTGCACTCTTCTCCAGGCCAGATTTAGTGCATGCATTATGTTAATTGAGTGCAGCGAAGTGAGGCATACAGTAAATACCCCCAGTTTCTTCATTTTTTTCTCTCTTCTTTCTCCTCTCCATCTCCTGCTTTCTCTGCAATTTCTCCCCAACTCTTCTTTTCCATCTCAAATGAGGTAGGGGGTGATTTATATCACGGTAATTGTAGAGTAGATGGATCGGACGCAAACCGGAGAGAACTGCTTGAATGCTTTTCAAAGGATGGGCAAAGTGAGGTTAGCACATGATTGCAGAAAATTCCTGACATTTGGAGTGTTTTGTGTGCTGCAGAGCACAATGATTGTTTCAATTTTGCCTTCTTTGTACACCTCCATCAATAAAAAAAAAATTCTATTATGCAGTGGTATTTTAACTTGTACGTTTTTAAGATTTGACTTATCAAGTATAGAGATCCAAAAAAAATGATAAATGGGATTTTTGCTTTCTGTTATTTGGTTTTCTGAGAAGTTTTCTTTCAGGGAAAAATGCATAAAAAAAATCTCAAGCTTTACTTATTTTTTAGAAAACAAAAACAACTATTTATAAACCAGCACCTGTCACTGCTTATTTTATTATTCATCATGAACCGCAGATTTTTGTGCCATCTTGCACATTTGCAGTATTTGTGCAGCCTGACACTTTAAACATTGTTATGTAGGTCACTCACATTCTTTCAACTTCAGATTCAGCATTTCTCATAGAAATCACAAATGTAATGATTACCATCTAATCCAGCTTTTGCCATTAGGAAAATCTCAGACATTTTCCTCTGTAGATTACTTTTAAGAGCTTTACAAACATAATCAGCTCGGATGTATTTTATTGTGTTGTGCTGTAATGGGTTGGGGTTCAGGGAGTGAACTCATCTCTGCTAAGGGATCCATTTAACTGTCACATCCTCCTGTGCTACCCCCACAGCTACCAATACAATAAGCCTGAATAATTTAGTTTTTGTGAGGAGAGATGTCCTAAGGTCCCATCTTATTATATTCACATATTAGCTGGATGATGGGAAAAAAAGATAGCTTTTATATATTTTTTATGTTTCAGTGAAAACGGTGCAGGATTTACTTTTTATTTATTTATTTTTAYAAAGCACTGAAATAAACATAGAACGCTGGATATTATCTCAAGTCTGTGTTACACAGAAACATTGACCTTTGACCCCTTGAGCATAAAGACAGCTCGACATATGGCATCCGTCTGGGGCATTCTCATTTTTAAACCAGAGGCTTTCTGGCAGCTGAACTGACCTGTGGTCAGATTTCGTGCACCACAGAATGCTTCGTGGAGCACACGTTGAAGAATTATCCACACTCATGGTTCATTATCCCAACCAAGTGGACAGGAAGTCTGCAACAGCTCTCTGACACTAATTAAATACACTTAGAAGCCAAAAAATACACTTAAAAAGATGTATTGCTCGTAAAAAAAAATGTATTCAATACTGAGAGCTAAATGACTTTACTGAAATTAGCTGAAGAAGTAACTGATTAACAAAAGCTAAAAGAAGCACTGGATGAAAGCTAAAAATGAGCAAAACACTAGCCAAAAGTTATCAATGCTAAGCCAAAGGAAGATGAGCGCTGTATAAAAGGCAAAAATGGTAAAACATTATGGTGAAGTAGCAAAAGTTAGTAAAAAATTTTGAAGTAGCAAAAGTTGAGCTTAAAAGCTAAAAGTAGGAAAATGCTAGGTAAATGTTAAAGGAGCAAAGGCTAGCTAAAAACAGTAAAGATTTAGCTTAAGTASAAAAAAGTTAGCTAACAGTACCACACTGTCTGGTTAACAACACAATGATCAGACACCAGACTGAGGACAAGACACCAAATATGAAGGGAAACTAATTGGAGACAACAAGAAACACCTGGAGGAGACACAAAGGAAAACAGGTGAGCAAGGGCAGGGCTGGAGGCAAGACAACAGGGCAGAGATACACAGGGGAACACAAACACTAGAAAAAACTAAAGCAACAAGACACAGACAGTGACAGGACCTCTCCCTCAACGATGGCTCCATATGTCAAAAAGGGAGAGGTATGGGACTCAGGACAAGACACAGAGTTCAGGAGGACAGCCCAAAGACCATCCAACACATGGCAGAGGATGTGGAGGGCGGTCTGGGAACCACTCAAGGCCCAAGAGCATAGCAGGAGCAGTCGTGGAGCCACGGGAGGAGGTGGGAGACGATGAGGAGCTGGCAGAGGTTGATGGAGCCAGAGGCTCGACAATGGCGAACAACAGAGGGGACGAACAGGCGATGGGCGACGACCCAGTGCCTCCTCTTCACCTGGGTCGTCGCCCAACGCCTGTTCGTCCCCTCTGTTGCCTGTGTTCACCATTCTGCCTCCATCAACCTCCGCCGGCTCCTCTTCTGCTCCTGCCTCCTCCCTTGGCTCCATGTCTGCTCCTGCCTCCTTCCTTGGCTCCACATCAGTTCCTGCTGGGCTTCCTGTTCCTGCTGAGCACCGCATGTGATGGTCACCTGGCCATCTTCCTGAACTTCTGTGTTTTGTCTTTGAGTTCCCCTGCGGTGTTTCAGTCCCCTGAGTCCTGTACCTCTCCTTTTCGACGTCGGGAGCTGTCGTTGAGGGGGAGGTCCTGTCACAGTCTGTGTCTTTTCTGCTTTAGTTTTCTAATGTTTCAGTGTTTCTCTGTGTGTTCTGTCATYCCTCCTGCCCCGCCCYTACTCACCTGATTCATCTTTCATCTCCTMCAGGTGTTTCTTGTTGTCTCGTTAAGTTCTCCCTTTATATCCTGTGACCAGTCTTCAGCGTTTGTCCGATCATTGTACTGCTTTCAGTCAGTGTGGTGTCTCTCCRTATTCCTAGAGAAGAGTTCTTGTGAGTATTTTTTTGCTGCCACGACAGCCCTCTTTTGTTTATTAAATACTTTGTTTTTGAATTTTGGAGTTTTGCCTGCACCCTGGGTTTTTTCCTGTCATGCACCTCACAAGTAGAAGTACGCTGAAGCAGATTTCAAAAAGAACAATGTTTTCTAAATGATCTTTGTGTATTTATAGGAGTAGTATTTAGGCATAAAGTTAAATATTTTGTAAAATAAAAAGTTATAAAACCAAAAAGTCATTACTCTCATGTCCTGAATGGAGCTAAACATTTTGGTGTACAAATAGCTAAAATATAGCCTGGTAAAAACCAGACCCTTGTCCTTCGGAACTGCGTAGGAAGCCAAGGGCCAGGCAAGCTAAAATGGAAAAGTGTGAATAAAGGATGCTTGTAGGCAAACTCAGTCCTTGAGGGTCATTATCCTGCATGTTTCACTTGTCTCTCTGCTCCAACACACCTGATTTGAATGAATGGGTGATTAATCAGCTTCTGCAGAACTGAGAAAAAGTAATTCAATCACTAAATCRGGTGTGTGGCAACAGAGAAAGAAGTAAAACATGAAAGAAAAGATGTCCTGAGGACTGCTGGTAGGATCATACTATATGAAAACAGAAAGTAAGAATACCTGCTTTTATACCAGAACAAATACACAAAATTAGGTAATAAGGCTTCTCATTAACCACAGTGTGAAAGGGTTTCATATTTGCCAAGTTAAGCTAAAATATGAGGCTACAGATGATAAACAGTTAAGAGCCATTTGTTGTAATTATTGCACGTATGTGTGGATGTGTATACGTATATGTCTGTGTATATGTGTGAGTGYGTGTATGTTTGTGTGCATATGGGTACATACATATGCTTATGTTTGGTTGCTGGGTGTTTGTTTTCTTCATTTTCTGATGGTCAGATGTCAGGTGTGTTGTCTTGTGTGTTATTRKTGTACATTTTACGTCGTCGAATTTTTATCAGTTTCTCTCTTTACAGTTCTTATATTTCTCTTCTTTTCTTTTTATTCTTTACTATAGTGTAAAAAAAGTCACTGATGATGCAGAAAATAAGAAAGTAACATTCAGTTCTGTTTTCTACTGAAGTGGCTTAAAAAAGAAGATGGCGGCGATGGAGGCAGATGTATGTAGCTGTGCAGTATCGCTGCAGGAAAATACATCCCATTTGRCTTTACAGGCATCTGCARGTCTGTTTTTGACCAAATTTACCTCAGCTTTAGTGTTGCTGTTACTCTGTATGCTTCATAAACGGAAGATCAAAGACGCAAATGACGAACATCATTTTCAAAAAACAACAGCACCCAAGCGTCCTATTGTGTGTATACAAGCATCGACCATAAGTTATCCTAACTTTGGTAAATATCATCTACCTTGCCGGTTGGGCTGGTTTCTCTGGCTTGCTGCTGTTGTGGCGTGTCTCGGTGGAGTGGCGGATGTGGATGGAGTCCCTCGGCCCTCGGATTGTCCCTCATGTTTGGATGGAGCGCCTGGGGTGGACTTGCTGGCCTGGACGCGTGGTGGTGGGAACCGGGACGGAGCGACTAATCTAACAAGTGAGGCGTACCAGCTTCCCTGTTGCCTATTTGGATCAATATCAAACGTGCCCTGTTTTTCGGTTGAGGATCAAACTGGAGCTACTGGTTTTGGTGAGCATGCTTGTGTCCGACATGGTGGGAACCATGTTATTCAAGCCTTGAAGTGTACGCTATTCAGCGAAGAAAAGAACAGCGAGCTACTGACTGGCTTCAGAACCTCACCTGATCGGGTAGTAATTTTGGTTTATGTTACTGTTTTTCATCAGTGGACAAAAGACATTAGTGCTAAAGGCACGGATATAACAGACTCTGTTTTAACCAGTCAGAAACAACATTTAAGACTTCTGTTTAATATTCTTTTAGTCATTGGAAATATTGAACTAATCCAGGTCCAGATGAAAATGTTTTACGTATGTCCACTTTTTTATATTTTATGGGATTTTATACATAAGTTTTTAATAATTATCTTGACCTGGGTTTGTACACAGGTGTATCTTATATAAATCCAACTCAATTACAGTCTACACAGGGATCTATGTTATATCCTGAAAAGGTTAGACAACCTCCTGTTACAGTATGTCAAGTCTGAACACTACATCAGTAAGAAAGCAAAAATGATTTTCCTGTCTTAAAATAAAACCAGGGACGCTAAATCAACTAGGTAAAATTAGAGGCTTTAAAATCTGTCATTTAAATATGAGAAGTCTTGTACCTAAACTGGATGAATTCAAAGTAATACTTGCTCAGACACAAGCACATGTTATGGCTATATCAGAATCATGGCTGACTCCTGTTATACCAAATTCATTTCTTTCAGTTGAAAATTATTCATTGTATCGTAGAGACCGTACTGATAGGTTTGGAGGTGGTGTTGCAGTTTATGTTCACAAGAAATACTCACATTTTATAACAGAATTGTCAACTGAGTCTGAATTTCTGCAATTAGAAGTCAAGCTTACAAATCACCTTTCAGTAACGGTTGTTGTTACATATAAACCTCCAAGTGTTAATTCAACTAAATATTTAGCGCAGCTCACTGACATAAAAGGCATAAAATCAAAAGAGTTTGTGATTCTTGGTGATATCAATATGAATTGGGCTGATAAAACTTCCAAAGGCCTGAAAGCAATGTCTATAAACTTRGRGYTTCAACAGTTAATTAAAGTACCAACAAGATTTGGCAAGACATGCAATTCCATTTTGGATCTTATTTTCACAAATCGATCCTCCATATTTGGTATATCTGGAGTTATAAATACTTCAATCTCGGATCATTCACTTATTTATGTCATTAGAAAAAACCTTAAGAAACCTACAGGTCGTGTGTCCATATCAGACACAATTTGGCAAAAAATTATTCAAAATACGTATATATTCGTCCTCAGTATGTGTGAAACGTTATAGTTCAATTCAAGGTAGTACATCGTCTACAC
>NW_013952503.1:605701-612298 GCF_001266775.1 Austrofundulus limnaeus | reverse complement strand
CTCTAAAAAGAGCCAAACTTCCAATCACTGCTGAGACCATGCAAAACAGAAAACACATCCACGCTCTCTCACCTTCAGGGGGCAGTGTGATAACTTTGTCTGCTCTGATGATCTGACCGCTCTCCAGCTGCAGGACGCAGGTGTAGTTCCCCGTTACATTGGCGGTGATGGGTAAGGGCAGAGTGGTGCTGATGCTGCCGATGAGTCCGGTATGAAACTTCAGCTGCCTGCTTTTATCTTGGTATTCCCACTTTACCCTCTGAACTTGGGACAACTCTGAGTACTGGCACAATAACTCCAGGTTTGAGGTGTACTTTCTGATCTGAACTGCAGATGGGGGGTGGGGGTGTTGGAAGGGAAATGTGAACAAATAAAGAGAAAACCAGAGGAAAGAAGGATGAGTTAGGGATGAATAGCAGTCAGGAGGGAAGGGGAAAAGGAGCGAGACAAAATGAGAAAGTGAGTTAAAGGGTAGTGTGTGAATTTAGAAACGGTCAAGAACAGATAGAGAGTAATGAGTGAAAAGGGGATGAAAAAAACACAAAGAACAATTCAGAGAAGGGTCAAAATAATATGTATTCATTAAAGTGATTTACTGCTAATGCATTGGTTGACTGTGACTGATGCTCGGTGTCTCATCAAACCGTAATGAGAATCCATCTGGGTGTAATCAAGCTCCACAGATCCCCACCTCACACACGTGCATAAAAACACACACTTCAGCCTTGATTAGTGCGATCTGCGTGGGCCACCCACAGCCTCAGTGGAAGGGCAGCAGGTATAATCACACATAATGATACTTCTAATGAGGCGGGGTAAAAATATATGCGTCACATGATTGGTGAGTGGGCGGAGGTGTGTGAGCGGTGCGTAAATGGGTGCAGATATGTGAAGCAGGATGGCAGTGACGGATCGACCGGTCATGTCTGGGCAGCTGTGATGGATGCTGGTGGGGCTGTGATTAGTAAAGCCTTCCAAGGCCGGAATGACAGGCCGTTGTATGAGAGTGTGTGTTGTTTTTTTCCTCAAATATAATCTGCAAAAAAGGGGTGAAAATGCCCCCAAAGGCACACTAATAAAAATCAACAGGTGCCGAGCTCGATTTTTCTTTGTCTTTGAATTCACAAGTGGAATAATTTTCTCTTTCAGGAGCAATACAGCTGCTGTATTCATTTAATATTGTGACATTTTAGCCATGGCTCCAGGAAATTTTCTTTGTATTTATTTTCCTCAGCCAGAGCGGGTGAATGAGGCACTAAAGCCAGAAAGAATTTAATGTCTCGCTCAAGGACAGTTCAGGAGGGTAAATGATTGCTGAAACACCTCAAGAGACAGGTGCTCCGGTTCGAGGGTGGTCTCTCTAAATATAATTACCTCTGTGGCTAATTTTTAACTACCCCGAAGAGACTTTAACAAAAATAGTTTTACGTTTTTTTGGGGAGAGAATGTGCTCCGTCACCTGCTGCAGAAAGTAAATACGAGGATAAATACTCTGCTCATATTCACTGTGTATTCACCCTGAGAGAGGAGGCAGTTCAATTAAAAATGCATATCAGGGGTGAGCTGCATAAAAATGGTTAAATATTAGTAGTATATTAAAAAATTTAAAGACAATTATACAGTTTAACTATGTTTAAGCATTCATTGATCTTTGGAGGTCTGTTTGTGTTTGACAGGCAACCATCAAAGGTTCTAGAGTGACCCTGTTTTACCCTCAAAAGTCTTATTTGAACCAAATTCAAAATGATCTTAGCACAAAAGTAAATAAACTTGTGTTTGACTGATTTTTTTCTTTAAAATACCGATGTTACTTACCAACAAATTCTGTATTGTTGGAAAGTCTGTTTATTTAACCTTAAATGTTGCCACATTTGTTGGGAAAATGCATTGAAGTCTGAAGAAACAAGGTATCCCTATTAGGAGGTGGTACCAACAAAAGTTTAAAATTGCTCAGTCAAAGATCACAAAAAGCTTTACAGATGTGGACATAACTGTTGATACCCCTCTGTTAGTCATCCCAGACCATTGTGGTGTTTTCAGGTACTAACCAACAATTTTGTCCATATTTGTAYGTTGCTTCCTTTGTTTGACACCTAAGACGTTGAGTAGACATCCTCGGCATCATTTAACCGAAAAGTAGATGCTTCAGATGAATCCAAAAAGGCTCAAACCCCTACTTCCTAGTTTTACTCCACCTCCTTCATGTTTTTCGTTACCTTTCAGCACACTGAGTTTTGTACTCTGGTAGAAGACGTTGTCATTGAGGAAAACAATACAGCCGAAGACGCCACCATCTGCTAGGACAGGGGTCAACAGGAAGGAAAAGCTCCCGGCATCTGCGCTGTAGGGTGGGCCAGCCAAATGGATTCTACCACTCGTCKTCTGGGTGGATCCCCTCCAGCGATCGTAACTGTACACCAACTTATTGATGCTCTTTTTGTTGCTGAACTGCGGGGCGGTCCAGTACAGCTGGACAAGGTCGCCTTGGACATTGGGACAGGCCAGATGGATGGGTTTTAGAGCCTGAACGCCGGTGTGGATCATGTGGTCTGCAGGCAGAGACGGAGACGGGTGTGAGGATATTATCAGTGCAAGAAGGCAAACTGATTTATCAGCAAAAAAAGATAATAAACCAAGAGTGAGGTTAAGATTGAGAGTCAACTGAAGGAGTAATGAAGAGTGAGGAAGATTTTCTGCAGCAAGGAGGATTAAGTTTTTATATGCAGAGAGTGACCTCTGACCCCACGCTCCACCTGATTAGCAAGTTGCTGACAAAAGATTTTCAGACTGCTGATTTTAAAATGGCTTACCTTGTTGTGCATTGAAGAATGAGGCCAATTTGTCAGCTGTGTGAGAAAAGAAGAGCAAAAAAATGGAAAAGAGTGGAACAAATAATGAATAATACATAAATGTAGCAACTGTAATATTCACAGGAGGACAAGCTGAATTCCAGTGCAGATCTACAATAAGTTTTTGAATCTCAAAAGTAGTCTATAAAAATAAATACTTTAAAGAAAAGTAGCTGCAGGACTCTTGAATAAATAATGCTTCTGCTGGAGTTTCTGGCTTTGATGCCCACTCACATCATGAACAAAAACAACAACAATTGTACTCTGTTCCTCCGTGCTTCTTATATATAAATATATATATTTMCTATACATMTTTTCCTCCAGCTGCTCTCACCATCAACAGTCACGTTCACATTTACAGCCAACACGTTGGTGCTATTTCCCCAGGGGTATACGGTACAGATGTAAGTCCCGCTGTCATTTCTTTGGACATGTGGCACTTTGGTCACTGTGCCCGTGTTTGGCTTCCTCTCAGTCTTCATAGGAAGGCCGCCAGGTCCTGTCCAGGTGATTTTGGAAATGGCGAGGTCAGGTATGACTCGGCCAACGAGCCGCAGGACACTGCTATGTTTGACAGGCGGATCTGGGTAAAAGCTGACTGGAAGAAAATAAAATAAATTCAGTTTTAAGAGTAAATAAGCTAAATGATGAGCTCAAAATTATAAAAACAACTAAAACAAAAAAGTACATTTTAGTGTTGAACATCAACTAAAAAAAACAATTTCAATGATAAAAAATTGATTTACTTCTAGGGGAAATGTGCATTTCAATCCTTTTTCACATTTAAATCATCAAYTGGGGTCTATATTAAGTGGAACTGCAGTGCTTTGGTCTGAATTCCTCTTTATTGTAACTCCACAAGCCCCTCTTTCACTCCTTTCCTGAGTTGCATCTGAGAACAACTCGTTTTGGCATTGCCTCTTTAAAAGCAAATGAGGCCCTTCACTCCCCACCCCCCTCCACTCATTTGGTCATTTTTATAGTTTGATAGCAGAGATATAATTATCAAGTAGTGCAGAAACTTTTTTTAAATCAATGAAAAGTCGTCGACAATGGAAGACTTTTCCACCCAGCCTACCACAATGAATTTTAACTCGGTATCTSTAATTGTAACTCAATGGTCATTTTTATGTCTGTAAGGTTGATTWTCGGTGGTGACCATTTTAATGAAGTTGACTCCAAAAGTCAAAAATAAAAATTTAAACTCAAATCTTGAGTGATCCATTGGTGCTCAGACTATGAGTTWGTGATGACTCTCAGTTACTRCACAAATAYTAAYCAAATTTCTTTAAAAATGACCRAGTTATAGACMTTTTTGTGTTTGTCTACAGTTTATYAGTTGTTGCAGCAGCAGTATTTTGAATGTTGCTGGATTCAAGAGATATTTCACTGAAATACAGATAAATGAACACACATATGCTCATRGGTAAATATCTAACCATGTTACAGTTTGTGGGGGTTCTTGGTGTTTTAGTTTGCATAATTTATTATTTTTCCAGTTTAGTGTTTCTTTGTCCCTTATTTTTCAGTATATTTGAGCTATTTTACATAATGTTTCATGGTTATAACAATCTTTTAACTTGTTTAGACCAGCATTTGTAGATCCTCCTGTTGATCATTAGCTATCCTCCCAGCTCTTCTCTCTTCACCAATCACCCACCCAGAGTAAAGAAGCTCCTAGTTTTACTCAGTCTTCTTTAAAAAGCTTATATGAAAGTTTTAGTTCCCATGTGTAGTTTCAGTCTCTGTATGTTTGGTTTGTCTTTTTCATCKATCAAATATTTTTGGTATTAACCTGCACTATTGGGTCCAGTCCAGCAACTGTGAAATCTTACCAGCCACACACCTTTCATTTATTCAYTTGACAAGGTCACAAATACCCACAAAACTGGAAAGAAATCCAGTATTTTCATTTGAAATTTTGGGGGAGTAAAAACTCAAACACAACTACCAGAKAAAATATACAGGTACTGTAAAATTCTTCCAAAGTCTTAACTTTTTTCCACTACAATCAGCATAAGAGATGTGTGCTTGAGGCAGAAATCAATTTTTTTAAGATTGATTTTTTTGCACCAAACAAACAAGTGGCCATTCAGTAAAGACTTTAAAATTATATGATATTCCATCAGAAATATGTATGTGTAATTTAAAACACAAGCACCAAAAAGAACATTTTAAGTAACAAAAACTACAGCAGACAATGACAGAATGGAGTGGAGTGAAATTGTGCTTTTTATCTTCAATCATCATAAATATGCATGGAAAAAAGAAACTTTAAAGTAGAATTTCTTTTTTAAAGTGTTTGCAAAGCAGAAAAACTTAGAAAAAGGTTGAATTTTTTGGATGCTTGTCTCACAAAATAAAACAAATACATCTTTAACATTTAGATGTTCTGTTATCAGGATGTAAATCCTTGATAGATTAGTATTTATGATGACTGCTCCAGTGTCCAAATAATTACACTTTGATGTATTTTTTATGTTTTTTTTGTGTTGTTTTTGATTTTATGTGATGTGGATTTTTTTTTTATTTTGTGTGTGCACATTTATTCATCACAGAACATTCTTCTGAAAAAAGGGTTTAAGTCTCAGGAGTCTTATTTCCTGGTTAAATAAAGGTCTAAACTTTCTACATGAACTTAGTTATTATAATCAACGCAGGATGAAACAATTACATGTGCCTGGGGCAAAGATAATGTTTTGCAGGTTCTCATTATTTTTGCAAAACAAATCACCAGCTATTAGTTACATAACTATTTATAATTGGATGCATGAGAATGAACGGTGGTTTTAAAAGAGAAAAAGATCAGTAAGAAACAACAAAACAAGATAAAAAAAAACAAGATCAAAACAAGATCAAGAAAGGACAAAACAACAAACATGCCAGCAAATTTAAAATCAACTGAAGTTTCTCTTTTTCCTCAAAGGTGTGTTATTAAAAAGGCTGCATTTTTCATCTGTATTGAACAAAAATAATGTTCAGAGAGAGTAACAAATATTCGAGGATGTCATTCTTTGCAATTTTTGGAAAATGATTTGAGTCATTTTACATAAACAAGTAAAAAAAAACATTGCTGACGATATACTTATTGTGCACCATTTATTTATACCTTTTAGGACTGCTAGGAGGAAGGTCTTCTCCCTCAGTTTGCTCTCCTGTTGCTGTATTCGACACGAGTAGAGACCACCGTCCTCCACCCTGGGTGAGAGGAACAGCGAAAAATCCCCGGTGCTTGGAAAGTTGCTGTCAGTCATCAGCATGTGTTCCTTCATGGCTTCTCCAGAGAACTTCTTCTTTTCACTGACTGAGAAAAGAAGTTTCCACTCACCCACATTGCCTAACTTCACCATCCAGTTCACGGACATGTTCCCTCTCAGTGGTGGACCGGTGCAGCCTAAAGAGGTCTGTGACTTCTCTTCAACCAGAATAACATTGTGCTTTTCTACAAAAGAGAGAGGAAATAAAAGGCATAATTTAAAAATGTTAATTATTGAAACAAGACTCGTGATCAAAGGTCTAAACATGCTCATCACTTCAGCCAAAATGAATAAAAATTTAGGAATTTGATTTTAAGTCAACCTATTTCACGTTTAGAAAAACATAATAAGTTAGGCTAAGTTTGCTTTTAGTCAATCAAATGTAATATTGTGCAAACTTATCTCCATCCATCCATCCATCCATCCATCCATCCATCCATCCATCCATCCATCCATCCATCCATCCATCCATCCATCCATCCATCCATCCA
>NW_013952503.1:597034-603952 GCF_001266775.1 Austrofundulus limnaeus | reverse complement strand
ATCCATCCATCCATCCATCCATCCATCCATCCATCCATCCATTTTCTTCTGCTTATCTGGGGTCGGCCAGCTGAGAAACATAGTCCCTCCAGTGTGTTCTGGGTCTTCCTCTGGGCCTCCTCCCGGTGGGACGTGCCCGGAACACCTCACCAGGGAGGCGTCCAGGAGGCATCCTAACCAGATGTTCAAGCCACCTCAACTGGCTCCTCTCGACGTGGAGGAGCAGCGGCTCTACTCTGAGTCCCTCCCRGATGACTAAGCTTCTCACCCTATCTCTAAGTGAGAGCCCAGACACCCTGAGGAGGAAACTCATTTCAGCCTCTTGTAGCCGCATCTTGTTCTTTCGGTAACTACCCTACGTTTGTGACCATAGATGAGGGTAGGAACGTAGACCGACCAGTAAATCAAGATCTTCGCCTTCTGGCTCAGCTCCCGCTTCACCACGACAGACCGGTACAGCGCCTGCATCACTGCAGATACAGCACCAATCTGCCTGTCGATCTCCCACTCCATTCTTCCCTCATTCATGAACAAGACCCCAACAGGAAAGTCCTTTGGTCCGCTTGTTTGGTGTGGTTTGCATTCACATTGTGCTTTTTTGCAAACGAACTATAACTTGTAAACAAAGCCACGAGGGTGATGATCATTGTTCCCACTGGACAGAAAGGACGGGGCGGGACTGAGCACACAGACCCAGAAAAAAACATGGAAGTCCTGTGTGCTGCTGTTCTGATGTGCACATTTATGCTGTTAGTACAGCTGCAATGGCATTTAAAATGTCAGAAGCAGCTAATTTAATGGTGGTTTCGCGATGAAATTCTAATTTTGGAGCGACATCAGTAAATGTGTCCCGTGACCCAAAGGAGACAAGTTCTGACCCACTATCTGCTGCCAGCAGAGCTGCTAAGCAGGAGACGAAGAAACAGGTATGATTTCAGTTTATTTAGCTCAGCAACGGTGGCCTGTGAAGTCCAAAAAGGCGCATGTTCTATGCAGTTGGTTCGGTTCCAGTTTGTATTCACACCAGAAGCGAACTGAAGCGAACCGCACCAGAGTTCATTTGGAAGCAAACCGAGACCACCTCAAAAAGCAGGTCTCGGTCCGGTTTGATCCGCACCAGAGTTTGCATGAGTGTATTCACACCTGCACAAAAAGTCCGGACCAACGCTGGAAACGAACTCTGGTTCGTTTAAAGCGGAGCAAATTGTCAGGTGTGAATACACCCTTTAACTCCTCCACTTGGGGCAGGACGTCCTCAGAGAAGGCACCCTACCCTTTTCCAGCTCAAGACAATGGTCTCGGATTTGGAGGCACTGATCCTCATCCTGGCTGCTTCACACTCTGCGAACCGCTCCAGCGAATGCTGGAGATCGTGATCTGATGAAACCAACATGACCACATCATCTGCAAAAAGCAGAGATGCAATCCATCCCCTCAACACCTTGGCTGTGCCTAGAAATTCTGTCCACAAAAGTTATGAACAGAATCAGTGACAAAGGGCACCTTGTCGGAGTCCAACTCTTACTGGAAACGAGCTTGACTCACTACCAGCAAAGTAGATCAAGCTCTGACACCAGTTGTACAGGGACCTGGTTGTGTTGGTTGACGCGACTCTACAGTATTGCGTGGACATCTGGGGCAGTTCCCCTGGACTTGCAGACCGGGGTGGTGACCCCCCTATTTAAAAAGAGAGACAGAAGAGTGTGTTCCAACTATAGGGGGATCACACCTCTGAGCCTCCCTGGTAAGGTTTATTCAGGGGTCCTGGAGAGGAGGGTCCGTCGGATAGTCAAATCTCAGATTCAGGAACAGCAGTGTGGTTTTCGTCCTGGTTGTGAAACAGTGGACCAGCTCTACACCCTCAGCAGGGTCCTGGAGGGTTTGTGCAAGTTTGCTCAACCAGTCAACACGTGTTTTGTTGACTTGGAGAGGGCGTTCAACCGTGTCCCTTGGGGACTCCTGTGGGTGGTACTCCGGGAGCATGGGACAAACTTATGTTTTCTCATTTAATTTAATTGTCAAAAACACTTGAACCAACTGACTGAAAGTTGTTTTTGGGATTTAAGTGCAGTGGTGGGCATTGTTGACTAAAAAGTTAGCTTTGCTGTCACATAAACTGCTAACTAAAAATATAGCTTTGCTAATGCTAAATTGCTAAACATGTAAAAAGCAAGGTTGGCGGAAGCTAACACAAAAAAAGAAAAAAAATCCTGAAACTAACAYCAGCTAATAGCGTCTTCCAGGTGAAGATGAAGATGATTATCCCACCACAGACTGGTGGGACTGACACAAACCTGTTGATGTTAGTTTTTTTAGTTAGCTGTTAGCAAACCTAAAGTCTGGCAAACCTAATTTAGCAGAAGCAAATTGGTCTGCTGACGGAATATTTAGTTCCACTGTTAGTTGTAAGCTGATTAGCAGAACCATGTTCAACACTGTTTAAATGTTTAAAGCTTGACTCTTAATTTTGAAATATAAGGAATTAAACTCAGCTTAAATTAAGTCAATAAATCATTTTTAAACATAACTTTTGCACTAAAATCATATTTTTTGGAATAACCCGATTTTTATACAACTGAATCTAACATTAAGAGCTTCCTGTTGAGATATGTAAAACTAAAATAATTAGCTTACATGTAAAAACAAATCAAATTTCTTTTGAAACTGTTTCATTGCTGTCTCCAAGCCAGAGTTAAAACCCAACATGTGGCTGATGGCACAAGAACATAAATTACAAGAAAACAAGCTGTCTTTAAACTCATCCCTAACTTGATGAAACGCAGCTGTAAACATGATTAAAAATGATATACTGGGATATAAATGATCGCTCTTGATACATGACTCATTTTTATGCATATTTTATGTGGCTGATACATAAATATTTCAAGTTTAAAGGTATGAAAAGTAGTTTCAAATATATTTCTGGAGGAAACATACCTGGGATTTTGACATGAGAGGAATTTGCTGCACAGGAAAAAATAAGAAAAAGGATGAACTCAGACTCCATCACACATTTATCGAAAAGAAAAAAAAATTCAGAGCAGCAGTTTTCTCTCTAACACCGTGACCTTTCTAAGTTTCTCCTCAGAGCACAACATATTTTTCTGGATCCTACTGGGGTTCCTGACTGACATGTTAACAAGTTCTGCAGAACATCTTACATCAACAGGACGTGAGGCACAGAAACACATCTATAATCAGCAGGAAAAGCCTGACATTATTCCAGTCATGTGTATGCGTGCACGAGCCTGATAATACACACCCAGTATTACATTTACATACAATCATTACAGGCATGGGAGCAAATGCAGAATACATTTGGAGCTGAAGGAAGAATAAAAATTAGCACTAATCTGCACAAGTTCCAATTTGTTCCAGTGGGCTTTTGTAAATTAAATTTCACATAAAGTGAAAAATTACATCCACATAACATTCAACGGAGTGTTTTTAACCTGGCTGCACTTTGACCATGATGTTTTCAGAGGCCAGCAAAAACCTTATTTTTGAATATCTGWATTTTTAACCACTTTTCTTAGAGATATTGGCAAAGACCTGTCAAATTTATTGGTCAACCGTTTGCATATTTTCCAAAAGGTAGAGGGAGGGAAAGATGTTTCAAAATCTGCTTTAAATCATTTCTGAACCATCTGTGACTTCTGTCATTGAAACTGCTGTCCAGAAACACAACTATTTCCAATTTTTTTCAATTTCCACAGCTGCAGAACCRCCGCAGCTCCTAACAGTGGTGACAYGMTTTCAGGTTTCTTGTGGTTGACAGCGTCACCTTCATTCTTCCTAACTTGCCTCTTTTCATTGAGGCCAAACAACTCACTGAATGTCTCATCTGACCATTAAACTTCCTTTAAGATGGTTTTTCTTTGTTCTGTGTCATTACCTGTGAGCTACAATTGGTTTGTTCTAAAGAATTCTTTAATTGTGTAAATATTAATAATGAATCAGTATTCCCATCTGTGATCATTGTTTTYGACTTTCCAGTATAGTTTTGCCATTTTTGCATTAGGGCTATGGTCAATAATTCAATAACAGTTTATATCATAATAAACATGTGATCAGTATAAACTGAAAATGTTGATAATTTCATTGAACTCCAGAACWGCAAGGCATTCTGGGAGATGTAGGCATGGAATAAGGCTTTAGCCGTTTCACCTCTCACGACCCAGATAAACAAAGTTGGTGGCTTCATCTCACTCTCTCTTTGGTAAGCTATTATCAGCAGCAGCTGCATTGCCACTGTGCCTCATGACTGCTTAAAAACAAAAAAGTATGGAGGCCAATTCTCTTAACAGAGTACTTTAGCTTTTAGCTACTTTTAGCTGATGTTTTTTGCTTTAGCAAGCATTTTGTTTCGTTTAACTCATCTTTAGTTTGTGTTTTGCTTGTTTAGCTTTTAGTTAGTGTTTTGTTTGTTTCAACTTTAACAACTCAGTTTTAGCTTCAATCCGTTTTAGCAAAGTTATTCAGAACTCAGACTTCACACTATTATTTCTCAGTAATTTCARTTTCTTTAGTTTTATTGTAAAACTCACTTAATTGTTGATAATTTCTTTTTTTTTAAAACCCTTTAACTCACTTTGTTTCCCATTAATGATTCCAGAATGGCTCCTGAAACCAACTTCCTGGCTGCAATGTGAGCAAAAGGCATTAAATAATGCGCACGGGATACAATATTTCATTTTTACAAAATCTGAACAACTAGAACCCAATCTACAGATGGCAGTGCAATTAAAAAGCTATGTGCAGATGGCAATGTGGTGGAAAATAGCATACAGATGGTAGTGCAATAATGACAGTAAGAAATTTACAATTACTGAGCTCCCAAGATGTTTTTTTTATTCAAATTGTGCTGCGAGTTGGTTAATCTGATGAGAGCTGCCTCTTTTAGCGCACATGAGATACTAGTGTTATGAGGTACTGGCAGTTAAAAAGACTTACATTTTCATGATGATGAAATGATGACTTTTAATGAGTGTTTGCATAATTTTTTTTGTCAGATTTGTGTAATAAACCTTCTTTTAAAYCTATTTAAGACAAATGTAGCAGCAAAGCAACGTTGAAACATCACAGAAAGTCGAACATTATGATAAAAAAAACTTCTGGACAATTAAAGGCATAAATAACTTTTAACCCTTGGAAAAAAGAAAAATAAAACAAGACAAAGAGCCATGTCACGTGTAATAATGTGTGAAACAGAGAAAAAGATAACTCAAACAGAGAGCAGAGAAATGAAGAGATGAAAAATCAAAGACATGAGGAGTTAGGGGTTGACGTGGGTACACAAAAACCCCTGGCTGCACATCTTTACATCCCATAAATGTCTTTAATTAAGCTAAAGGTATTATCAGCTCCTCTGAGCACTATTACAGATTTTTTCATAATTACCACTGGGGGTATGGGGGCGGTGAGAAGAGATAGAGAAGGAAAGAAAGTGAACATGTATTGTGGGTGTCTAATGACAAGGAAAGTGAGAAAAAATGGAGGGGAGAGCAGGAAGAGGGCACAGAATGTGAAAGGAGAGGTGCTAAGGCAAATGAGAAGAGGAGAGTTTGTGTCAGGAGAAGGGACACAGTGTGACTTCAGAAAAAATGCCTGGAGCTGCTGGTACAGAGCATGATCCTGTGCCCCCACCTCACCCCCTCTTCCGCATTTATGGGTAAATAATCACCATAAGCCATGGCTCTGTAATGAATCCACCACCAATGAGCTAATATCTGTTAACTATCCGCTTCATTATCGCTCCYACAGACCCCCGGAGAGCACAAGGACGAGCTGCAGGGAGAGAAGTGAAGGGCGAGTGGACGGGGGAAATTGAATGACATGGAAAGAAGAGCAGGAGGGCGGAAGTGCAAATAAAGGAGCATTTAAAGGGGTGTATGATGAGGTACAGTGTGAGCAAAATGGGTGGCAGCAAGAAATAAGAAAGTGTGAAGGTCAGTCTGGTATGGGTATGAAAAATACATGAGGAAAAGGAATGAAATCCTCAATATTTGGTGACCACTTTGTGGATAAATCTCCTTTTCGTGCCGGGTATGTATTCCATTTCGTTGTAGCAGTGGTGGAAAGAGGAGGCAACCAAAAACGGATTTTGTTTTTGCCTGGGTTTTTGTTTGTCTGTAGTGCAAGCAAAATATTTCACGAACCWTTGCACTGATTTTAACGAAACTCTCAGGAAATAATCACTGGCTGTTCATCTATAACTGAATAACTTCTGGAGTTGACATCATTCAAGACGGCTGCCACAGCTGAGCAACTGAAGCAAACACAAAAAATGGCTACAACTTTGTGCATTTTGGGCTATAATKTTGTGTGGTAGTAGCTGGGAGTCATTCCCAACACTTAATCCAAACACTAAATGGTTGCACTAAAACATAAAGTTTAACTGATGGAGTCACACACCCGTGTGACCTGATTACGTCATCACATACACGTGATGATGTAGCTCATTCAAAATCGAATGACTCAATGACAAACGTTTTGTCAAGTTACAGTTCCCTTCAAYGAGCCATTTGTTMCATCTTYATTTGTCTGTTAGCAAAATATCCCATAAATCRTTGGATAGATTTTAATGAAACTTTCAGGAGGTAGTTGCYGAACACACAGCTATAACAAATTAACATTTAGAGCTACATTAACCAACACGAAAATGGCTATAACTCATTCATTTTATAGGTATTCAGATAAAATTTAGTGTGGTAGAAGCTGAGCATCATCCACCACACTTCATCCAAGCAGTAACTGAACCATTAACCCATTAGACCAGTGGTTCCCAAACATTTTATCTTCTGACCCACAAAATATTCATGGCAAAAACTTGTGACCCCAAATATTACTGGTCTGAGTACACAAACTTTGTTATTAACCCTAAAAACACAGGCTTTTTGACAATCTAAACAGCTTGTA
>NW_013952503.1:588496-597009 GCF_001266775.1 Austrofundulus limnaeus | reverse complement strand
GTCCCAAGCCCAACTTTGGGAACCAAAGTGCAGTGGTTCCCAAACTTTTCAGCTTTTGACCCACAAAATAACAGAGAAAATAGCAGAGACCTGTGCCCCCAGATATTTTTGGATGATAAACATTTGCATTAGGCCAGCTAAATATGGGCATAGCAACAATATTTTTTATACTACATTTATCCATTTTAAATATACTAACCTCACTCATTTGTAACAACTAAGGCAAAAATGTAATTAATTCAGAAAATCTTTTCAGGACCCCACCTTGATGTTTCAGGACCCCACTATGGGTCCCGACCCCAACTTTGGGAAATACTGCATTAGACAACACAGAAATGACTTTAAATCAGTCAGTTTTACAGAAACTGAGCTAAAACTTGAGGTGGTAGAAGAGGAGAGTCATTCCAATATTTATTATTAAGTGGTTGAACTAAAACATAATTAKTAATAGAGTTAAATAATAGTTTGTTAGCTAAATATCCTATGAAGCACAGGATTGATTGTAATGAAACTTTCAGAAGGCATTAACTGGTTGCACATCTATAACAAATTAGCATTYGAAGCTACATCAGTCAACACAAAAATGGCTGCAAATTGTCAGTTTTACAGACAGCTAAAGCTTGGGGTGATAGTAGCCGAAAATCTCACAAGATTCCACAAGATTGTGTCATTTACAAGGTTTGACCAAACAGGGCAATTCTCTGTCATTTCTCAATTTAAGATGGTTAAAGGTCAAAAGTTATTTCAACCTGAAGATTGAAGATGATTCCTTCAAGAAATGTTTGGTTTCTAACCTGTAATAATGTGCCCACAGGTTTTTCAGCAGCACCATAAAAATGTTAATATTCCTGTGAAAAGCATGTTTGCCAATTAAAACACAAACAGATGTTTCAGTCAAATGCCAGTTGCCTCACACGCCACGGGTGGGCGAAGAAAGTCGAATTCACACTCCTCTTCCTCAGGCAGACGAGACCTGCAGAGGAAAACACGCCAACTCTGTATKCACAGATTTGTTGACCCCTGAATATTGTCATCATCTTGAGTATTTGCACCTCATGAAAGCACTAGATGCAGAGAGGAAGGAAGGCACAGGAGGATGCAGACAGCATAATTTAAACTGTGGGACTTATGAAGATGTAATTACATTGGCTGTAAAACACTCGGGCATACGGATTAGACCTGAAGCAGATAATTCCTTTGCCGTGAGAGTGAGTCCCATGCTTTATGGAGGCAAAATGAATTTGAAGGTATCTTGTGACAGAGAGAAAGAAAAAAAAATTCATCATCATTAGTCTGCCTGAGTCTGCAAACAGATGCAGGAGGAAGAAGCTGTTTGCTTTTGATTTAATTTTGCTGACTGCCGCTGGATTTGTATTTTGAGATTCCCTAATGAATGTTTATTGATTTTTTAGTATCATGGAAATTGCAGAGAAGTGAGAGGAAACAAACAGCAGGGGGCGCAAGAATCATCTGTTTGCGCGTAAATCCTCACCAACCAGTGACCTGTAGCCAAAGTTAAGGTTTTCCTTCTAGTTTTCTTTGAATTRCATTTATTTATTTACGTGTTTGAAGGAAGTTTCGGAACGAATGTGAGCTGAAACATGGCAGGGGGTTAATGTGGAAAAAATGGCACGATTTAGTGACAGAAGAGCTTCCCTCAAAGTGAAGTGAATTTATTGATTTGCACACATGAGCTACTGTTTATTGCTCTTCTGTGAGTCGTTCTGTGGAGATCACTCTCAGCTGGATGCAGTTTGGTTTGAATCAACACCTGCTGATTGGTTCAGCTGGAAGCTGTGTCATCTAAAAAAAGATAGAAGGATAAGCAAATAAATAATAATAATAATAATAATAATAATAATAATAATAATAATAATAATAATAATAATACATCAACAACAAGAAGTTGCTCTGTGATCTCCTCCCTCCTCCTCCTCCTCCTCCCCCTGGTCCTGTTGTGCCCTAATTGGTTTTTGGGACTGCTCTCATCCTGATGACATCACCGCGAATCGGTCAGTCCCACGCGCGGACAGAGCGTCGCGCTCCCACACTTCACAGAGGGACTAGTTGCTGAAGCGGAGACACCTCATTACATCCCGAGCACCAGCTGAAGGGGAAGATACTCACCTGTGTGCTGCCAGGACGAATTAAAAAGGATTCCTTTCTTTCTTCTTCTTCTTCTTCTTCTTTTTTTACAGGTTTAAACTCCGAAGACGCAGAAAGGACTGTACTCTTTTTTTTGGTCGTCCGTCCGGAAGAGAGAGAGAGAGAAAAAAACAAGTTTTTCTTCTTCTCTATTTTTGTTTTGTTTTATTTTTGTTCTCCTTAYTGAGTGACTGACTCCGAGTCTTATCCGAGGGGAGGGTTTGCTTCCATTTCAAACGAATTCCGGAGAGACTTTGTGGAGCATAATGGCGAAAAATGACAAGAGAAAAATGATCGGACTGCTGCTCTGCTTTGCTGCGTCGATACTTAACCAACACGGTAAGAAACTACGTTTTACAAGGCTGAACACGGTTCACTTTTTTAAAAAAAAGAGAGACAAACTATTTCCATTTGAGGTGTTTTCTGAGTCCAAGTAAACTGAGGTAAAATAAACCAAATCCCGAAAAGCACCTGTCAGGATGTTGAACAGGGGAAAACTCGACAGGTGATTGTCAAAAGTCGAGATTTTCAGATTTATTCTAAAGTGTGTATATTTTACTGTTCCTTCATGATTTAGTGTAACTGATACTTTCTTTTCTGATYCTTTCGGTGTTTTCCGGTCATTGGAGTGAGTTTCGGTGGTGACTCAACGCCATTCTGTTTCCCTAAGGTGTGGCTCTCACAGGTGAACAGCTGAAAAACAGGCTGCTCTGAAACAGCTGAGGCTCAGTCGCCATGCAGCCTTTACTTTTTCTTCCCTCTTTTCACACATCATCCTCTATTAGTTACACTTCAGCTAAGAGAAAAAGGACACAGCTCCAACTTCATCACCACCATCATGRTCTAAACGTGCTGGGTTTATTTAATCTGGATCATTCAGTGAACCACCGACCAGTCCTGCTCCTCTGGCTTCCCAATGGATTATTCAGGTGTTTTCTACCTTCTGCTCAGGTAGAGAAACCCAATCACCTCCTTCATTTGCCATTTAAAGGGACAGTGTGGCCATTTTTGAAGTGGTGTTCTCTCAGCAGCAGTATGTTGTGCCTTTTGAAGTGTTAGTGTGAAGTTATGAAGTTTTATACTATTTTTTTAAGCTTCTAAAACAACTATTTCAATGTCATACGAATGTGAAAGAACGCTACTACATCAGCTAATTGTACAACTGCACACTTGTGTGAAGTTGTTTTGTTTAGTTTGTGTCTGTTTTTTCTCGACGTTAATGAATGTGATGAGAAGCTGCTGGGTGCAAAGGCACACCAGGACTTTATTAAACTTATGGACTGCCTGGACCAACAAGATGTATTATAATGAGTTATAAGACCAGAATGTGGAAGTTGAAGCCACAAGGCTTGTTGCAGTATAGATTTTAAACTCCGCCCCCTTTATGTAAATGAGTGGGACATTTCCTGAGTAAAAAATAAAAGTAAGTTTCAAATAGTGTTTGTTTTTTTCCCCCAGTTGGTATGTTTGTTGTGCATTTATTTCCCGAACATTTAAGTCCCAAATATTGAATCTTAACCTAAAGAGAAGTTCCATGTTGCCGTATGATTGACACCATGATGAGTTAGGAGGTTGGGACTTTTTTATCAAGGGTTCAGCCCCCACCTTTCTAGTCGGGGTGTAAATCACAAGCTTTGTCACAATACGTTGATTTATTTGGATGACGGTACGATTTGTCTCTATAGCAAAGTCAATCATGATACGATTTTGATCCAATTCACTTCACACGTCATCGATGTATTGATCCACATCTGGCTTAAGGTAACAATATGGATCGATGTTTTCATTTTGCCTTAATGTAATTGAATCAATAATCATTTAATCAATATATCGATGTAGATTGATGTATTGTTACACCAYTGCTTCCCAGTGTGTGGATACTGGCTCCAAAAATACAACATGGCTGCACCCAACAGGCTGACATTTAAAAGTGAACAATGAGAGAAGGCGTAGATACGGTCCATCCTTATTAATGTCAATGAAATACACAATTTATCCACACTCAGAACAGATACATTTGCATACCAACATCAGCCTAGTTGGGTTAAGAACAAACCCACAAACTCAACAAAGTGACCAATCATAGTCCTCAAGGGCTGAAATCCTGCAAGTTTTACTTGTTTCCCTGATCCAGTATACCAGATTCAGTGACTGAATGACCTGTTCAGAATCTGCAGAAGCCTGTTAATCACCCATTCCTTCAAATAAGGTATATTGGAACAGAGAAACCTCTAAATCATGCAGGGTAATGGCCCTGCAGGACCAGGATTGGACATCCCTAGTAGCTAATGTGATCCTGATCTAAAATGGTACCTTGTGTGGCTAGCCTAGCCTGGACAAAGACCTTTGCCCTTTTCTCTACATTCCACTTTGACCTCACGTCTGATAATGTACCAACTATTCAGAACTATTAGACTCTTTTTTTTAAAAAAGGACCAGACTGTCCTTTTTAAAAGTAAAAGCAGTAGAACCAAATATTCCTGGCATGTGGTTGAATTAGCATATTTGTGTGTGCGAGGCGTAAAACCAGTTCATCATTTTCTTTTCTTTGTCTCTCCAGGCCAGCTATTTGTTTTCTAGTGTAATTGGGGCAAGAATGTAGGACTCGATCTAACGTCCCTGGCAAAGCTACGAGTATACTTTTTTTTGGTTTGTTTTAATGGGATGAACTCAAGTGGGGTTTTATTGTGGTGTTTTTAATCTGCCTTCATAAAAGCAGTCACTTTTTTTGAAGGTCTTCATAGAGTGGACCTGTTTTGTCCAATTTCGTTTAACAGCACATGAAATGCTCTTAAGAGGAGAGAAGGAAAAAGGGGACTACAATTAAAAAAAACAGAAGATTTTACATATTTATGAGCATGAAAAAATGGATCAGTCAGGACAAACAAGAAACGGATTTTAGTGTTCATCCACTGGAGTTTTCTAACTTCCATGTGATGTAATGCAACATAAGTTTATTTTATTTTATTGTTCCTATTTCTACTCAGACTTTGTCAACAATCACTTATGTCTCATCCTAAATATAAAAATGCGAGAAACTATTTTTTTCTCAGCATAGTTTGCCGTTTAATATGGCTCAAGTTTTAATTATACTTCAGTACGGCGTTTATGGGTTTTCAATTAGGGCTGGCCTCTGTAATATTTCTGTACTATTATTATATAAATGCAGTATAATCAAAGTAGGCAGGTGGGCTTCCRGCTTAAGCTCTGAAATTACATTGTAATACCACCCCCACTCCCCGACTCTGGAGCAAAGATGTGGGTCAGAAAAACTTGGCCCATCACCATGGAGATGTTTTCATTGGAAGAAGGGTGGGGATTTCATGTGTGTGTGTGTTGTGTGTGTGTGTGTGTGTGTGTGTGTGTGTGTGTGTGTGTGTGGGTTAAGCAGGGGCTGTGACGCCATGGCATCATTGTCTTTATGGCTGAGTAAGCCCCATGTGTGCAGGGGGTGGCTGGGCTGGTATAGGTGCCTGAGAAACTGGTAGACGTGAGGGAGGGTGGGTCAGGGCTGGTGGAGGAGGAGAGGCTACTTCCACTGGCATATACACATTTTTTTGTGTGTTTGCATATCTGCAAATATGCAGCTAAGTTCTTTGATGATTTTCATCAGTTTTGTGAAAACAGGTGGATTTTGCRCGGCCTGCTGCTCTGCCTTGTGGGGTGTGTGGCTAAGTTTCTGGACTGGATGCAAAACCCAACGGGCAAAAACTGATTAAGACTGGAGACACCCCCCCACATCCCACCTACCAGTTGAAATGTCCCCCTCTCTCCCGCCAACCCCCCACCTCTGCTCTCGAGCACATAGGGACCTTGTTCTTTTCTCCCCCCCTCCTTTTCTCTATCTTTCATTCTGTCCTGTCCAGAGCTTTTGTCTGACTGATGGTAGTGATAGGATCATTCAAATAGCTCCCCACCCCCCAACCCCCACCTTTCCTGTTTGCACTCAAGGTTGTGCTGTTTATGACTGGGGTAACATGCACTGCAGACAGGCAGGAAAAATAAACCACATGTGACCTCACCCTGGTCTATCACCAGGATTGTTGGATTTATTGTTGTGGCTCTGATGGTTTTTTATATATATATTTTTTGTTTTGTCTTCCCACCAACCATTATAGTAGATTTTTAGAAATGATTTGAAATTTGTGGTTCTTCACAAGTTATTTCAACAAAACCTGCCCTCCCATGTGTGCGCACACACACAGACACACAGTTTGTACACTCAGTGACTCTAATATAGTGATATTTCTTTTGGCAGTCCTTTGTGTGCAATAGCTCAAACTATTAGGTCTAACTACTTCCCTCCACATAGTGTGAACAGTGCAGTCCTGCCAAGCCCAGGACCATTCATCATCACAACGGAGAGAGTGCACTGTACTTTGTCCATTAAGAAGAATGTAATTCATGAATCATGAGAAGTTTATTTTTCTCTTGAAGAAAATGAGTGAGGGRGAGAACGAAAACCTTTAGTATCTCATTAGTCTCAGTGGCGCAGAGGGTCCGTGGTATTAGTTTGGTTTCTGTGTTAATAGCTGTCATGGTTCGGTCCTGTCACTATGTAAATGAGCTGTCCGATCCCCRTTGCACCGGTCCTGTAAATGCCAGAAGGATTCTTGAAAAGGTCGGGTGTGTGGGTCTACGAGCGTGTAAGAAAGTCACGTTCCAGTTACGGTACCTTTTTTACTACATGCGTACACATGTAGGTACTAAAGAGGGGTTTCGCTGTTAGAACGAGACGTCAACGACTTCCTTATAATAGCCATTAAGAGTCTGTTGATTCAGACGTAAAAGGGCGCTTGAATTTACGGCCTAATGGAGACGTATAAATGAAATGGAGCTGCTCTGTCTTTTCTACGTTTTATGCTCTGTGGCAGATGTGGCTCCAAAAGGGTTTGAAAAACCAATTTTCACACGATTGAAGAAAATATTTGGCAGTTCACCAAATGACTCTCCTGATTCGAACACTTTCTTTGATCCACCGAGTATGTTATTGCAATGAATTTCATCCTATTTAGAAATTAATTACCTCATTTAACAATAAACCAGTGATGGATGGAAAGCTTTTTAACTGAGGTGTTAAACAGTACGGTAGGATGATGTTTGGTTATTTTTATGGTCGCTCTCTTTGTTAGATTAATGTTGAGACTCAGCAACTTGCAAGATTTTAGATTTATAGATATTACCAATAAATAAATAATTAATTTTTGCTCTGTAAACATTTCATTGCCACTGGCCAGAAATGCAAACGATCCATCAACGTTATTGTTGACTTGGCAGATATTGTTAGACTGGGTGGATGGATCTGACAAGGGGGAGCTCGATGAGCACCGGTTCCTGCATCTTTTGCYTTTTGAGCCATGTTTTGGAACACATACAGTTGTGTGTAGATACGGCTGATGCACAGAGGAAATAACCTGAGGCTGTGCTGTAAGTCAGCTGACATTCCAGTAATAGGGAGGAGGAGGAGGTGTCACATCACAAGATGAAGGTGTGTGTGTGTGTGTGTGTGTGTGTATGTTGCCATTATTTACAAGAAGTAGCAACCTTGTCCTCTTCAGGCTGAATACTTGAGGTCATACTTCTATTTTATGTTTTACTCCAATTGATTCTTTAAAGGTGGCATATCATGCAAAATCCACTTTTTAGCTGTTAAATACATGTTGTTTACTTTGAGTCTCTMGGRGTGCAGAAAAGTTGAATTTAGTCTCTCCTGGTTGTAGATATCTTTATTCTGTTTGGATCATATTTTTCAACCCGTTCMGTTTTCTCTATTTTCTATGTTTTCTGAACTATTGTCTCAAAGTATTAACGACAAAACCTCTAACTAAAATTCTAAATAATGTCTGGACTTAACAACTACAATTTAGTCGCCTTCATTCTCCTCTGGCTCTGGTTCAGACTCTGGCTCCAACKTGTAAGGTTGGATGGACAAGTCTTCCCTTGTTTACATCCTTTAATTTATAAAAAATGTTTCTGATAACTGTAACCCCTTCTATCAAGCCACAATGGACCACTCTGGAAGCTGGAKGGGTGCGGGGTATGAACACCTCAGAAAAGTGGTGAAAGAGGGGCTTGTGGAGTTACAGTAAGGAAGAATTCAGACCAAAGCATCGCAGTTCCATTTTATATAGACCTCAACTGAAGGACTTAAAATTGAAAAGGATTTAAAAGCATGATATGTCTCCTTTTTTAATGATATCCTTTGCAACTTTTCTTTTTAATAAAAGCAGTTTCCTGAGACAAAAAGAAGTCCTGAGCCAGAAGCTTTTGAGTGGATCTGTTTCTTTATCAGCACTCCCTCCATTTTCCTGTCTGCCTGTTTGTAACATGCTGGACGGTGACCTGTGTTGAGGTTGCTCTTAAGACCC
>NW_013952503.1:563434-588331 GCF_001266775.1 Austrofundulus limnaeus | reverse complement strand
ACCCCACTCCACCCCCTGCTGGGATGTTTGTGCTCGACTCCCAGGGTTGACTGACTGCTGGAGTCATTCCCATCTGATACAAAGAAAAATGAGCAGAAATCCTCCACTTAGAAGGAATGCCAACTGTTATTAATATGAATGGGAGCACTGAGGGCTTTCCAAAAATGCAACTGTGCCCAAGTCGATGCTTCTCTTGGCAGAGGTGTTGGGTTAAATGGCGATCTGCACCAAATATTTGCACTCACACAAACACTGACTGCGAGGGACCACTCCGTAATGTACTCCAGCCACCCACATGTTTGTAGATAATGGAGAATTTTAAGACTGCACTATTTGCTGGAGTTGCATGCCAGGGCTTATCTTGTACTGTTATTATGCATGTGGCTTGCTTTTATTTTTCAGTACTCAGACATTTCCACACCATTAGTCAAGACCCCCCTCTGCCAAGTCTGCATTTTCCCTATCTATGCGTGTCTAACCAACCCTAGATGGAATTTAGGGAGATGCAGGTCAAACCCATTCCAGCTCAGTAATTTCAATTGAAGATGCATTGAAAGACATCCAAACTCTTAAAAAAAATCCTCTTAATTAACTAGACTTGGGAGGTGTCTCCGTGACCCTCACTGTGGTGAAATCATTGAGGAGGGGTGAAGGTAGATCGGTGGGTGGGGGGTGTTGAGGATGTCCACATTTTACAAGCTCCTCACTCGGCGCCTTGGCAAACAGGCTGAAGGAGAATTTCAGAAAAGCTGCAAGAGGGGATGAACCAGGGAGGCTGAGAATTACCAGCTCATTTGTAATTTAGTCGCCTCCCTCCCCTCGTTTTCTCCCTCTCGTAAAGCATTAGACACATATTTAATTGCCAGAGAGCTTTTCATGGAGACAGTAAAGGACCGCTCGCAGTAACCTTTCTCTTCTTATGGCGGTTACCTGACCTTTACCCTCTTTTTGTCATTTTTCTCTTCTTTCTTCCTTTCTGTGCCACATTGTTTCATGTTTAAAATCCTTCTWCGGTGCACTCAGCAGATTTCTGTGCGACTAAGCACTGAGGCCCTTGACTGTGTCCTCCTCGGCACACATTCGCGCAGCTGCTCATTAGCAGTCACCTTAATGTATCTAAATGTAGTTTGAGAGGTGGAAGGTGGTTTGCGTTATTGATCTGTTATCGATTGGGGAATGATGCAGTGCCCTTATGTGATATTGAAAACATTTAAGGCTCTACGAAAGCTTGTTTTTGTTCTTTTTTTTTTCTTCCTCCCCCTCTTGCGTGCTTTTTGCCCCCATGTTTATGAAACGTCGAGCTGGTTTTTTGTCACCATCGCAACTCCTGTGGCTATTTTCACACGTTTTTGGCTCCTTTTGCATTACCTGTCGACACACCTTTTGCATACCACCACGGATGTGGACAAACACGGTTGTGCCACATCTTCTTCGCGCCTGACTTTGACAAGGTCATGTCCAATTCACACTTATCTGGGGCTGGTGGACAGGTAGGCTGCAGTAGGAAATTGAATTTGCTGTGACAGGTCTTGTCAGGGCTCTGGAGGCTGGGCGGAGAGCACCGCCGCTCTAAAACCTTGTGCACATCGACCGTTTTCAATTTGGTTAGCTTTCCCCATGATCCTTGGACTCTTATCTGAGCCACGGCAGGGTAAAATTACACACTGTTAGGGGTAAATCTCATAAATTTTAAGATGAGAGAAGTGATTGCGCAACAGGTTTTTATTTATTACAAAGGCATGTGGGGAGTGTTCTTGTTACACAAGATGAGCAGGGTTATGTTTCTGCTTTTCTCTCTCACCACCAATACAACTTGTTGGTTCAAAAAATTTGCAGTGAAGCGGATAAACAAGTAGCAGGATCATCGTTTGTCCCCACAGCCTTTAAATGGCAGGAGCATTTAAATCCCTGACATCACATTAAGGTCAAACGGAGGCAGCAGGTTTATTCAGTCATCAGCCTGGTGTTTTGTCAACATGATGTGCCCGGGTTTGTTTGTGTGTGGCTCTTCAGGGAGAGCAGGTCCTCCTTCGTTGAAGTGATTTGTCTCATTTGCTCAACTGATTGCCTGCTCACTAATGGGCCACTTGTTTCCTTCTGCCACTCTCCCCTCTGTCACATTTGTGTCTCTGCTTCCACTCTTCCATCTTAATTTATTCTTTCCTTACTTCTCCGTCTTTCCGTGTTTACTTGCTCTCGCAATGCTCCCAACTTCTTCCTCTCTGTAATTTGGTCTGCATAATTGATCCATCTGCTCAGTAAACTGCTGTCTTACTGTAGCTTCTTTTCTTCCTCTCATCCTATCTTTTTTTTGTTCTCCTCCTCTTTTTCTCAGTCATCAGTCGGCCTCTTCTGTCTTTGTAATTGGATTGTCTGTAACTTTCTTCTTTCTTTTTTTTGGGTACTCGATTTCCCTGCTCCTTTCCTTCTGCTTTTTACCTTCTCCCTGTTCCACTATCCAATCCCCCAGTTGTCTCTTCCACCTATATCAGTCTCAAAGTTTCTCTTTAAACCCATCCAGACTGCCTTCACTGCTTTTGCTCTCCTACTCTAATTTGCTCCCTGTCTTTCAGCTGATAATGCCTCCTCAACAAAAGACAGGCATTTGTACTTTCCTAATGAGTTTTTGTTTCTTTTTCTTGTCTTCTCATCCGTCAGTCTGTTTCTTGTACACTTGTCCCTTCTCTCTTTCTCTCTCTGTCTCTTTTCTTCTTCTTGATGGCCCAGAACACTCTTCTGCTCCACCCCGGTGGGCATTTTTTTTAAAAGGTTAAGTTGTTGTGACACTTTCTCCGTGTCTCACCCCACTACACCTCCTCTCTGCCTCTCCGTAGCTCGTTTTGTCACTCAGTTCAGGCCACCGAGTCCACTTCTTTCACACAAACACAACCACTAAACACGTTTGGGTGCAGTCTTTAATGATACACTTATTTAATTGTGGATAATAGGAAAATAAAAAGGGGGAAGTGAAAGAGTCAGGTGGCAGGGTGAGCTGAAAAAAGTGGGTAAAAGAGGAAAAACAAAAGCAGATGTGAGATGTGTTTATTTTCAGCAAAGCCAACCTGTCGTCTGGTGTTGTGATCATTCTGACGATGTCCACTCCACTGCCTGCACTCTTCCGCTGCAGGCTCAGAGCTGATAGTTTGGCTCGTATAACAAGAATTTCACTTTGAAGATAAAGAAGGATTAGATTTGAAAATTTAAACCCCAGTTTGAAACCTAATGCTGATAAGTACTGTAATAAAAATGGCTTTGTGAAGCTTTAGATGTATAGTTTTTGTGATAATAAACTCTGATGAAATAAAATCTGTCTGCTCTGGCTTCTGAAACATAAAAATATAGACTCTACTTATTTTCTGTCAACATTTCAGGTTGTACTCTTAAATGCAGACTATCACTCATCTTAATGTCTGTACTTTCAAAAGTTAGATTTTATCTCGTCTCATACATTTTTACAAGTATTTCAGTTTAGATATTGTCTGCAACCAGACATAACGGCTAAAGTTTTCCTACTTATGTTTTTATTTTGTTAAAAACTAGAAATGATGGCGTGTCATATCTTTACTGCCTGATGCAGCAAAGTGTGAGTTTGTGTATTTGCTGTTATGTCTGTTAACAAAATATCATGAACTAACTGTTACTCAAAGTAATCATTGGATCTGGCTGATTTGAACCTTTAGGGTCAATCTGATTAAAAAAGGTTGCCACAWATGACTTCGGCATGCAAAAAATAACCAACTCCATTACTTTCTAAAGACGTTGAACTCACATTTGGTTCGGTAGTAGACAGCCATTCCCAACACTTTCCCAGATCGTTATGGCATTATGGATCACATTTACTTTAAACTGCTGGGTTTCTAAAAACATCGCCTGAGATTGTTTTTCTCCTGAACTGCACCCATTTTCAAGGCGTTCCCTGTTCTCTTAAGAAAAAGAAAGTAACTCGTTGCTCCTTTGTTTGCACCAGAACCTTTTGCAGGAAACCAGCAAAGGTATTGTGACGCATCTGAAAAGTATTTCCTGCTCAGTCGATGTTAGAAATCTTTAAGGATTTCATCCTCAGCTGCTGAAAGAGGATGGTAGTCTGGTGTTGGGAATTTTTATTTCTAATTATGGCATTCTCTTTCCATTTCTCATTGCTTTAAATTACATTCTCGCRAGTTGCTGATGTTTTTGCTCCTTTAACTTTTAAAAGAGAAGCCATGCCAAAATTTGCAAATGAAACAAACTGTGACCCAAAACATTCAGTATTTTTGTGTCTCTATGTTCCTGTGTACATATTTAATATTAGTTAATAATTCATAACTAATTTATATGGACTACAATAACTAATTTACAATATAATCATCTAGTTTAAGGAGTTTTGAGTGTTTATAACAAATAATTAAAATTTCCTCAATACAGACATGCACACAACCACTTGTTTACCACTTGCTAGTTTTAAAACAAGTATTAGAATATTTCCAAATAATTTCTTAGTCACGTATCTTTCTCAGACATCTCCTGCGTCTGTGCTGCCATAGACTCTTTGAGTTCTGCTCTTTGAGATCCACCTTTTTTTATGTTCTACAGCTTTACATTATTAACATGAACAGAATCGATTTGACTTTTGAAAATCGATTCAGAATCTTTCATGTTTGTAATGCAGTTAATCTGAAAATAGATTTAACCCCCAGCCTTATAAGATGAGCTATAAAGGACACAACCTTCATGTACAGAAGGACAGTCATCATGTAGTGATAAGATATTTTAAATATTGTGTTCTACCAGTCCTAACTGAACAAGTTTTTGGACTAAATAAAACATAACTTGACTTCCCAGTCTCATTTTAGTGTGCAGGTAACAGCAAAAGGCAGTATGTAAAAATGAAAATGTTGGACAAATTTTATTTAAAGGCACAGTGTGTAGGATTTTGTCAATTCTTTTAGCYGAAATTGAGATAATCACTAATGACAATAATAAAAAACATGTCTAATCATTGCAGACAAAGACCTTGCTTTATTATTTTTACCTTTATAWAAAGCTGTTTATATCTCCATGGCCGCGGGTCGCCATTACAGGCAGCCGCCATCTTGCAACTGCCATCTTGTCTACGAAGGTTCATGAAGGACAAACTGCGGTGGCGGTGTCAAACGGTTTTAGTTGTAATACTATAAATGTAATATTTGTTGTCTGTCATTGTAGCTGGGATMATTTTACTTATTAAAGCTCATAATCTTACCACTTGAAACATCACTAGCCCTGAAGCTGCTGGTAGACATCGTGGTTGGAATTATCAAAGGTTTTTGACACCTGAGAGACACCGTTGGACACCTTTGCATTTGGAAGTGGGGGGTGGGGGTGGGGGGAGGACCAGGGAGGAAGATTCAACCACTCAACCACTAGATGTCGCTGAAAACAACAAATCCTACACACTGTGCCTTTTTAAATGTATCATCCAACTCAATAAGTTCATAGCATTTCTGTTTTTTTTCCTGGCTATCGTATCGTTCACTGCTGGGAGGCATCAATTCAAATGATCAAACAAGTTCCTCGTGTTGTGGTAACATTTGGSAAAAACACATCAAATCTAGTTCTGTGGTTTTCCCCAAAACTGTTTAATTTTACTTGGTTCACATTTGTTTGGTTGCCATTTTATTTCCAGTCAACAAACTGAAAGACAACCTTTTTATAATTAGRTATTTAATTTCCAAAGCAAAGTTGGAGAAAACTGTAAGATATAAATCTGAAGTAATGTTCATTTTTTATTTAAACACACAATACAAATGATGTGTTAAAGTACAATAAATTAAAACTAACTCATTTTTCTTCTTTTGATAAAACCAACTAGCTTTAAGATAAGACTTCATTATCTGGAAGGAAATTCACAAGCTTTAAGCAGCTTCAAGTCACACAACAATGAGGTAGAAAAATGATCAGTAAGAGAATACGATATTAAAAAAGAGAAAAGCAGCATAAAAATATGAAAAGCAAAAAACCCCAAAAAACCCACAGTGATAAGTAGGGGGTATGCAATGTAAAGAACTATTGGTAAGACTTAGTACAAACATGAGAACACTGCTCAGAACCAGGAACAAGAAAAACAATTTTAATCATTGCATTTATAAGTAAATTCTTGAAAAAGAAAATGTGCCAACTGTTTATTGTCATGCCTTTTGTTGTTACACTCGTGCACAATAAATGAGTGATTGGGAAGTAAATTATTAAACATTTTTTGATGCTTTGAAACATTTTGATTATAGGGTAATAATGGTAGCAAACATAAAGGAAATGCTGTTACCTCCTCCAAATCTTTGTTTGCTTTCACTGGTTTGGTTTGAAACTCTATAACAATAGATTTAAAACAGCGCATGGGAACAAAAAGAGTGGATTGTTAAAGTAAGCAGTGACCTTATGGTGTTGTTTGTAGTCCAGGCAGTCAGCTGGCTGCTGCTGGACATAATGATGGACTTACTGTTCCAGAAAACAGAAACATCATTGTTCTGAGTCGAGCTCAGAGACCCTCCTCCCGCCTCAGCCCTCCAAACTCTTCTGCCTCCTGCTCCCCTCTAATCCAGGTGAATCGTGGGAGGCCCTTGAAAAGGCCATCTATTGTCCTTCACTCCCTTCCCGTCGTCCCTCCACACACACCTGTGTCAGTGGACAGACCTGTCTTTGAGAAATGACCCCAGAGGAAGAGTGGCTCAGTAACTGGAGATGATTGGGCAGTTTCTCTTGAAATTGAAGCTGATGGAGGGTTTGTGTGTACGTTTCATTTCTTTGTACACAGAGCTTTAGTGTTCTCTTCAAATGTCTTTTTTTTGTGCAGAAAGTGGAATATTTACTAGTTACTAGCATGCACACGTTAACGCTGCGGTTGCTTGTTACGTTGCTGCCTGCTGTTTTAGCCTCGTGTCTTTAGAAGAGCAAAGCGAAGAGAAAATATCCAAGTGCGACTTGTCACCAATTCCCTCTGGACGTGTGCTCACACCTTCAGGTTGCAAAGAGTCATTTCCTCAATGTTCTTTTATTTCCCCTAAATCCTTTTTTATTAGAAACACTTTACCCACTGTCCTTTACCCCCCCCCCCCCCCCCACACACACACACACACACTTCCCAACCTTGTGGCTGATTTGTGCACCAATGATTCATGAATTCTTCACAAGCACGACAGTCATGCAGGGTGCTCGCATGAGTGTGTGTGTGTGTGCTGAATCACTGAGTTTCAGAAGACGTCTGATTGCTGGAGGGGAGGTGGGGTGTGTGTGTGTGGGGGGGAGAGAGCAGAGAGAGTGTGCTGTGATGCCAGTCGTGATTAGAGCAGTGGCACTCGCCGTTTAAATACGCATTTAAATAGATGCAGCCTGAGGAAGATAAGGTGGGGGGAAGAGAGGTGAGGGAAGGATGTAGTTCCTCTCCTAATGTAAACTAACACAATTGTTCTGGTTTTAAATAGAACTCCCTGCGGCTCCACCTCCCCAACTTTCCTTGTTCATTTGCTTCCTTTCCCCGTTTCGCTTCACTGTTTCACTCTTTATTGCATCTTTTACTTTTTAACACGGAATTGCTTTATCTGGCATGGATTATTGATGCCCTCGACGGATGTGTTTTTTTTCCCCTCTATTATCTCTCCCAGAATTTTTGTACGTCTCCCTTTTTGTCTGCCCGCTCATTTGGCTGTCGTCCCTGTGCCATTCTGTTCTCCTCTCCTCTAATTTGTCTCCTCCTCATTCCTTGGAGATGACTCTTCCTCCTCTCTTCCTTCATCAGCTCAGCCCACTGTGACCTTGCTTCCTGTTTGGCCCTCCTTTCCTCATCCTTTTAGTGTTTGTTTGTTTTTTCCAAAACTCTGCAACACTTTTCCATTTAATCCGTTAACCTGACTTGTTCTGCTCACTGGGAAGTTTGAGTGTCCTACTTTGATTTTGTGTCTCGCTGCTCTTTGCCCCGCCCCTCTTCTCGCTCTTGTTTATTTACACAGAGAGAGAAGGAGGTAGGGCTGTCAGGACGGATTGATGGATGGTGGGAGGCCATGGGTGAGAGGATCTGGGTGTTTGATTGACGCTCTTGTCACTCAGGATAATACTTACAGAATTGGCTGCTTGGTAACTGTGAAAAGGTTCCTCTGTGAAAGAACTTTGCAGCTTCATGAAGATGCCTTTGCATGTGTCATTCCGGTGTCTTTTTTTAGATCCAACAGATTGTTTCCACTCTGCAGCCTAAAGGTCTCAATCTGCTAAAAGTAAAGCTTTTTTAAGACGTGTATTGACATTTTCTAACATCCCCATCGACAGAGGCAGGCTGCTACGCTACATGTCTGCCCTTTAAGAACTCGTTCCTTGGAGATGACATAATTATGCAGTGTCAAGGTGTGACGAGCTGAGTGTAGCTGCATTAGAGGAATTAATATGCACAACGCAGGAGAGAGTCTATCCATGGTCTTCTAATACTTAGCCACCCCGTTTCCCCCACAGCCATCACACTCTGGAGTGAATTATCTGGGAAGCTATCAGGGCTAATGTTTGTTGCCTTCTGAACCCAGAAGTTGATTTTAGGACTTGTGTAAATTTGCCACTGCATTCATTTGTCATGTTTAATGAATATAAACATAATTATTAACATTGGGGTTAATTGACCTTTTTAATAAAAAATTGGCTGTGATATCATGGTTAAGCCAGGCTGATTACATTCAGTATGAAACTTAATTTTTATGGAAGTTCTGGACTTAATTAATTGTTGGAGTAAGAGTTTGATCAAATTCTAGCAAAATATGTTCATTTTATTTTATATCATTTGAACTGCTAATAGTTTTTTTTTATTGAACTTTTTGATGTAAAAGTGGAATCTTGTGAACTCGAAACAGCTTATCTTTTTTTATTTTTTTGCAACATATTTTCCATTAAAAATATTCCTTGTTTCCTGATGTTACAGTGGACAAAGCAGAGCTGGAGTCCTGCAGTGCAGCTGCCTCTGTTTCTAATTTCATATCACTGAATACAGGTCAGCACAGTCTTGTAGCCAGCGATACTGCATATCATATCATACAGCTTATTATCATACAGCCTTGCTCTAATTGAGCTGGTTAGAAATAAATGTACAGTTTTCAAATGTTTAGGCACCCCTGGATGTTGTATGGTGATTTCAGCTAGCAGACTTTTGTTCACTATTGGTCTTTTCTAAAGGAGAAATAAATTGTGTACTGTTATAAGTTCAGGTTTTTAGGTACATTTCCTGTCTCAGTTCTTAATTCAGTCATTAGATCATATGGTAAAGATCATATGGTAAATCTGCTTTTTTAGTCATTAAATTCATTTTGTTTAATTGGAGTCTCTAGGAGTGCAGAAAATTAGAATTAGTCTTTCCTGGTGCTGAGTAGATCGCTATATTGTGTTTGGATCATACTTTTAATCAATCAGTTTTCTCTATTTTCTATGACATTTTCTGAACAATTACATCACAGTATTTGTGACAGAACTGCCAAATAAGGTCTGGACCTACTAACTACAATTTTGTCTTCATTGTCCTGTGGGTCCGACTCTGGCTCCAACATGTAAGGCTGGATGGACAAGTCTTGCCTTGTTGACATCTTTGAATTAATTTGTAAATGAAACATTTCCACGCTGCTATATAGTCATAAAGTCCTCTTATCAAACTAGAATGAACGACTGGAAGCTGGAGGTGGGCCAGGTGTGGAGCACCTCATTTGGATTTAAAGAGACAGCCTCAAAACGAGTTGATCTGAGACACACCTCAGAAAAGGGGTGAAAGAGGGGCTTGTGGAGTTACAATAAGGAGGAAAGCATTGTGGTTCCACTTTATATACACCCCAGCTAAATGATTTAAATGTGAACACGGGTTTAAAAGCAAATTTCTCCTTAAAATGACTAATTATGATTTATGTCAACATAAATCAAAGCACTGCCATCAGGAATAGTTGGGAACAGATTTTAATTTAAAAAAGTTAAACATTTTGAACTCTGTGTTTTAAGTTAACATTATAATCTTTTTTTTTTTTTTTTTTGCAATCAGAGGGTCTTAAAATGAAGCTAAAAGATGAGAAGGCTTGAAAAATACCAAATCACTTCCAGCCATTCACTGTCCCAAATACCCTTTTGTTTAAGAAATTTTAGTTAATAGGTCTTGTGGGAGATGAAGAAAACTTTGTCAAGTGAACAAGTGAAGCCGAATTCCTCTGCGGCTACAAAGGAGCTGTGGGAGGATTTAGCTGACGCAGCAGTGGAAGTCACAGTTCCTTTGTGCAGCTTAAATCAGGTCTACATGATAAGGGTTGAAACTTAACCTCAATCTTCCAAAGTCAACATCTTTTGAAGTACGATGTCAGGACATCCGAGCAAGCTTAAAGGCATTTGAAAACAATTGCTGTGGAAGTTACAATTGAACTCCTGGGTCACAGTCAACAGAAACATGTTTGGAGGAAAAAAATACTTCTGCACATTTCACTCTTTTAAAGGCTATTGATTGATTTAGAGTTTTATTTATCAACATAAACGTTTAAAATCAAAATTATTTCACTGGTTTGATATAACTAAGTTGCATCAATTTGTTTCAGCCACGGGCACTTAGTTTAAATGAACAAAACATGTTTTAACAAATTAATGAAGGACAAACTAGTAAAACAGTTGCTTTTTCTGTTTTACACATTTTAAACTGAACATCTTTCGGGGATTTGGACTGTTGAGCTGGTGAGAAGAGTTTAATCAGCTGCAACTCCATGATAATTTGTTTTCATAATGAAGGCGTGAATTATGGTAAATCAGAATAATATCGACAAAATAAAGTGTGCGAAAAGTGGATGCGTCCTGATCGAGGGAAAGGGCTGCTTTGAGGGCTTCCTGATAAATTGAGGTCAGGGGCCAGTCTAGCACAAAATCATTAGATCACCTCACAGTTGACAAACCCCATTTGTGCTGAGTCTGTAATGGCAGAAGTGGCCAGCGAAAAAGGGGCTCCAGAGATCCTGTGAATGCATGCAGTGAGATGAGAAAGGGGGGAARGAGATGAGTGCAGGTCCGTGTTGTTGGAGGTAAATGTATGTTGGCAGTAGCCAAAGGCAGGAAAGGCGTGATAGCACCATGGGGAGGGAAGAGAGGAGCCTGTTACTGAACCATCAGTGGAGGTAATGAGACACAGGTGCAGCCCAAGGAACCACATCCTTCTTCGAAAAGGAGGATGGCATGCTTTGAAATCAGTCAAAGATGCTCTAAAATGGAGGAGTCCATGTAACATTTTGCTTTGATGGAAGATTATTACTTATAAGCATATGTTTTCCCCACAGGAGTTTTTGAACTATCATGCAAAAACTGTGGACTTCAGGACGGTCCATTAATCTGAGTGCACTGTCTCTTTTTGACTCATTTGTTTGCTTCTATTTTAAGCACCTAGTTGGGGGGAAAAAAAGCAGTTTTGAACACGTCTTTGAGACTGTCTTTTCAAACATTATGAATAAAGGCTTTACAACCCTACATCCAATTTTAACACCTCATTCCAAMTGAACTTGTATTTGGGTTTACTTGCTAAAAACAGACGTTGATGGATTAGTTTGGARAGCTGCTATGAAAGTTTGTTTGCAGAAAGAACTCGGACAGGGAAAAAAAAAGATTAGGACTGGGGGCGTGTGGGAGAGGAGGGGTGTATGTAGGGTGATAGATTGAGATAGGAGCTGAAAGGCAGGGGAGGAAATGGAGCACAAGCTGCACAGGAAAAGGTGTTAGAACGGAGTCTGGGTTTATTGAATCTTAGGGCTTCGTGTGAGGATACGTGCAGCTCAAACACATTCACTGCCACTGGCAAGGTGGGATGACTACTGTTGCTCCTGTGCTTGTTTTTCCTCACTAACTCCAACATCTGTCGACTGAATAAACCGGTTGAAATGTTTATGAATGAAGAAATCCTGGCAGTAAAGTGTGTGTGTGTGTGTGTGTGTTTATGGGCATGGTGTGCAGGAAGGAAAGTGCAATCTTGAGCAGATGCACTCCACACGTATTTTGGATTCTGAGTTTATTTGAATGTTAGACATCAGAGAGGGTGGAAGAATGGCTTTTGTGTCTGGCTAGCGCTGAGTGGGTAAATATTTTGGAAGGGGCATGCTGTGTCAGAAGATTGTTCTTTCAGGCCGAGAGGGTGCGTTGGATGAGAGGAGAGRAGGCGGCGAGCTAAAGGAAACCGTTAGGCAGCAGCTATGTTTATTCCACCACGCAGAGTYGCGAACACAAACTGAGCTTTGTCCCGATCACAGGCTAACTCAATGTTAGAGCTAGCCGTGAGAGYTCGGAGAGAGATGCAGAAACTGCTTTTTCTCCTTCCCCCCTTCATTTGCTGCCAAATGACATCGCTCGCTCTGCTGCGGGGTTGCCCTCACGACCAGCGGTTGGGAACCTGAATGAACAATGTGCACTTCTCGGGCTCCACCTCCCCCGCCAGGGCGCTTCTCCACAAGCTAAAGGTGTATTGTTTACTACATGACATGAGGCAAGGTKGAACTAACTCTGTGCCGGCCTTGTTGGAGCAGTTTCTCATTCTGAGAGAATTAAAATATGCACGAATGCAAAGCAAACAYGCAAACTGACCTCCGCGCCTCAGTAGAGTTGTATTTATTTCTTCGTTTCTTTGCTATTGTGTCAGKGCAGGGTGGCTTGACTTGAATGTGGGGCTGTGGGATAAGGGGGATCATTCATTCACCTCACATGCATTCATACCCCTCCCACACTGGCCTTTCATCTTTACTCGCACAGGCGTCTCTTGTTCTGTCAGTCTCACTGAAGAGAAAGGAGACTGGTAGGAGGGAGGAACAGAGATGGAGGAAGGATGTCAGGGTAGAGGCGAGAAGGGTGGGTAAAAACGACGAGAGGTAAAAGACGGCAAGGGATTTGAGTTTTTCCGTTGCATGTAAAACCGTCTAACCTGCCCCACCCCAACTTCCTTCAAGTCGATTTTTGAAGGAGAAAAAAGTAACAGGTTGCAGAAATCTCCCCCTCACTTTCTGCATCTCTGTCTCTATATTTATCCTCCATTTTCAGTCTCTTTAATTGTATCATCTCTTCCCCTTGTTGCTTCGCTCTACTAACATTTGCTTGCAGTCTTTCTCCTCTGTCCATCCCTCGCTTTCCCTGGGGCTTGCCTCGGTGGGTCGGTTCCAGTCTGTCTGTTTGCTGATGACTCCACTTGGAGCAGATGTGATGCTCAGCAGCTGTTGGTTTGCTTTGCAGCACTCCCCTCCAATGACTCTCTTGCTCCTATTTATCTAAACACATTTTTCTCCCCCTTCTACTGTGCCGCTCAACCGTAAATTGGCTAGTTTAATTTTATTTTGCAGATGTCTTTTTGTCTTCTCTGACCAGCCTCATCAATTCATCCCACTTTCCAGCCGCCCCACTGCAGCTGTTAACGTTCAAAGCATATTGCAAATTTGTTGTTGCAACAATGAGCCTGAAATCTCTGTATTTGTGCCACATTAATGCCAACTGTCACACCGTTATTGTGTGGAGCAAATGTCAGCTGGTGGTGGTAGTTTTCCAAAGGATAGAGGAAGGGCACTGTTCCAGTGTTAAAACTGGGCGAAATGAAAGAAACATGAATGATTGTGTTTTTATCTGTTCTGTTCAAAAACAAAAGAAAAAAATAAAATTGGATCGGCGCTAAGATGTAAAGCGATAAAAACGGGAATTTAAACACTTCAAAGGTGATGGATTGGTTTTATTTCACAGCAAATCCTCTTTACTGAGCTGCTTTTTGACATATTAACTTTATTAGCTCTCCCTGTGTCTGAGCATCCTCTGACAGGTGCCCTCTAGTCTGATATTAAAGGAAAGAATTTTTCTCTGCCACGGTTTCAGCTCGAAGGAATTTGCTTGTGGACGGTCCTGYGGTTGCGTCGGCGAGGCAGAGGAGCGTGTATGTGTAAAGCACATCTGTAATTGGTTGCCTCTGATCCTGTTGGAAATCTGGGATCAGTGCTGCAGATCCGGCAGTTAATCAGCACTCGGAGCTTACACACAAGATTGTCAACCTGTGCTCCGCTCCGGAGGCTGGAATATCACTGTGCTTGGAATTTAATCGCTCCAGAAATCCCTTAATGGGAAATGTTACATGCGGTCTAATTTAGGGATGCAGAGATAAAACATTGTTGTGCAAGTTTGTGTGAGTTTCTGACAGTGTGGGTTGTTTCTGTGTGTGTGTGTGCACGCGCACATGACTGAAACCCTGATAAGAGATATTGAGCACCACTTTGCCCTGGTGCTTTCAGATGATAAGATTACAAGGCCAGAGGTGTCTCTCTTTGCACTTTAGCCTCTCTTTTCACATGCTGGCATACGGCACAGCGTCATTGGGGAAATTCATGAGGGGGAATCATCACTCATTCCTGGTTTCCCTTTGAGGACTGCACTAATTAGCCGGCGTCTGTGATTAGTTGGCTGGTGTTTGATCTGCTTTGCTCGTCTTCCCCCTCTGTCGGAAAAAAGCCTGCCTGCCTGCCTGCCTGCCTGTGCTGTGATTTGGCTGTGAGGTGCAGCAAACACACCAAAACTCACACAAGGATGTTCGCGACAGCAGATTTTATTTTTCCTCCCTTTTGAAGACGCAGCAGGCGGCCTCAGAGACACAGTATCATACGGCAGTAGACAGCCGCACACAAACACGCATACAGCACTTCAGTAGAAAGARCATATCTGTTAATATTTTACCACTGCGTACCATGTTCTGTGTTTACCTTCACTTTGAGAGTTTCAGCCTGTCAGTGAAATTCCCCTGGATATCTGGATCATTCAAGACGACGCAGGGTGTGGGTGGCTAGTTGAAGTGGATTTCCTTAACCCTGAATGATTGTAGCTAAAAATGGGTGAATTATGAATGTAATTAAATTTGTGCCAGCCCCCCCATTTGCYTTCTTATTGAGTTTGCTCTCAATGGCGTCACAGCAGGGGATACCCTATGCTGCTTTTAATATAACATGGGAACAAAAAAAAGGAGGAATTTTTTGACTTGTGACACAGCACTGTCCAATTACACAGAGGCTGTGATATTGAAAGGCCCATATGTCCTTGAAGCCCGGCGCTGGAGCATAGCAGGGCCATCTTTCTGTTTGTACCTCCATACATCTATCCCTCGGTTCCCAATCGTCTGACTGTCACTCCGCCTAAAGGGGCAGGTAATAAACAAAGGCAGCTTCAACCCGTTGTAATAACGACCTGACAGGAGATGGCTCCAGCGTGTGCCACTGCATGTGTGTGTTTGTTGTTGTGCTCTGCCTTATGATCTCTGAGAAGTGACTTCAATCTACTGAGAGTCGGATCACGTGTAGCACCGTTGTGGCGTCTGAGCCTCTTCAAGCTAAAACTAAGAAAAACAATATTTTTAAAAAGGGAGAAGTCCACCCACAGCTGTTCAACTCAAAAATGTGTAAACAACTGGAGAAACCAGAGATTTGATTTGTTTGCTCTGAATTTCTATGACTTTTTCTATGCAGCTATATTTGAGATTGTGAAACTAAACCTTAAGTTTCTTTAAATAGCACAAAAGATAAGGAAATTAGTCTTTGGCAGATTATTTATTATAACCATGCTTCTTGACAGTAAATCTTATACGGGGCACCTGATTGGCAGCACATGGAGGTACCAGAAACTCAAGTGTCAATAACAAAATAAGCTGTTTGTCAGGAGATTTGGCAATATTTTYATGTGCMCAACCCACATACTCRGCTCATCCCACAAAGGCATGTTCCTTACAAAGAGGGATGCACCGATWTGAAAATTTCAGCCTATATGATATCCGATATGATTATCGCTGTTATGACCGATAACCGATATTTACCGATATTACACAAACACACAAATTTATATTATACACATACACACAAACCCACTTGGATCTTTTTTTTTGATTCCGTAAATAAACAACCAGACCTCTGACATGGCTCCCTACTTCAGTTATTCCTGGTCACGCAGCATTAGTATTACTATTATGATCAAACAGATGCCACTCAACCAACCATCTCCCCTCCCAAAACAGAAACRCAAAGCTAAAAAGTGGGAAATCAATATCGGATGTTAATATCGGCTCAGTTTTACATATCGGACCGATACCGATATCAGTACCGATATACCGTGCATCCCTACTTACAAATGTGGCMCCATTTAAAAAGAAAACTTTATACTATAAGATTTATTGCCAAGCATTTTTACAACAACGAAATAATCTACCAAACACAAATCTCCTTACTTTCTGTTCTAAGTTTATGTAACTAGAGGAGCACTGCTGATTTAATGAATTCATATCGTCATTAAAAAATGCATTGACTTGAGCTGCAGCATGCTAAAAGATTACCAGACAGGCACATCTGTGGGCAGCTCAGTTTTGTTACAGGTGGCACTACGCCTTTTTGTCAATCTAGCTGCACCTTTTACAGCTAGAGGGCCTTTCATGGTAGAGAAATGTCATATCCAGCAGAAAATGGCAAGGTTTGTGCTTATTAAAAAAACATAAAATAAAAAGTTGAGGGTGTTTTTAAAAGGTTTGAAACTCTTTTACGAGTTACACAATTGACTATTGCACATCCTGCATGAACTGTTCAGTCAGAAAGAAAGAAACGACAAAACACGTTTTAATTATCAGCCAATAACTGTCSTCAGTTTTAAAGATTGGCCACTGAAAATCCATAATAGTCGACCTCAAGCTTTAACTTTCTGATTTGTTTCTTTTTCTAATATTCAGAAGAGCCGCAGCTCGGTTGTCAGGGCTGCAGGGTTGTAATTCTGAGGCTGCAGATTCGAGCCCAGGTTGCGTCATACAATTGCCAAATCTTTTTTTCACGGGAGTATGCTTACTTCAGCAACCACTGCAGAAGGAATCAGCTGRCAAACAATATCTGACCATTGGACTAGCTTCTTTTTTGTGACTTCAAACTGATTAAACCTGATTTACTCTGTGTTTCATTGTGTAAACTGTAATTTCAAGAAATAGATCCATGTTAATTATTTAGCATCATTCTATTTCAGTGAGTGGAAAAAATGAGTTCTGTGTTATATTTTTAATTGACCTATTTGGTTCTGGGAAGTTTTATTGAGGCATTTCTGAGGAAAAAAAAGGTCAGCTGGACAAAACATTTTTACAAGAACAAGCTAAAAAAGGAAAATGTCGATAATGGCGCAGTTTAATATGTTTCTCTGTGCATGATGTATTAAACYGCTATTACCCAGTTCTATTTAGTATGGCTGAAACAAATCTTCTGAGGCTGGCTGGAGGACTCACTGCCCACCGCAGAGCTTCCCTCAGAGCACAGAGCTACTCGATGACACTGATTTTACTCCAGATGGTTACAAAACAAACAAGTTGCTTTGGTTTTCGTTTTTCTCCAACTTCTTCTTGAGCAAATTGACTGAGAGGAAACATTGTAGYGGAGCTTATGTAATTAACACGCATTGCCAGTGAAAACGGCAATCTACATTCCAKTTTCAAAGGAGGGGAAATAAAAAAGAAATCACCACATTAAAATTGACAGAAATATGGCGAGTTAAACAATCAATTATGAAGGGACACAGGCGCTGTAGTAGTTAAGCCTTGCCAGTTCTGCAGTTATTCTTTTTTACAGTTAGAAATAATTTGAGTGCTTTTGACCTTGTCCTTTTTATCTGCAGGTTTAATAGCTTATCACTCCACGACAGAAACAGACGGAACCATATTGTTTTATGCTTCATTCATTTGTTAGGCTCCTTTTGTGGCTAACCGTTTGTATGGAAAAAATTATAATTTCCAAGAAACTTGTAAGCATTTTTAATTACTTTCAGTTAGATTGTTACACATATTTTGCTGCCAAAAAGCCACATTTTTTTTACTTCTATTTCATGTTTTTAAGTTTTGTGTTTTATTTTCCTTTTAGTCTGTGTGCTACTAAAGTTGTCAAGCCCACTTGCCTTTTATAGCATAATAAAAATTGTTTTGTGTTGGCTTTTATAGTTCCAGTCTAACCCAGAAATTCCCTTCTCTGTTTTATCGTACTGTGAGTGTTTCCATGCAACAAGCCCGCCACATATTTTTAGTTTGTGTTATTTAATTTCATACAACAGAGCAGCAGTGGGGGGAAAATAACAGTTTATGTGCCCCTTCCTGTTTGATCTGTCTCCTTGGGCTGTGTTTTTTGTCTATCAGTTGCTCATTCGCCCATCTATCAGCTTCAAAACAATACACAATGTTCCCGAGGCAAGTTGTCATAGCGACTGTTCATCAGAGAATAATCAAAGTTGATCTAAACATTATGTACAAAGCAAGGGGAGGCAGAGGGCTACCCATAGGCACGAGCTCATCGTAAATGTTAGCTGCTTACTACTTTTCTGCTTCATTGTTCCTCAAATAAAGCTCAAACTCTTTCTTTTYATTTCTACCTCAGTTTCATTCCCTCCCTCATCGGAAACACCTCCCCCTCCTTCCTTTTGTGTTAGTGCTGATAGGAGCAATGTGTTAAAGTTTCATCTTACCTGCTTTCTATTGAGACTTAAAGACAATGGGCTGCTCACCACGGAGCTCTCAGCTCACTGCAGACCTGCAGGAAGATAACTTTGACGCATACAATTCTGCTGCTCTAATATACAAAGAATGGTTTCTTTTAACTTTTTAATTGCTTYGGTTATCTTTTGTCATTCCCTCGTGTCCTTTTTTTATTTTGCTTTTCAGCATGCTATGTGCCTGCTGTTTACTAATTGTTGCTATCTTCCTGCTTCGCTGTCGCTCCGTTTATCTTTGTGAAAAAATATCAAATTCAAAAGGAGTCACATTCAACACAGTCTGTGTTTTTTAAATCCAGGTGGACTAATGAGACATTTTACTGTTTGCGCAATTATCTATGGTGCTTTAATAAAATGAGTCAGAATCCTGATAAATCTGATGGGGTACACCCAGGGCAGGTCTCAAGTCCATCACAGGGACACACAGAGACAAACAAGACCTAGGGACAGTTTAGAGTTACCAGCTGGCCAAACATCCTTGTTTTTGATCTGTGGGAGGAAACCAGAGTGCCCGGAAAAACCCCACACATGCACGGAGAGAACATATTACAGAAAGGTCCTCTGGCTAGGATTCGATCCTACAACCTTCTTGCTGAGAGGCAACTGCTCTGCCAACTTTACCCTGCTTTTTTTTGTCTGGGTCAAACTTTGTAAACGATGTCTTCACACATCTCTTCCCTCAGACATACTCTATGCGCGCCCACACACATTTCCCAGCACTAATGCAATCCGGCTGTCTGTTGCTGGGTGTTATGATTGACACAATCATCGGTTTATCCCAATATTGCTGCACTCCTCCTTGTTTGTTTGCCTGACCTTCTGTCTTCCACATGGCTGGCATTGATTCGGTAACATGCTGTGTGATCCTCCTGACAGATTGACTGTGCTAATAGCAGTCTTGCTCATAACAGGACTGCATTTTAATCCTTTAATGTGAGGCATAAATTAGGTTCGAGTCTCGCCCCTCTCAGCCAGTAATGAGCTGGAAGGGTAGTCGGCGTTGCTGACCAACGGGTTCCTCGGTTGGCAGACTGAGTGGCAGCCCTGAAGCTTTGGGAAAACACAAGCGCAATCTCAAGGTGAAGTAAAGGTGAACATGGGTGGTGAATAACCTGGAAACACAGCTGTGTTTGTGCCCAAAGATTTAGCCTGTCATGGGAATCCTCTCACTTTAACAGGCAGCTCCAGTTTTAATTCGGGGGAAATAATCACACCCAGCCTGAAATATCCTCTCTGACACCTTGGTAGACTCTCACATCCAAGTGTTGTTAGGGAGGCGAAAATAGGACACATAATCACATTATGTTTGCAGCTGACACACTGAGAGGAGGATGTAAGCATGCACACACAGGATGGATAGGTGGACAAGCCTACACATTCAGCTTTAGAGATGTTTTTATTATAGCACTTACTTCGTCTGCACACGTTGGGCTRTTWGTGATCCTTTAATTCACGGCTATTTTCAAAACTAGATGCTTTCACGCTCAGAGTAGCTATASACACTTTCGAAGAATGACATCTGATTGGATCTTTTAGATGGGGTTATTGCTTCATGAAACCCTCAGAATGCATAATAGAGAATAGATCAAGACATTCCAATCCCACAGACCATAGACTCATCTGAAAAAACATCCTAGAAATCCTCAGACTTTGGTTTTATGTTCACACATTGACTGCGGATCTGTCACTATGGTCACCCAGCTCAAGAAGACCCAATATTACATGCAGGGCTAAAATAACATGCCCACTCCAATTACCATGAGGAGTGATAGTGCACTGAGCCAGGGTGAGGAAATCAGACAGAAAAGAACTAGCAGAGTAAGAAAAAATATATATAAATTTATAATATATAGTGAAGGAAGAGCAGAATGAGCCAGAGGGATGAGAGGGATTTATTCCAAAATAAAAAGACAGGACAGGACTATAGCACTGAGGGAGGAAAAGTGATGCGGAGAAAAGCAGCGGAGGTAGAGTGATGTGCTGGGTCCAGAACAGGCAAAGCAGAACCAGGAGCCGCAGGGGAGCTGGGTGTCTGTCTGCCTGCCTGCCAGCCAGCTAGTAAGATATTCAGTCACTTATTCAGTGGGCCGACATGATGGCAATGGTGAGGCACCATAGAAGCAGCAGCTATTTGTTTGGCACAGGAGGGCTATATCCTCTCTGTTCAGAAGAGACAACTTGTTAGAAGTAAGAATTTACTGACCCAAAGCGAATCCAGGGCCAGATCAGAACATAAAACCCCTGCCTTCTTTCTTTTTTTGTTTTTGTTTTATTCTTTATTTGTCCCTGTTTCACATTTATTTCTTTGGTTCTTATTCTTTTCTCTTTGACCATGCCTCCATCTTGCTCTTTGGCTCCCTGCTGCTGCCTTCCCTTTCTCCAGGGTAGAGTACAGTGTAGATGTTGGTGTTTATCAATAATGAAGAGACAAGAAGAGGAGGAGGAGGAGAAGGAGGGGCGAGCCGGGCGCTTTATTTCGTACTCTGAAATGAATTATTCACCTAGTGGAGTGCAGTACCTCTGCACCATGTGTGCCTTTCTGTGACTCCCCGTCTAAATGTGGTTTTTGCTTTACCAGCATGTTGCATGTGTGGAAATGTATTTCGTCTCTCCGTGACCACACGCTTCATTTTGGCTCCGCTGAAAGTCACTTTAATCCCATATGAGTGGCTCTCCCTGGGGTTGGCACAWGCTAAATGATTTAACAACTGTTGTTAGGGTGTAGGATTCTTCCTCCTGTTGCATTGTTGTTGCATCAAAACAAAACTAACCGTTGTGTTGCTGGAAAGAGCGCTCCAGTTTTCCTGCTTTAATTCCAGGTGCATGGTTGACCTCCTTGACCAGCAGTTAGCCTTTCCCAAAATATTCTCCTGTTTTTATGTACTGAAAGTGGAAGATGGCCAATGCGATCCAGAATGTGAAGCAGCTTTTGTGTGCGTACTTTGTCAGGACCCAACAGTTGACTAGTGTGAAGGTAAAACTTTTATTCTGCTTCATGCATAGTGCATGGGTTTGATCTCAGGACAAAATGGTCTCTCACGTCTCTCTCTTTGCTTTGGCATTTCAGCCACTATCTTCTAAACCAGGCATAGACTTTTAAAGCATTTGTGGTCTACTGATTGTGCACAGGGCTGCACAGTTTATCAATTTTTTTCCTCACCATTCCAATATCAATGTGTTCAGTATAAATGCAGCATAGCACTGCTTGGAGTGCAATAAAATTGGTATTTTTATTCCAAGAACAAAACACTCGTGCTCTGCATCTTGATGATAAATCCAATCAGATGGACCTTCGGTGCCATTTCTTTGCTTGCTTCAGTTTTAGATGATGGTGCCCAAGAAAATAAAACACATTAGGTTTTTTTTAGTAGAGAAAAATAGTATTTATCACATCTTATTTAGTTTTTGCATTATCCAATAATGTTGCAGGTGGACGTTTTTTGACCCGCACACCTTTTATTCCTCTCAAATATAAATTTTGAATATATCATAGCCCTAGCGAAAAAATTTGCAGTTTAACTAGACTCCTGGTTAGAGTTTTGTCAATTTTCCTCTTAGTTTTTTTTAATTACGTTGTCACACTTAATTGAATTGGCAAATGCTTATTTTTTCACTCAGCTCCTACGGCGTGTTTGTTTTAAACAGGCAACTAAACAGGAAAATGCATCCAGATGCATATGGATGTGCGCACACTTGCTAAATAAGCACACACACGTAAATATATACCTCCTGGTGCAGATCCTCTCCTCCAGCTGTTCGTTTCTCCTTGGCACTTTGAAGCCTGTTCATGTCTCCCAGTGTCCCTCCCTCTGAACCCCTCTTTCTCATTCGCTCTCCTTCTGTCACATTTCATGCATTTCTGCTTCCCTTCCTCGTTTCTCCCTGATTTTTCTCCACTCTCCTCACTCAATGTTCGGAGTCTGTTATCTGATATTTCATCATGTCACTGTGAACAAAGTAAAATGTAGAACTCCCTTCATTTTGCTCCGAACCCCCCCTCTCCTGTTGCATCACAGACCGAAGTTTTACCTCCTGTCTACTTGCGTGCAACCTTTCTGTAACACAGTACCTTTTTTTTATCCTTAAAAAACTGTTTTCTTTATTGCGCTGATGGGACATCTGTGATGATTTGAGTGCCTGTCTCCTGTGGGAGCCTTGAAGTCTTTGAAGTGTGCCTCTTTTATCAAACAAAGAYGCTTTTGACTCACTTGCTCCCTGGAAAAGCATACAGCATGAATACATTATGATGTGATGTCATGTGAGAAGTCCATAATGCGCAGTGGCAACTTCTAAAAGTAGCCTTCCCATATGTTATTGATTGGCCCCTCGTAGAAGGCCCCCGCGGAGAGGTCAATGAGAAGACGAGACACATCTCAAGTCTTCATTTCCTGGTTTTATTCTTGGCTTGTCAAATTGCCTCGCCTGTCAAATTGAAGCTGCATCCAGACTCTGCTCTCCTGCATATCAACTGTCCACATCTAAATGTGTGCGCATACAATTGTGCATGGACGCACTGTACGTTCATATTCGATTTTTTGTGTGAAAGTCAGAGGAACCACTGATGTTTGATGGCAGTAGCAGACAGTAGGTTCAGTTTTGTGCTTGGCTTATTTATTTTTTTTTTTACTTTTTTATTTTCCTGGACTCCCGCTGTTAACTGCTATTAGAACCGCCCAGCAGTGGTTTGGACATGACAAGCAGCCTCTGCAGTATCTGTTTTTTTTGATCAAAGTCTTTTTATTATTTTTTTTAACACAAGCTACAGAAAAAAACAAACTAACAAGAACACAAAACAAAACACACACACCCAAAATCCCTCCCATCCCTCCCCTCCTATACCGGATCTACTGCAACAACATAAAACCATCTTGTATTCATAAATCAGTGATACAATGAACAGGTTTGTGTACATGAAACAATATTTGACCTTTACACAAAATTACCTGCTGAAATTTTTTCTACATACGATATAAATGGCTGCCAGATATCAAAGAATTTGTTTACAGATCCCCTAACTGTATATCTAATCTTCTCTAAATGAATGTAAGACATAACTTCTCTTAACCAATGACCATATACTGGAGGATGTGGATCCTTCCATCGAAGAAGAATAAGTCTTCTAGCCAGTAGAGAGCAGAAAGCTAACACCGTCCTCTGATGTTTACTGAAGGAAGCCTCTGCTGGAGCCACCCCACAAAGAGAAATGAGTGGTGATGGATGAACAGTTCGTCCAAATAGTCCTGAAAAGGTGTCAAAGATGCCTTGCCAATATCCATGTAGCTTTGGACAGAACCAGAATGTGTGCAGAAGTGTGGCAGGAGATTGTCTGCAGCGATCACACGACGGATCAAAGTCCTTTATGAATTTGCACAATCGTCCGTAGACCAGTGTTGACGATGTACTACCTTGAATTGAACTATAACRTGTTTCACACATATTGAGGACGAATATATATTTTGAATAWTTTTTTGCCAAACTGTGTCTGATATGGATTCCTCCAAGTCCATCTCCCACTTGCCCTTCAAAGAATCTAAATTGGAGTCAGAAAATAAGCTGAGCAGAGAATAAACTCTATGAGCAGAGAATAAACTCTGCTCATAGAGCGTAAACTCTATGAGCAGAGAATAAACTCTATGAGCAGAGAATAAACTCTATGAGCAGAGAATAAACTCTATGAGCAGAGAATAAACTCTATGAGCAGAGAATAAACTCTGCTCATAGAGCGTTTTGTTACAGACTTGCACATCAGAATCTCATCTATAAGAAGTTGCGGGGCGTASAGGAAAACATCCAGAGCTTGACATTACAAAATGTCTCAGTTGTAAATACTACCTGAAGAACTGTGACTTATGGATGTCAAATTTCTGAGCTAACTGTTCAAATGAGGCAAACTTATTGTTTATATAAAGATCATTCAGAGAGGTTATTCCCTTTAAACTCCAAGTATTGAAAACAGAGTCCATTAGTGAAGGAGCAAACATATGGTTATTTGACWCTGGAGCAGACAATAATAATTCTGTACTTTTAAGTAACCTCCTGCACATATTCCAGATTTTTATTGTGTGAGTTACAACCGGATTAGAAGTATAAGTTGAGATGGGTTGATTGGTAACCGGGAACAAAGTAAAGCAGAGAGAGARCTCGCCGTAACTGATTTCCTCTCTAGATTTACTCAAGTAGGAACAGGATTGTCATCTCTCAACCAGTACAGTAAGGCTCTAATGTTGGCCGCCCAGTAGTAATATAAAAAGTTGGGGAGTGACAAGCCACCAAGACCATGGGGTGACTCTATCATACTGCCTATCCGTGGGTGTGTTTTATTCCAAATAAAGGATGACAATTCACTATTTAAATTTGTAAAGAAAGTTCTGGTGAGGAAAACAGGCACGCTCTGAAATATAT
>NW_013952503.1:530663-563424 GCF_001266775.1 Austrofundulus limnaeus | reverse complement strand
CCGTAGCGAACATCACGTCAGTTGCGAAGAAACCTCCTCACCTCCGTAAACGCCGCTCGAGCCTTGGCCACAGCTCCCTTCCACATCGTCACACTTCTTTTTGAGCCCAAAGACTTCTTCTTTCAGTTCCAAGACGGTGGTGCACAGAGAAACAACCTCATCGGACCAGTTTGACAAGCCGTCCTCCACCTCCTTAACGCTCTGTTTAACGTGGTCCAGGTCTGCGCGCAGTAGCATTGTGCCGTTAGCTACCTCCGCTCTCACCGCTTGTAGCTCCCCTTTAATAAGAGTAAACTCTTCAGCCAAAGCCGCTTTTATTTCAGATTTGATCACAGCTGAGAGATTGGTTTTTATAGTGGCAAGAATATCAGACTTCAAGGAGAGTGCGTCCGCCTCGCTGCGGGAGGGAGAGGAGGGCCCCGAAAGTCCRGTTTTAGCTCCAGTCTGCTCCGAAGCGGCGTCAAGCCTAACAGCCGTCGAGCTAGAATGTTTGCTTTTCCTCRAGTTTGTCGCCATTCTTCTACTCTTCCAGGCAAGAATCACTCGGGTCGAGTCCAGACGGACCAAATGTTCAAAACAGCAAGGACATTTAGTACAGAACCACAAACAGAACAAGTCGGAGCGGGAGCCCACGCGACACACGACTTACTCCTCCGCCATCTTGCCCCGACTCTCTAATAAATGCAGTATCTGTTTTGTTAATAACAATCGCAACRTTGCACACAAAATCAGGCCGGCTACATTGGGAGGTAATCAAAAAGAAAAAAATTGTGTAGGTCTTCTGGACGGGTTCTTCTCTAATGAAACGTTTCGTCTCTTCTCCAAGAGACTTATTCAGTCTTCAGTCTTCTTCAGTCAGACTGAAGAAGTCTCTTGGAGAAGAGACAAAACGTTTCATTAGAGAAGAACCCGTCCAGAAGACCTACACAATTTTTTTCTTTTTGATTTTTTACCTGGATTACTGAGATGCATCAGGACATTGGGAGGTAATGTTAACCAAAGTGTCGAAAATCACACTTTTATGTCAGCGGTGCAGGAATATATTTGACATTTTTGAGTTTTCAAAGCTCAGTTGGACTTAGATGAATAGGCTGCTCCAAAATTACAGTCACAGAAAACTGTAATTTCACTGCATGTCAGGCAGTAAAGGAGGAAAGTATTGAAAGCTATGTGTGGAGGTCCAAAACTATAGCCTTTCATGACTGATGGAATTGAAACCATTTATTATCTAAGTAAATGGCTTTCTGCTTTAACTGCGGTGTTAGCATCTATTAGTATCTGTGGTCACATAAAAATTTAACCCTTTTCAAAAATGAACAAACTTGAAATAAGGCTGTGAAATTAAAGTAATGCTATTTGAAGCCAAGTGTTTGGTTTTAAATTAGTGGTGCACTGACATGATTTCCTTAAATTTGTGAGATCAGATATCGGCGGATACTTAAATAAGATCAGTGGAAAAGACCGGCTTCTCATCCATCTTCGCAAAGATCTGAAAATCAGCCACTGTCCCCTTATTGCTCTGAGCTCTACCTAATGTCCAGTTAAAACAAGTTTGTATTGTTTCAAGGGTATTGTTCAATGTCTTTCAATAAAATAAGACTGAAACATTTTCATATTCATCTGACAGTGTCCATTATTTTAAAAATTGGTATCGGCCAAAATTAGAATCGGCAGGTCAGACTTTTTAAATATCTGTGATCGGTCAGAAAACTGCAATCAGTGCACCCCTGTTTTTAAATGATTAGAACTCCTGAAAACTGAAAATAAAATCAGTTTAAATTGATTCAGCTTTCTCATTTAGTTTGATAATTCAGGGTACTTGAATAAATTTAAAGCCTGCATTCCTTAAAGTAACGYGTTTCCATATTTCTTGCATGCCCAAGTTTATACAGCGTTATCTTGTAATGCTCAGGGTTTGTGATGGGCATGACTCCCAGCTACTACCTTACCAAATGTTAGCTCTATAGCTGTAAAGTTGCAGATGTACATCTAAATACCTCTATTTAGGATATTTGTACTTGCTCTTGCTTTCTCTTCATTGTTGCCAAACTTTATTCAACTTTCGAGTTTCTTTATTTTCATCTTCGTGTAGGTTTTCTTGGCACTTGTCAAATAACTTTGGGCCTTTGTCAGGGGGTTTATAATGTTCTTTTTTTTGCTTGATAGAAGGATGAGACTGACTGTGGATTGAGCGTTGCTTTTCCATGACAATACCATGTTTCCTTCTGTCTGCTGCTGCAACGCGCATCAAATAGGAACTGGTGAAGTTTGTTTCAATTTGTGTCAAAAGTAAAGACTTCAGAGTCTCAGAAGGTGTATCTTTCCAGCGAGTGATTTAAAYTGGTCACATGACTATGCTGCAGAGGGTTAATATACTGTCATCATTTTAAAATAGTCACCATATTTCAATATGGAGGTTTACCACATTACCTTCATACCAGTGGTTACTATCTGAGACTTTCTTTAAAATTCATCTGGTGAATCATAAAATATTTTACTAGCAGACAGAAATGGAAACTCATCGACCATTACAGTGTTGCCTATCATCCACGGTGACAGGAGATAAAATAACCTGATTTATTTTATTCTTTACCAAAATACTTTTTGCACAGCAGGCTTTTCCTATTAAACAGTTACATAGAAATGAAGAGTTATGACAAAACCAAAGTAGCAGTTTTACAGTTAACTGTGGATATCTTTGAAGAGGAGGTGGATCTACAGGAATGACTAAACTTGTATAATGATTTTCCATCTAGTTTAGCTGTTCTGTGGTTGGAGGCAGACATCAAACAGGTGAAAATCAGCTTTTTTGTTTCCCCGTATTATTAAACCTTTGAGTGGTGCAGGGTAATTTAAAGTTGGTAGTCTGATACCAGACCTTTTGAAACCTTAAAAAGCAAACAATTAAATCTAAAAATCCAGCCTGAAATAAAGCCAATAAAAAGGGCCAATATTTGTTCATGTTGAAGGCAAACAGCTCCACAACTGCTCCCACCCACAAAGAGGATTAAAGTGATCTCGATGAGTAATATTAAAAGCATGAATAATCTAATTGGATTCTCCAAAGATTGGGCTTTATCTCGGTTAAACGTCTCTACAGGAAAAGGCAAGTTTTGACAACCGAGCTTTGGCTCGGTTAATTGTTGGTGTCAAAGACTTTTCATGAAAGAATAATTGTGAAAGACCAAAGTTTCATTCAAAGTGTAGCAGAAAAAAAGTTTTGTTTTTTTAAGGATTCGGAGATTAATAAGTCTGTTGCAGGTTTTAATGGTTTTTTTAGGCAGTCACTATAAATTGTGCTGCACAGACAAACCAAAACAGCACAATATAACAGAAAATAATTTAAGTTGCTTTCTTTGACTTGAATCTGTGTCTTTGTGCTTTTTCCCCTCAAAAGAACACAAAATTGCACATTGGGAACTTCTCAGCACTCCCGGTTTGGTGGAGCTTTCATTCAGAAACCACTTGTATTCAAGGCCAGAGCAAATGCACAAACACTGTTGTGCTGGGAAAATAACGCAGACTCTTGAGGCAGGGGGAAAAAAGAAGAAGCAAAACGATCTGATAAATCATCCTTTGCTATTTTGTTTTAACACTTGGATTCTTGTCTCGATGTTCACAGATTCTGTGCGCCTGCAAAGTCTGTTAAACATTACACTGTTAGAAACCTGATGGCTTCTTGCAAAACTCAGTAAATTGTTTTTTTATTTTTTATTTTTTCAGAAAGGCTGCAAATCATTCTCCTGTAAGAGAGTGTTTATCTAGTTTGTGCTGCACTCCTAACTCCCTGTCTAAAAGTTATTATTCTTCAGGAGTGCAGAAGGGTGAGCTCCTCAATAACAACAACAGGAAAATAATGGAAATAAATTCACACAAACCTGGAGGAATAATGAAGGCTCGGAATGCTTACTGAGACAGCTGTGCCGGAGAGGCCAAAGGAAGAAACCCACCCACATTCTTCCTCCTGCGCTCCGTCTTAGACACGCTCACGCTCGCAGCACAATGGGCGGGTGGGAAGCAATCTCCAGGAACGTGGAGAGCGGGGGAAGGCTTCATTGTGGCCCACCTGACAGTGCAAAGCCAGCCGCTTGATGAAACGGCGACGCCACTGAGCTCTGAAGGCCGTTTAGATATTTTCGTTGATGGCCTRCGCTCCCTGTCCCATCGTGTTTCTGAGCTTTTCTCCACCATTGTGGGGATCAGGCAGAGGACATGAATGCCATTAGGCGTCGCAGGCAGCGAGGCGGGCGGACACAGACTGATAAGCGTATGTTCGTTTTTATAAGCCACGGCCGGCTCAAATGAGCCACAGAGGAAAATTAGATTTTTTTTCTTTCTGCCCTCTCGCTTCTTATTCCATCACAGTAACTCTGTTTCACTGGTTTTCACAGGGTTAGCTGTGGAGTTTACCCTGCTTCCACCTGTACAAACCCCTCCCATCCACCACCGCCTAGCCATTTTTAGTTGCCCCCTTGCATCTTCCTCCACTCTCACTCCTCCAAATTTTCCTCTTTTGTCCCTCAACTGTCTCCTATTAACCTTGTTTACAGCTCACACCTCCTCCTCCTCCTCCCTCTCTGCACATTCTCCTTTCGCTCCCTCTTACATTCTCTATTCCTGGCACCACATTCTGTTTCGCACCTTCATCCCCACTTTCCTTGCACTTCATCCCACCCACCACCACCACCACCCTTCTCCTCTTCCTCCTCCTCAGCTCTCATCCTCCATCACTTGAGCATTCCCAGGCTGTCTCTCGTCTCATCATTTCATCCCGCCGTCCTTCCAGCACGCTACCCCTCTGATTCATTTTCCTCTTCACAGACGAATGGTGGGAAATATGGAAATGTCAGCGTGACCAGGCAGGAGATCAGAAAGGACTATGTTAATATGGCAGGGCTGTCACGGCACCATTAGCATAATGTGTATGTGCATGTGTATGTGTGTGCGTGCACATCATGTGGGTGTTAAAGACATAATGATAGGTGACAGTACTTAGGTTGCTGACATCTGACTACCTGAGGAAGTTTAGGAGTGTAGTTTTTGTGTGTATTTATCATGTGTGTCTGTTTTGGTGTGTTTTTTTTTTTTTACGTCAACTGCAGGCGGCTGAACGTTTCCAAAGTAGAGCAGTGGTAACACAGTTCCTGTTCTCACTCTCCTCCCCTCCAATCAGTTTTCTTTGTCTTTCTTTGGCTCTCCCTTTTCGCTGCTGCTCTTTTCACTCTTACCCTTGAACCGTCTTTTATTCATCAACTCCCTTCTTTTCTGTCATCTTTCTGTTTAATAAGGCCAAGTCTCTCTAAATATTTATACTGACAATTACTCTTTCAAACGTGGCCTTGCCTCAGCACTTCCAACTCTGCATATTTGTGCATGCACAGACCTTTTTTGTTTTCCTTCCCCACCTCTCTGTCTGCTGTTTTAATGACACTTTGAGACTTCAGGATTGGGGTTTTGGGGTTACTGTGAAGGATGCGGCTGTGCTTGTCTTGAGTATAATAATCATTTCCCCGGGGGCTGTAAAAAGTCTAAGGCCAGCCTGTCTTCCGTCTGAGCTCTGACAGGAGCTGCTCTGTGTTGGCTTGGCTTTTATTGCATCTGAATGACGGACAACAAACCTGCCCCCGCATTCCCAGATGCATGTGGATGTGTGTGCATGTCAAATTTCATACTTGTATGTGGACATAAGAGAAACATGTTTCCTAAGAGAAACTGACATTGGAGATGTCAAACAGACTTTATTCACAATCGTGCTGTAATGAAGAATTTTAGTGACTTTTCATCCTTTTTTTATTTTCTTGTATGCCAATTTATAACCAAAGCTCAGCTCCTATCATAAAAGATCATAACAAATCTTTATATAGTCTGAGCCTTGAGCCTGCTTCTATTGATAACTAKTTGACAAAACATCACTTATTAAATGACTAGACCAGGGTTGTGCAACCTGTGGCTCTGGGGCCACATTGGGTCCCTCTGCAGCGGCTCTTTGAAGCTTTGACCAAAGCTAACATGAGAATATATATACTGTATATATGTATTTTTATGTTTCACCACAGAAAAGACTAGCTTAAGAATTTTTATTTGTCAATTTGTTTGCAAATATGTGATCAGTGTAAAAGTTCAGTCTTACACTTCTTATAGTCATAAGAGTAATTTATTTATCAAGGGATCTCTTTTATTTTGGGTAAACATTCCTCCAGTGCAAAAATGAATGGATGCAAGAAGTGGCTCTCAGTCAGTGAATGTTGATTTGATCCATAAATATGCAATCATTTATTTTACAAATCATACAGAATCACCAGAGTACACTTGATTGTGAACAATTAATTTCCTATAAAAGTTTGGGACCAACAATAACAAGCTTTTAACTTCTTAATTGTTAACCACCCTTAAATAGAAACACAAACCTCAGCTTAGATGTTAAATACCAGACATTTGAGGCAATTATCTTAGGGTTGGCAAGGAAGAGTTTAAGAAAAAGGAGGAACAAAGGTGTTAGCTTTCCTATACTTTTATCTTAAATAATGTGGGTTTTAACCAGAAGGGTGAAGCGTTTTGTGCTCGGCTTTGGTCAGACCTCGACGTCACACACAGCCAGCTTTTACCTTGAGATGATGTTCTGTCACCTGCCAGGTATGTCGGGGCTTCTGCTGAGAGAATCCGCTCAGGACTGTCCAGTAGAGTGACCCTCAGGCGTGTTTTCTAGACTAGCTTGGCGTCCACGTCAAGCCGTAGAAAAAGGCAAAGCCTCTACTGGAACCCAGGGTTCAAAATAAAACTTCCTTCTGGAGAGTTTCCTGAAGTTGGATCGACCAGGCGTTGGTCATCCAGGCTGTAAGGTTTTCCCCATTGGCGTGAAGGAGCCAAAAACCTGTCAGCTCAACTTTTGACTCTTGAGAGTCTAGCTGTCAGAGTGACTGACGGCTGTCCGTCACTTACTGCCATCCGGGCGGAAACTGTTAGTTACTAAGAAGCTTAGAGAATCATAAATATTATTTTAGTTAAATAAGATTTTTTCTACAGAAAAACCATACATAATTGAAATCATACTGAGGAAGAAAAGAGATCTGAACTCTTTTCTCCTGTAACTTTGCTAAACATTCTCTGATTATCAAAATGCGTAATACTTTCCGTTAAGAGAACACTAAATCAAATAAGATGAAGATTCTTCTGTTTATTATCTGATTTAGAAGAAAGAGAATGTCTCTTTGAAAGGTTAAGGTGACCTGAGGTGGCCTAAATTCAGTTCTAAGTGGAACTGAGTTTCTGTCCTTTAAAAGGCCTATCAGAGGAATGAGGTCCAAGACAGTTTCCTTGATAATTTCACTCGAGGTGACCCCTACATCAGTAATATAAAAAGTGACACATGCTGATTAGCTCATACTAGTAGCCTGTTAGCCACTTCACTACAATAATCTAGTTTTGTAGTTTTTATTCAATTTTAAATAAACTATATACAGTATTTTTCTTTTTTTTTTACATGAATAATGGTTTTTCTTAATCCCTGAGGTATGACCATAATAATAAATGTTAAAATTAGCTAAATATTTTTAGTTTTATGTCACCTGCCACTGCTCGGAAAGGCCCCCGTGCAACAAACTGATAGTGGCCCACAGACCACCAGTTGATAATCACAGTTGTAGCACGGTGTGTGGCTTGGGACACATTTTATTAGTGAACCAAGGAGCAAAAAGGGCTTTTTTGATTGTAAATGTTTCAGACTAGACTGTCTTTTTCAGCTGCATGTTGACTTGTGGAAACATTTGGCAAGTGTGTCTGTCCAAAGAGGGGGAGAAAAAAAAGTTCTGCTTTTCACCCCAAAAAGGCTCCGTGCTGCTCCCACGGGCTGATTAGTGGTCGTCCAGAGGTTTTTCTGTGGCTGCAAGGGGGATGTTTTGTGGTTGTAAATTGGGTTGGTCCTGTGAGAGCTGATGTTATTCTAGGAAAGTCTTGTTTTCTCCCACTTTGGCACTCAAGTCTTTCCTTCATTCTTCCCWCATCTCCTCGTCTACATTGATATTTCAGATCTCCCCAGAGAAGGTGTGGTGTTCATTGCTTGTCAAATAAGAGAGACGGCTCTGCCCTTTCCTCTTAGACCTAGGTTCTGTGTGTGTGTGTGTGTGTGTGTGTGTGTGTGTGTGTGTGTGTGTGTGTGTGTAGTTCTCCGGTTCATGTGGGTTTCAGCACAACAGCTTTCTTTCAACACAAACCAGTAGAACTAGTTTTGCAGGTAATGGTTTCTGTTTAGGGGAACTTGTTTCACATAAGGTTTTRTATGTATGTAGCTCATAGACTAACACATTTTGAGCCTGAGTAGCGCAGTTTTTACCTGCAAGACATTTTAAACGTATATAAATGAAGGTAATCTATCGCTTATAACTGGTGCCATCCTGCTGACGCACTAATATACGCTTATTCGTTCATACAAGTAATTACATTTTCACAGAGACCTGGATTACGAACACACTCGGGAACAGATTGTCGTTCTGAAAGTCCCCATTTACTCTGTATTTCTCACACACTAAAAAGCGTATTTATTTTGACTGCTGTTACAGAGGAATGTGTCAGCACAGCAAATGGCAGGCTATAGAGAGGCTTAGCCCATCCTAATGATTTATAACCTATGTTGGGAAGAAGACTGGTTTTTGTCTATTTTCTGCCTTATTTTTTTTCCCAGCCACTCCGTCCCCCACATACGGTCATTTAGAGACACCAGACTCTTGGCCTACTTGCCTGGGTTCACTAATATTGTCCTTTGTTGTACCAGACACCTCCAACACTGTCCTCATTTATCATCAGGTTTATTACCAACGTGGTTCTTTTTGCTCCCTTTCTCTGCTTTCTTCCCATGTGAATGAAATGACTGTGGTTAATGTTTTTCTTTGCCTCCTTTTTTTGTGTTTTGTGTTCCCTGCAGGAGCCTCGGGTCAAAGGGTGAAGGTAGAACCAGAGGTGTTGTCGTATCCAGGCCAGACGGTCAACCTGCGTTGTTCCTTTTCAGATCCCACTGGAGTCCAGCTCACAATGGTCAGAAACACATTTCCAAGAAACATTTGCTTCTTTATTTATTTATCTTCCTACTAACCCTCAAATAATTCTAAACTGCACTTGTTTGTGGAATGAAGTTCTCATAAAATTGTATTTCATCTGAATGTTTCAGCTCAAAAAGCTGACTTGACTCGAGATGTTTTGCTTGTCTGCTTCTCTGTAAAAGAAATGATCAGGTTGTGATTTAATTTTAAAAGTGCAAAAGTTCAATCAGACACGTAGATGAAAGAAATTTAATAGCAAACAAAGGAATCTTATTACAGGTAAATATGCCCCCACCTTATTTTTATTTTTTTATTTTTTTTTACTAATTAAATTTTCATTTAACAAATAGTTGTCCATGTAAATCACCCTAAGGCAGGTTTTTTTTTCCAAATTAAATTTAGGCTCGATGTTTTATTACTTTAAACAAACAATACTTAGATTCATTTTTGCTTCAGGGGTTGGAAAATGTTAATATGTGGCAACACTTAGCTGCATTTCAATGAAGTGAAAGTGACTAACTTTGTTGGTTTTACTGTGAACAGCTGAAAAAGTGAAACTCCTCGAAATGCCCACATCCATATTCATACCTACTGCGCTTACTTGATTGTGATGCTGCGCGTGTCGCCTGTGGAGTTTACTTTAAAACTCCCATGTCTTAAAATGCTCCCCAGTGTCTCTTATCAACGACATGATGAATGAGGCCGATTGTCTCTCTCGGCCACTTCGTGCCTTGTGACTGCTGACCCTGTGTGTGCTCCACCGCAGGTCACTTGGATATACGAGCCAAAGGAYGGAGAACGGCAGAACATCGCTGTGTTTCACCCCAACTTTGATCCCAGCTACCCCGACTCACCAGTGAAGGGTCGAGTCAGCTTTACACCCAGTTCTCCAAACATGAACACCCCGTCCATCCAGATCACCAATGTCCGACTGTCAGACGAGGGAAAGTACATCTGTGAATACGCAACCTACCCGAGTGGCAATGAGCAGGGCATCACTCAGCTGATCATGTTGGGTAAGTCACTAACTTAATCTGCTGTTTTTAAATAAAAAAAATGTAATTAAAAACTAGAGAAAATGCTTGCTTTGGTACTTGCCGATATTGAGTAGAACCTAAACATTAATGACTTTAAAACATATTTCTTTTATTTAGAACAAGGTAAAATCCTAAAACCCCTCTGACTGGATCAAACCAAATACACAGTTGGGTACACACTGTAACAACAAAATTAAAATTAAATTAAAATAAATAAAAATAAAGATTTTCTTTGAACTTGTATAAATTCTTAAACATGGAACTGACAAACTTCACTTCAACTGTAAACTCTAACACACTAAATGAAGCATCCATATGGTACTGGTATCGGTCCTGATTATTGGGACATTTTTATGAGTACAAGTACTTGTAAACCTGCCGATATCGGGTACACAATTAACATAAATTATGCTTCTCTTGTCTTTTTAATCTCAGTTTTGGACATTTTTATTAACCTATTTTTGTTGTAACACATTCAATAGACTTTTGATAGCAATACGCCAGAACTCCAATATCAGTCCCAAATATTGGGATATTTTGTACGAGTACTTTAAAAAATGCTGGTATCTGGCCTGATACTGATAACTGTATTGATATTGGGATACCTCTAGAAATACCATTTTCTGTGAAAATGGAGTGTGAATGCTGAGTTTTGAACTAAACCTTTTGAAGGAGCTGAAAGTGAATGAAGGATAACAGAAGCCGAAAACTACCTAAAAACAACAGTAGTGCATTAGTAGCTAAATAAAACGAAAGGCTAGCTAAAAGCTAAAGCAGTGGTAGCCAAAAGTAGCTTGAGCATCCAAAGAACAAAAGTTAAAGCACCGATCTCCTGAATGAGCTGAAATCTTGGTGAACGCCTCAAGCTGCAGAATGTATTCAAAATTAATTAGTTGCAAAGAGCACTAAATATACAAAAGAAGAATAACTGTGTGAAGGGCTAAATTAGGATAAACAATTACTGTAGAGATTATAGTCACTGAGTTCAGCAAAAATGTTTATTTATATATTGTTTTTCCTTTTTCAGTCAAAAGCACGGGGTAATAAACCACATCTCTAACAACCACTGAGATAACTGGGTGAAAATGTATGAACAAACTGGAACTTTCCATTTATAACCCTCAGTTTAAACTAATGTATGAAATGGTAATACAATTCCTGGAGGTTTTGCAAGTAAACAAATACTAGGAACTACTTCCAGTTCTGATCTGTCATTTGCGTAAAGTTTGTTCACCAGCTGAGCCTCTTTTAGATGAAAAAACAGAAGATTTACTGATATTTAACACCAGACTGAGATTATTCCTTTGGGAGACAGAAGGATTATTCCAGCTTCAAGCTTTCAGTTTCTCTTTGAGCTCATCACTGAGGGAAGGTAAGCTTGTCACATTTCAAAGTAAAACCAAATACTTTCATGTGAAACTYGCTCTCAGTGCTTTTTATGGTGTTTCCTTAAACACACGAGTGTTAGATAATACTGCTACGTGTCATGATGATCAACCTGGAAAACAAATCTTTCYGAGTGAATCTTTGTTTTTCTAACGTATTAAACTTATTTCTGTAATGACTTATGTAGAGTTACACCTTTTTAAGGATGAAACCAAAATATATACAATAAAATATTTTCTATCCAACAAGGACATAAAACAGCTGAATTACATTTTAAAATGAGCACAATTTGGCCCAATATCGTCCGGTTCATTTAATAATCTTTTAATAACTTTGATGAAGGTTCAGGTTAAATGCTTAAAACTCCCTGAATGAATTCATATCACCCTCCCCTTTCATGTCACAGTTTTTAGTTAAGATGATTTTGTTTTTTATTGTTTAAAAAATAAATTGGAGTTTTGACCATTTATGTCAAAACTTCAAAATAACGTCACAATCTCATTCAATATTACAAGATGATGTGTCAACCTATTAGAGCTCAGAAAGCTGTTTTAGTGTTTTCTGTGGTTAATTAGCTGTAGCAGCTCTTTAGAATTGTTGTAATGGCAGAAATTAATTGGTTGTGGATATACATCAAATTATTGCTTTTTGAGTGTTTCATTAGCATCTGTTCAGTGGCTCATGAGAGATTTTGCTAACAGACAAATGAACCCACACACACTCGGAGGCAATAACATGATTTTCTGCCTTTCACAGCGGTAGGCAATACTAGTCAATSTCCATTGCGTTAGTGCTTTCAATCAAAGCTTGCAGAGAAATTAGTCACTAATACTGAAAGGTTAATTTAGCATAAATGTCACAAATTGTCTATTTAAATAAATAAAAAAGATTAATTTATTCATTGGGATTTGTGGTTATTGTGGGCAGAAGTGGCTGAAATCTATTCTTTTTTTTCTGATTGYCTAAATCTAATCTATTGCTTTTCTTACCCTTTTCCCCCACCCACAAATCACTTTGCATTTTATTTAGCTTAAATGAATTAAGTAGGGGTTTATTTATCAATCCAAATTTTGATATTATTGATATCAAAGTCATGCAGTTTAAAGGTTGAAACTCCCACATGTCCTCCRCTACAGACGAGAAGTCCTGTTTCATCACAACCCACGATACCAACGTTTGTGTGTAATCGTCTTTGCTAGGAAGAGGCAAGATCAAATGTAAACACTGGACAAAAGAAACATAGCAGATAAAAAAAAACTACTTGGCTCTGACTGAATAACTTCAAAATTAATCTACGTAAGCTGATTTGTGTTGCATTTATATTTACTTTTGTGAACGCGCTGAGGTCATGTCGTCTTCCTGCATGCAGGTCGATTTAAGGTTGTAAAAMGTTCAAACTGGAGTCGTCTTTAACTTATGTAAATCACAACGTGAAAAAATGGATCTCAACAGAAAACTGGAATAGAACATGGCAGTGTGAGCGTTTTCATACTGAAGAGTTTTATTAAAAGATGTGCACAGATCAAAATTGACATTTTGAACAATGAGGAAATTCTTGGAAACAATGAAGCAGTCAAATGTATTTACACAACAGAATGAGTTTCTATGGCTGTTTAATCAGTACAGAACAGAATGTTCTGGTAACTTCTTTGTTTTCCTTCATGAGGATAATATTCAGTTATCACCTTTTTATCAGGCACAAAGATTTCAAGCTCAAAGATCCTGATTAACTTTTTTTTTCTTATTTACTGTTCTGTTATTTAAGCTTTATGCATCATCCACAGATTGAAAAAAATATGGGCGAATTTGGCCAACTGTCTTTATCTGTTTAATTTKCTCTTCTTGCCAAAAATGTTTGGTCATGCTCATCTATCCAGCAGAGTTTCCAGACTCTCTGAATCTGTGCCAACGCAGCTCTTTTTCCCCCCTCTTATTTTAGTCACCCATCTGGTTATAGTAAACACATTTACCTTGCAGGCAATATGTTTAAAGGTATCCACTGCAAACTGTTTTATTTTCCTTTCCAGCTCCTCTTTCCTCAAAGGTAGAAAGCAGATTAAAAGCATTTAAAGTCTGGCTTAATTGCTGCTGTAAGTGGTGTCAWAAGACCAGTTTGGTTCTTCTTAAAAATAAGGAACCATTGGCCTTGCACTCCCAGCCTCTTCTCCCTTCATCTTCCTCTTAACTCATCATGCCTGCATGCCTCCCCTCAGGCAGCGTATTGATCAGGCTGCTTGTCATGCCTGCTGTCAGTTCCTGTCTTACCTGCTCTCGACTGATCCAACATGGCTATCAGAGAGAACAAAATGAGGAAGGGAAGCTGGAGGAAGGACTRAGCAGTGATTTAGAAACAGTGGAAATGGACCAGTCAGAGTAGTCTTCTGTCAGTGGCGGCTGATGAGGTAGAGAGGAGATGGATTAAAAAATAAAGGCAGAGTGATAAAAGGTTTGGGGTTTGTGTGTGTTTTAGCTCCGGGGCTTGTAATTGTTTGTCAATGAATGCTCAGGAGAGGGAAAGATTGACTGGTCAGAGAGCAGAGAGAGTGTTGAGGGAGGGTGGGAGGACAGAGCTTGTTTGCTTTTGCCAGACTTGTGACTCAAACTGTTTGTCAATAGCAGATAATGCTGCACATTATCTTTTTCCTCAGCTGTCTTATTTTCATTTTATCTWTCTGCACGTCCCTTAATCTTCTCTCTGTCACTGTTTTTTTTCTTCTCATCTCCTTCCTCCAACTCTGCATCGTTTCATCAATCCATCCATCAGCCAAGCCAAAAAACTCAGCCACCGTTGTAACGGTGAATGCCAGCACTCAGGCTGTTGTGGTGGCTCGCTGTGTGTCTGCGAACGGTCGCCCTCCTGCCACAATCAAATGGATTACGACAGCCAACGGTGAARCAAAGGTGGTGTCCACGGCGGGGATTAACAACACGGTGACGGTTACCAGCGAATACCTCCTGGTTCCGACGTCGGCAGACAACGGGAAAGACATCAGCTGCAGTGTGGAACACAGGACTCAGGTCAATCCAGAGAGCATACCGTTGAAGCTAGCTGTTCTGTGTAAGACACACACACACTCACACACAACACACCTTTCGTCATTGTCACTGGTGTTAATCACTAATGTGATAGGCATTTGACAATTTCAGAGATGAATTTCACTTTCCCCAATCTTTCCCTATTCTTTCCTCCTGTCGTTCRTTCATCATCCTCCAGTTCCCCCTGAGGTGGAGATTCATGGTTACGACAATAACTGGTATTTGGGCCGTACCAACGTTGTACTCACCTGCGAGGCTAAAGGAAACCCCATGCCAACCACTGTAGGCTGGAAAATGTGAGTATCGGCTCATTGAGTTTTTCTTGTCTTATTTGCTCKCAAGGTTTCTTTTCTCCCACTGCCCCGCTTCCCCTCTCGTTCCCCACTCCCAGGTTCCTCTTGGAGCTGTAATCAGCGCTTTTATTATTGTCAGTGCAGATTGAAGTGTCCTCTGATTATGGAGATAGTCGTGTAATTTGTCATAATGGACTCTGTAACACGATTTAACCCTTTCATAATGAGAATCAAACGACACTTGGATCAGCTGCTCTGACGTGTATTGAAATAAAAATGTTATATTTTTACTTGAAAAAAGGGTAAAGCCATAAAACTGCTAACAATAAATCAGGAAAGTTAAAAGAATGTTGGATTTATTTAACCAATTTATGTCAGCTGGTTCCACTGGTAAGTGGTACTGGAAAAAGGTGGTGGTGGTGGTGGGGGAGGGGGGTAATTGTGCTTGGACATTGCTTGTATAATGAACAGGTTTTTTGACTGGGCTCCCTTATAAATGCAAAGAWCTTTGGATTAAATGTGTGAACTATTTGTTTTTTCCTCATGAAGTTTTTCGCGTTTTAAATTCATTTTGCATAGAGAAGCATTTTTTAATAAAGATTTATTGATAGCGATGTTGAATATTGTCACAYAGCAAAAAGAACCTGTTACACTTGAAATAGTGACACCATAAAGGTGGTTTTTTTGCTTTTCAAAAGAGGCTGTAGTTTATTATATTGCAACCTGTATTTTATTTTAGTTTMCTTTTATCCGCTAAATTGTCCAAAAAAGATAGAGGTCTGAAACTGTAGTTCGGAAACAAAATATCTGTGTCTAGTCGGAGACTGTGTGTGTGGACACTGGGGGTGGGCTCAGAAATTTTCTTATAAATCCAAAGGGGGCAGGGGGGTGCAGCAGAAATAGTTTGGGAACTACTGCTTTAAACAGAGTTGATTAAATTTCTTTACATTTACWCAACTAAATTCAACACYTAATTTTTAAAGTGCATAAACAACTGTCTTCATGAGTTCTGTTAAAATTTAAATTTGTAGGGTGTCACAAGGTGGTACATTTTTAAATGAAGAAGTAAAAGTGTAATTTTAAATGATGAATGTAAAAAAATAATAGTAAAAGTTATGATTTAAAAAAACTTGGTAAAATTATAGATCCTCAAAAAATGTACTGGTACTTAAGTCCTTCGTTACTATGCGCCTCTGATATTTAAAAAGGATTGCCTCTTAAAATGTTAATGAGGTTTAGTTGAATGTGACAATGATGGTCTTTTCTGTAAATATCATCTCATTTCTTTCACAGATGTCCTCTTTATCTATTATCTAATCATCTCATATTTTTTATCTTTTTTTTCTTCTTCCTCATGACAATGTACTTGTRTTCCTGCAGGATGTCTGGGAAGGTGCCAGAGACGGTGCAGATCATGGGTAAAGAGCTGAAGATTCTGAAGATAGACGAGAACGTCAACACCACCTTCGTCTGCGAAGTCAACAACCGCATCGGAAGTGGCAAAGACCAGGTCGCAGCTTTCGTCAGAGGTGAGCGGCACGACACGAACAGGCGCACATGTTCAAGCCTGCAAATATGCAGCAGCTGCATAAACGTTTCAAGGGAGGTTTTTACTCTGACAAATAACCACAACATGTGTGCATTAGTTAGAAATAATCGGCTAAAGTGTCATCTTTATGCACTTCCCTGCAACATAATGAATTGGCATCACAGATTCCCTCGTCTGCTCCTCCTAAATTGATTACAACCAACACTTAGTGTAATTTGTACAAGTTGCAAATGTCCAAACATGCTGATAAATTATACATAGTTAATGCATCGAGAAAAATATTGAGGTTTTTGGGAGTAAAATGAAACACACACTTAGTATTCATTCATCATGAAAACTTACCCCAGGCTTGAATAAAAAAAAAAAAAACATTTATATCCTGATAACTGATGAAGTGGAACCAAGTGCTCTTTCATCACACAAAGACACACATTTCTTGGTGTTTTATGTTGTTTCTGCTTCCTCAGTGGTCCACCTGGTTCTCATATTAACATAAACACACATGCACTCGAGGCTGAGGTGTCTGGGATGTCTAGTGCAGGCTTAGTGGGCCCAGCTGCTCTCTGTCCTTGAATGTATTCGGGGATGTGAATGTCTGTCTGAGTCAGTTTGTGTTTAAGCTTTTGAGGGCATTTGGGTTCTCTCCTTTGGTTTTGTATTTTTCTTTTCTCTGCTTGCATCTAAGAGAGCATGCCACTTTTTATGTCCCTTTGCATGCTTTTAGTAAGCTGTACTAAGTTTCTATGCCTCAGCGGTGCCCAAGGTCTCTCTGTCTGTTTGTGCATCTTAAGGCAATTGTACAGTTTTTTCCTCACAAAGCATTTAATGGGTTATATTGGGCCTTTAGATATTTTTAGCCTTTCACTTTTTTTCCCTAAACTGAGGGTTACGATCACATGGGCTTGAGTGGGTTTCTCAGCGGTACACTTGAGCACTAATGATGACAGGAAAGACTACAGCAAAGCAAATTTGCTTTGTTTTTTAAAACRGAGCACTAAAAGTAAGACTTCAATCACTAGAAGTGATGTGTCTCCCCCAGTATGACACTGTTGACTTTGAAAGCGAGTGGGTTTTTATGTTTGGGTGCATTTGATTAAAATCAAACGTGTGTGTGTGTGTGTGTGTGTGTGTGTGTGTGTGTGTGTGTGTGTGTGTGTGTGTGAATGATTGCAGTCTTGTCTTTGTGAAATGCATGTATGTGTTCAGGAGCACGTTCATGTAAAGGTTTCTCAAAGCACCTAGGCTTGTCGTGATGAGCACGAAATAAAATGAGGTTGATAATTTTTATTTGCCTGCTTGTTTTTTTTTTTTTTTCATGTCTTCCACTTTTCTGCTCTTAGTGTTGGGAGGAGTGAACTCTGGCATCAGGTATTTGCCAGGTGCATGGTCTCGTAACCTCTGTAGCATGAGAGCTACATGAACAGGCATTTAGGTAGAGAAGCGTCTTCAGTTTTCTGGCACCTTCTGTCAGCTGGTGATGCCCTCAGGGCACGGTGCTGAACCTTGGGTTCGCTGATAGTTGTTTATTTAAACTACATAAATTTTGYAAACTTCATAAGCAACATTCGGGTGACTGCATGACTTCATAATGTTATGAAGCCAGAGGAAGACTCATTGACTGCTTGTATGTAAGTGGGTAGTGATGTTACAGCTTCAATACCTGATGTGTGTTTTCACAATATTCAATACCGGTCCATCTGTAACTTTACAAAAACTTCAGAAATTTTGTAAGCATCACGAGGGTGTCCACAGTTATCTTTATGAAGCCAGAGGAAGGCACACAGAATAAAGTGCGTCTGCTTGCATAGAGGAGGTGGAAAGTGATTTTTACGTCAGCAGCATAAAATCTTCGGTCCAGGTCAGTTTGTAACTTTGTAAAAATTAGCTTTTTGTAAAAATTATTGTGTATCACAATATTTTCTGGGACAATTTATCGTCTGGCAATATTTGTTACCGTGACAGGCCTGATAGCACATTCTCCTTTTTGAAGTAGAATCATACAGAATAGATGCATCTAGACTGAAAAAAAAACGGTCATTCTGCCCCACCACCACCCTCGATGTTCCTCAAGAGTTTAGATGCCCGTTTCAGCAGAGTTCATTCTAGCTTTTCACCTCATACAAAATGCATCTCCTTCCAATCTTCTGTCGCATACTTGCACTTAACCTGAAGTTATTTTTTGCTGACACAGGAATAAAACTTATCCATAATGGTGGAAGAAAGCAGTTTTTTTGCTAGCTACATCTTAAAAGCCACCCTGCTCTTAATGCCCTAATTTTTARCTGTTAGTTCCCATGCTGACTCCTTATTCTTGTTTTTAAACTTAATTTCTTAAAGTCTCCATCTTCCTTCAAGTCCCTTGGTGTTTTATGATTCCACAGCATGTGTCACCGCTCCTCCGGGGCCGCTCTGCACTGCTGCATACAGTAGTAGTGTAACCGACCCCTTGTAGCACAAAGGATGCTACCATCACCTGCTGTGTTTTACAATCAGCAAGCAAGGTAGATGCAAAGATCCAGGGAGCAGGTGGAGCAAGGACGGGGAGGCCTGCTGCTTTTTGACGACAAAGCCAGGGAGTGTGTACAAAGATAAATCCGTGCCAGCATGCAATCCTTAGTCAGAGCGGGAGAGAGCAAAGACATGAGGGATGGAGGGAGAGAGTGCGATGCTGACAGCATTTAAAACTCCCATGGGAATCTTGTGCCAGTGCATCCTATCTGCGCAGCCATTGGCCTCCGCTATCTCTCAGCATAGCGTGTGTTTCTGTCACTCTCCAAGCCTCTCAGAGCGGATCAGTCACCCTTTGCTGCTTCAGCTCTTCACTGCTTCTCCTCTCACTTCACCATTCGTTCCTCTCCTGTTCTCTTTTATCCTACATTTACCCTCCGCTTCCATTTCTACTCTACTTCTTCCCTTTTCCCCCCCACACTCTGTTCTCATTTTCTGCAAATTCTCTGGTTTCCTCCCTTGTTGAAGCCCCCCCCCCCACCTCACCACCACCCTCAACTTTCCTTGCCCACATCATCATCTCTCCAAAGTCTTTGCTCTCTTGCTGCCGACCACCTCCTCCCTCCATCCTACTCCGGTCTTACTCATTTGCAATGAAGGAGGAGGATAAGATGCAAGCTAAATCTGCCGGCAGTTACGAGGTGACTAAGACAACCAGCAAATGTCAGAGTGAAAAAAAAAATGATTGTGGAAAGCAGAGACTGAGAGGAGTGTGCACAGAAGTAGTGATGATGAGAGACAAAGATGGAAGGAGTGGATGTTGGTCAGAAAGCAGAACACTGAAGATGTGCGATGACTCCAGACGGGGATGTGATTCAGACCTGCAGACACTAATGGGAATGCGTGTAGACAAACAGGGCTAAGAGGGTCCGACAGGCGTGAAATGGTCAGCACCTGCTACATGGCAGGTCCCCAACTCCTTTCTTACCCCACAGCTGCATGACACACACAAACATGAGTCTGCTCACTAGTGTGTCTGCTTACTCGGGTGTTCCGCCCTGAGTCGTGCCCCTGCACACACGGGGCAGAGAGAGGGGTGGATGTCCTCTCTTCTCCTTGCCTCTCCTCCTCTCGTCTTCGATCCTGTTGCTTAGTCATACGCACACCTCCTCTCCTCCTTTCCTTTTATCACTCCTTCGCCATCTCTCTGGCTGGAGTTTGCTCTTTTTCTTTGCATCTTTCATCCTCTCAGCATATGCTCTTTCCTCATCCCACTTATCTTTCTCAGGTTGTCTTTCAGCCTCCGCAAGCATGATGCTGGTCTTCGTATTTGGAGAAGAAGAAAAAAATACTTTTGCACCCCAGCATCCACTCCTCATCTCACGGCCATGCTATCTTCATCTCTTTTTTTCAGCTTAACTCTTAAATAGCAGCAGTTCTTTCTTAATCACAGCTTAGTAGTCTCCATCCTTTTATTCATCCCTCTAGTCTAGGTTTCTCTCATGGGAGGGGGTTCTTGTGTGGCTAACCCAGATTCCCTCCATCTTTTTTTTCTTTCTCTTGGTCCTAAAAGGGGCAACTCAGCTGAACCTCAAAAAATAAAAAGTTAAATGCCCTGGATTGAATCCCCCATGTGGTCTCCAGCTGAACAGAAAAGAGATTTCCTTTCAATTCGATGCAATACAGCCCATTTTCTGACTCATCTAAGGAGACAGTTCAAGGGCAAGGGGCTTGGCTGTTTTCCTCCACTGGGTTTGGGTGGGTGTGCGTGTATGTGTGCACACGAGTCTGCCTGCGTCTGTCAGTGTGCGTCTCTAGCCATGCGAAAACAGCCAGAGCTCAGGTCTGATGGAGCCAAGTCTCCCTGCAGCCTCGCAACTGCACCCTCCCTCCCCTTCCTCCCCGTCCCTCATTAACGCACACACGCACCAACATTAGTGCTGCAAACACACGTGCGGGTCTGTTCAATCACTCCACATCCCGAAAGAGAATCCTGCGAAGCTCAGCTCCCCGTGCAGTCCAGCCCAGCTTCGCTGATGACCGGAGTGGTGTGGGAGCATGTGTGACTGCGACCATGCGTGTTTTTTTTATTGGGGGGGGGGGCTGCAGTGGATTTTACTTCCGCTCCATCGCTCTCATTACTTGTGGTCATTTGAAGCGTATAGTCCTCTTGAATGCGACTTCATAAGAAGCATGCAGTGTTTTGGCTTCTGCAGTATGCTGTCTGTTTTGGAGAAACTGGGAGGAATTACCTCCTGCCATTATTCATTTCTGGTTTCCTTTTTGTTTTCTCCCGTTCTKCACACAGCTTGCATGTTGCTTTCTTTCTGCTGGCTTCTCCAGCAGCATGTGTTTTATAAAATGCTCCTTCCTTACCCACTTAAAGAAGTTTCAAGGCTTCTTGGTTGGGTGTCTGAGCTTGTTCTGGGAGCTTGGCGTGACTCCCTCTTTTAATCTTTTAAGGGTTGTATAAAACATGAATTATCCACAAAAGAATTTATCAGCACAGACTTTGAGAAAGATACTTTAGAAGAGACTAGAGCTGTACATTAAAAATAATTGAATGAGTTGTACTTGAGGAAAATTTGCATTTAAATTTTAGTGCAATTCCCTTTGATGTGGTGGAAATGTGCATCAGCATCTGGCTCAAAGTTTGCACAGGGATTGTTGCCACACTCCGTGTGATGGAGCTCCACAGAGCCCGAGGTGATAATGCATTTCTCATGTTCCTGTTACAAGTGGACACTGAGTCCTTGCTCTCGCTCTCATGTCTGTGAATAGGACTGTTTAGCACAGCATACCAAGAGAGAGAGAGTCTGTGTGCTTTGGGAGAACTGAGGGAGAAAACCTACGAAAGAGGAAATAAAAATGTATCCATCATTATTAATTCTTTCCCTGGGCATATGTTCCATAAAAGGGGCAGAGAAAAGTAGCATAAGACAGAAGTACAAATGTAAATTGGAGCGGCGACAAGGAAAATGAATTTAGAGCTGCAGAGTGTGTGCAGGAGACAGCTGGTGAAGTGGAGGCAGAGATGGAGAAGTGGAGGACTGAAGAGGCAGACAGTATAGAGGAGGAAAAGAGCAGAGCTCAGGTATACACAGCAGCAGACTTCCATTTTCTCTTTGACAAGAATCAGTGTTACAAGAGTAATACTGTCAGCCTGCTGTACACCTAACAAGAAGGGCTCGCTTCTTTTAGGCTTTCAAATGGGAATGACAATACGAATTAGGCTGATTTGCTGCTTTCAGATTTTAGGCAGGGGTTTAATTCTCTGCAGCTTGTAGTGAAAAGGCAACAGAGCTGTTCTGCATTTCAAGTTCCTGATCACTTTAAACTGGGGAATACACTTAACAATCCTCACTGTGATTTGATGTTTATACTGTAAAACAAATGTTTGGATAGTTTGTGATTAACTAAATTTTAGACACAGTTTTGTATTTTATACTTTGAAATAAATGATTATAATCAATCACAGAGTCGAGTCTCTGTTTAGCGGAACGTGTGCCTCGCTCCAGCAGTATAAATGCAATGTTTAACATTTCAGGAAGGTAGAACTTGTTTTAGGGTTACTTCCTTGTTTAATRTGACATCATATTAGGGGTGTGACCAGGTTGGCCGCATCCTCCTGAGTGTGCATTTGTCAGCTGCTTGCGTCAGTGGATCTCAATCCTGCTCCTCAAGGACCCCTATCCTGCATGTTTTAGTTTTTTCCCCATGACTGGCAGGCTTCTGTTAGGCCTGCTGAAGAACAGGAAAACAACTAAAGTATGCAGGATATGGGTTCTTCAGGACTGGGATTGAGAAGCACTGGCTTACGTCACTGCCCCGCGCTGAAGGCTGTCCCAATTCGTGGACTCCTCCTCATGCAGCCCACAGAATCCTGAAAAGGACAGCTGAATCTGAGGATCCTCTCCGGCTGAAACGGTTATCTGGAGTCATCTCAGTGTTAGTAAATAAAACAGAAAAATGAAGTCAGCATAGTTTGCAAATTCATCACTAAATGAAGAAATCAGTTTTAAATGTAAGTTTAGCAGTTGAAATTTATGCTGCAATGAAATGCTAAAAAAATGCAATTACAAGTACTGATACTGGAGCCAAACCCAAATTATTTAGGTATTTATWTTTTTACATGTAACGTTCTTAATTGTAAAGTTATTCCTCCACGTCCCAAAACATTTTAAGGGAAGGCACGGGATATAAAACCAATCACTGTGGTAACGGTGTAGTGCGTTGTCACGCAAATATGTCATCTGAAGACTAGACGTCTCATTTCACAGCCGGTTTATGCAGCCTACGCAGACTGCTGTGGTCTACGTAGACTGCACCCCCTGAACTGAGAGACAACCTTTGTGAAAACCCATGATTGGTGGCCATTTTGCTTAGATTTCCAGAGCCACAGGTGGGCTTGGATTGAAATGGTGTCTTTAGATTTGAAAATAAAAATTTAAATTAGAATTTAATAGGTTTTCTGCACATAATCCGGGCTTCTAATCCGAACAATTACTTTACACGGTCAAATCTGAGGTGATCTTGAATAGTTTAGAGTGGAATGATAAGGGTCTCGGCCTTGTTTGCTTGTAAGTTTAATGTGTAAGCTCCATGCTTTTAGCTCAAAAATCACGTGTAGGGGGCTTCCAGTGACAGATTATTTCTGAGAGCAAAGGCAGGGTAAATGGAAAACGTTCTGACCAGCCAACGCGGAAAGGCTTTCTGATGTAATACAAACAAACAGAGTCAGGAGACAAACAGATTTTGAGAAAAGCGGCAACATAGAAGCTCTGATCAGCGGGACCAGTATGTATAAGACTGTATGATGAGGAAGATGAAAGGAGAAATTCTRCAACGCAGGAACGTTCATAAACAAAGCTTGTAGAACAAAAAACAAGCGTTATATACGGAAAACGTTTTTGACGATTGAAGTCAGTAAATGCAGGTTTTCTTCTGTTCAGTGTGAGTGCACCAATAAACAACTCCTGGACCATGACTTCTGGTTTTTCTTTCCTCTTAAAGAATTTCAACGTCGTATTGGAACTTTGCTGAATAACATGATGTTCTGCAACATTGTGCTTTGTTGAAAGATCAACATGAAAGCCTTTCAAGTGCAATAAAAGAATCTTGCATGATAACCCAAATGCTTTGAATCCTTTTAAAAGTGGGAATGATATACACAGAATCAATTTTCTTTTAAAAAGTAGGCTTACTCTAGAAATCCCCAAAGATTATACGTTTCAGTAGAAACGACTTATGCAATAAAATCTAAGCAATCTTTTATATACTGTATATATATATTTTTTCTTTTTTCCATCCTTTCTGTTGAAGTTAACCTATTTGATATATAGTSTATGTATTTCCARGCTGTGTAACTAGAGCCATTTAGAGGGTGTTTTTCTTACACTACAACTGCAAACATTAATTCTGTCAGTGGTCCTGCCAAACGTCCAGCCCAYTCTGTAATAGATGGTGACCGCAGCAAGGAAAACAGTCACAGCTTCAGTTTATAGGGAGTTGTCAGAATCCTCGAAAYGCCTTGAAGTCATGACCTTAACAAAAGCCTTCACAAAGCAGAAATAATCCTGTTTCTTGCAGCTTTACAAAGAGTATCTTTATGAAGCTGACAAGAACTCAAAGCTTGCACTTTATTGCATTTTACTGATTTATATTTTACTTAATTTAAATTATATGTTCTAGTCTTAACTGTAGCATTTAAATGTGTTTTTTTGGAAAGTATGATTCTATTTAAAAAAATTCAGAAATAAAAATGGTAATTTCTTCATGCTAGGCATGGTAACATTTCTAAACACGGGGTGGAAAACACAAGAAATACTTTGTCAGTCTTAATTAGCTGTTTCCTTGTCTGTAGAAGCAAAACGTATCTATTGCAGTTTGAAGACTTTAAGAGTTGAGCGGAGATAAAATGCAGCACTAATATCACTGAATAAGAGGATCAAGGGAGTGGAAAGAGTTGTACTGCAAACAAGTCATGTGGGACTTTTTCGCAGCCCTGATTTAGACTCAACTTCATCCCATGAGTTGTTTTTTTTTTTCAAACACAGTTACACTGTGTGATGGTGGAGTCCTAGTTTAACAGCTCAGTTTGTACTCTAACAAAGCCTTTAAATGAACTGAATGTGCATGTATGTATGTGGAGCAAGGCAGCTGGGAGTAAAGTCAAAATAAATGGACCAATGTATGGTGAATGCCACCAGAAGAGGGTGGGTGTCCACTTTGTCACCACTCCCCTCCTCCAGGAAGAGATGTGTCTTTGTTGCTCAGTCTGCCAGCTCCTCCTCCTCCTCCTTCACCTTTTCATCCAATTCCACCTTCCTCCATTTTATGGCTCTCGTCTGCATGGCCTCCACTTGTTTTTGCGCCTGACCTGCCTCTCTTTGCCTCGATCGAACCTTTGTGCATGTTTGTGTGGCTTGAACCCCCGCCCCCGCCCTGCGTTGTGATTTGTGTTGATCCTTGAACGGAGCCTGGCTGTTGAAAGGCAGCCAGGTGGGGGAGTGTAGCCGTGACTGTGGTAAACGGGGACAGGAGCAGCCTACAGGGAGAAGTGGAAGTGTCAGTGTAGGAGGAAGCTCAACACACACATGAACACCTCAAAACTCTCTTACACACTTTGACTGAATGAAGTTAACACCAGCATCACTGACCTCTTCCAACCGCTACGTTTTTTTTCTTTTCATTTTCTCACTGCTCTTTTTCTACTGTCCCTTTTTGGTGTCTTATGTTTCTCTCAACAATTTCTTTTCCTTCCATTTTCTCCCTCCCTGCCTCTCTTCCCTCCCACAGAGCCTTCTCCAGACCCCTCCAATGCCGGCGTGGTGGCAGTGGTTGTTTCATGCTCCCTGCTGCTCATCCTTTTGGTGGCCGYCCTCATGGCTGTGTTCATCACCCTTAGGCGCAGGCAGCAGCAGGGTTACCGGGCCAACAGCAGCAGCGACATGAAGACGCGCATTTTTGGCGGCGGCAAGAAAGCGAGCAAGAACGGAACGGGCGGAGGAGCGGGGAGCGGAGGCGTCTCGGGTGGCAACAACAACGGCCCCATCTACATTTACAACGAGAGCTCGACCCACCAGGGCATCGGAGAGAAAAACAACCACCACCAGCCGCTCACCATGGGGGGCCAACCTGAGCATGGTGCCAAAACACCCACCGCCCAAGACATCCTGCTGAGCAACGAATTGGACGAAGCGGAGAGGAGGAAGTTTGACGAGATGGAGGAGGAGGAGAGGTATGACCACTTCTCTGGGGGGAGCTCGATCCTTCAGCTACGCCCACCTCACGACCAGGACGATATGATTGGAGATTACCTGGATGATGACATGGAGTCCCAGCGGGACGGATCAGTCATCTCGCGAACTGCCGTCTACGTATAAAGGAGGAGGAGAAGGAAAAAAAATAACAAGGCTTGAGGATTTGGCATCTTTAAGGAATCGGGAAAATAAAGAAATACCACTTTTTATTTTTGCAAATTGATTTTAAATATACCCCATTATGAATCACGTCCGCCCTATGGTGAACTTGACTGGCAGAAGGCATGTGGAATAATTTAAAAGAAGCAGCGTCGGGTCCTAAAGAACTGAAACTCAAACGGAGAAAAGAACAACCTTTCTCTCACTGCTTCTGCTCATGCTCTCTCCATTTCCGGGACTTTGACTTTAACAGACTGAAGGAGAAAATCTTGATATAATCACAATACAAGCTCTTATACAGACATCTCACTTGCATATTCACTCTTAGCTTCACTTAAAAACAACAACAAAAGGCTCGTCTTGCAGTTACATGTTGCCTCCACGTCTCCGTCCTCTTGTGGGAAGCTTTTGTTTYGGTAATGTGTTGTGCTGTGACATCTGCTGTGTTGCTGTGGCTTTAAAATACAGACATCAAGTGTGTTTGGAAAAGTGAGCAATGTATTTCCTTATGTTCACTCTGCTCTCTCTGCCTTATTTGAAAACGTGATAAAAAAATCTCTGCACCATATCAACAGAGACTTTAGAATTGAACAGAGTTGAAACTAAAGATTTAATTCAATTTTTTTTGGTTTGTTTCACAAATACAAAGCGGACAAATAGAATAAAGTTTGCAGAGAGTTGGAAACCGCTTCCTTTAAGATGTGAACTTTTATTTTTGTGCCTGCGGGTTAGAGAGTGTAAACAAGCGATTGAGGAATGAGGTGTAGCTGATCTGACAGGGTCAAGGGATGAAGAGAAAGATGCAGGAGGTGCTGGGGATGAGCACGTCTCTTCCTCTCACTTCCTCCTGGTCCTCATCTCACCGGAGCGCTCCTGACAGGAGGAGCTTGATTGGTAATGAGCCGTGAAGTTGCTCGCTTAGCTGGGACCAACAGATTGCCACCACTTATCGTTTATGACGTCCCCACCCAACACACACACACACACACACACACACACACACACACACACACACACACACATACATTTCCATCTTGCCGTCCCCACAACCCCCCTTCTTTGCCTCTCTCTCCAAGCCTTTATGGGAAGTTTTGATTTATCCGGGGCAGAGTCGAGGTCAGGGCCAACCAAGAGCAGGGCAGTATTTTACTCTGGACGATGCGTCAAATGCCCCGCTTACTTGACTCCAGCCTGCCCTGATATATCGGGACAAAGTAATCCACCTGGAGTGGTGGAGTTGACTTCACTGCTTCCCCGCCACCCACCCCCTTGAGACCCCCACCTTCTCCCTCACTTTAGAAAATGGCCGGATGTAACAGAAGCTCACCTCCATAGTGCAGTGGTGTTAGGGAAGACAGATTTTCAATGAGGATCATATATTTCCTTCCATTAGCAGATGTTGGATGTAGTGAATTGATTAGAAGACATAAAAAGGTTGGATATTGACTAACGGGGCAACATGTGGTGAAATGGCTCTTTATGATGCAGGTTCAGGGCTTATTGTCTTCTGACTGTTAATTCATCCTTTTAACGAGCCACCGGAGCTTGGTTCTTTAGCAAAAATTAAAAATAAAAGGAAAAAAGCGACTTTGTGGCTTCAGCACACTGCTGTGTTTGAGTTTGTGTGCACGTTTAAGTACCTGGATGATTATGGAGAGAAACTCTTATCATCACGCTTTTTCCAGCCTCCTAATCGACTCCCCTATGACCCCGCCATAGGGGAATCACCCGAGCATGGTCTTGACCAGCAAAGATCTGGACAGACGTTTGCTGCAGGTCATGAAGTCGAAACCAAGTTGGCTCCTCACCAAGGGCRAAGATGATTATGCTCGCATGCATTTCTTATCAGGACTTTTTAACCTTGACCTATCGATGTAAGAGGATACACTCCTCYTATTCGTGTTTTGCCATTGTGCCGGCTGTTAACCTTCATACAGGCAGAGAGGAAGAGCAGGGAAAACRCAGGAGGCAAACGACTAAAATAGAGTCAGCATTTAGTGTTTGAGCTCCGCCTGGCAGGTTGTAAGCCGGCGCGTTCAATAGGATTATCATCTAATGGCCTTAGTTTGTACATAAATGCAAGTCCTGTCAACCTGGGGTAAAGTAAATGTACTGAACACAGCTGATTTGTCACAACCACTCAATATAAAAATGTATTACTTATTTTTGCACTTGTTTGTCAAAGCTTCGAGGAAAAATACGAGTGAAACACTTTGGTTTCTTAGTGGAATAAAATGTGGGCGTGGGACAAACACACGTATGTACGTTTTGGTGTGAGGTATCTGTGTATTATATATGTAATCATCTATATTTTTCTTGTGCAAATGTGGATATTTGTGAAAATGTAAATATCAGATCGATGGARCCGGTGTTGCTAGGAGGAGGAGGGCGTTCTTGGGTTAGCCTGAAGTTCAAATGTCACAAAGGGCATTCAGAATGTACTTTTTACCCTCAGTAGTTTGAACTTACAACATGAACTGAACTGAGCTTAGTTAGATTTCAGTCCAAAAGTTGATTTACATTGAGGAAAAACAAACATTTTTTTTTAAATTGACTGCATTTTCGTACAAGCACACGTTTATTCATAGGCAAGTTTTAGTTTTTAACCCCCCCCCCCTTTTTTTTTACAGATACTGTGCACAGGGCAAAAAATACAGTTTTATTCAGTGCACCACACAAGCAAGGGTCTGTGGCATCAGAGTCAGCGCTCCGTGTTCAATAAGTTATAGTCTGCGTGTATTTTGGTGACGCTCTCGGGCTTTGACATTTTTCTCTGCCATATGGGGGCTGTAACCCGAGTAGCCGCTCTCTGTCATCGTTAAAAAGTGTCAAACTGCAGATATTATTGTGCATTTGAAAGACGCACTCACTCGCACACACGTACTGTAACGTATACATTCGGAGAGAGTGCAGAGAAACATTCGCCCACACACAAACACCCCTCAGTCGCTCTCATTATGCTCACTCCCACAGCCAAACTGTGCAGCAGACACCTCATACCTGACAACTCTGCCATCTTCTGACATAAGCCCACACAAAAGTGCTCGCATAGCTGCACAGACTCAAAAAAAAAAAAAAATAGAGAAACTAATACAAAAACACTTTTTTTCTCCACCTTTGCTTGCTCAGTGGCTGTGTCAGATATAGTGTCCTGTCATTATGAAACCCGCTCCTAAATCGGTGGCCATGTAGAACCAAGACAACTGCTCATTCAGAGGTGCACACACCTTTCAGTCGGTGTCAGAGAAGCTTGCCTTTTCGTTTTTCTTCAACAAAAGCATTTATCCATCCCACTTTTGTTCTCCGCGGAAATATAGCTTTCACGAAAACGCCACCGTGCTGACCTCCTCCTCGTCCCAGATGCTTTCAGGAAAGGCGCTCATCCCAGCGACTCGTTGTTTTCGACTTCTCRGCCACCTCCGCTGTGGCGACCACCTCCACAGACACATGCCTTCAAAGTGAGGCTTGTCAGACAAAAAAAAAAAAACCTTTTTAGAGAACCCTGTAATTCTGGCCCTGAGTCTAGCACAAAGGTTATGTAGTCAAAACATAAAATACTTTTTTCTTTTTCTTCAGAAAGCCACATGCTCTCGCTGTTTGTTTGGCTCCAGACATCTGATGACAAATCAAAGCCTTAACATCCTCCATCTCACTCACATACCAGGAAAAAATGAAGACCTTCCTGTGTAGATAGTATAAATATATAAATATGTAGCAGAGAAGAAAAAAAATACTAATTTATGGTGTCACGTTTGTGTATTACTCCGTGACAACAAGCATGAAGGATTTATTTTCCTCTATTATAGTCACTCAACTCTTCTGTTATTTTGCAGTGCTTTATAATTTGTTTTTTGAGTGCTTTATTCTTGACTGCTGCGCTGTGATTGCTGCCAAAACTGGCAAATTTGCGTCTTCTGTACAAGTGAACTGTATACACACACACACACACATACACTACAAAACAGTCTTAACCCAAAATGTGCTTTTAGTATTGCTCTGTGTACAAAAATTGTTTTGTATTTTTTAATTTTGATTTTATTTCGGTCTTAAAGAAAAATGAAGTAGAATTGTTGTCACGATTTTGTCATGTCTTTCTATATTTTTTTTCATATTTCGTTGATTATTAAAAACTTCTTGATTTTTGAAATGTTGCTGTGTTTTCCTCTTTTTTTTTCTTTTTTTCTTGTGCGTCTCTAACATTTGAGGTTATCAGGGTGACGAAGGAGCCACTCATTGATTCTCCTTGATTAGATTTATAGATTAATTGATTGGGATATAAAATGACCTCTCTGTCTCTTGTCAGCTAAACTTTTTAGACTTTTGTTTTGTTTTTAACTCATTTCCTGTTCTGGCAGTTTATCTAGTTTCACATTTTGATAAATCTGTGTGAGTCAGAGGGGTGATAACAGGCTTCTGGGACAAACTGAGCTCGGGARTTTGAGAAGCCATTTTGTAGAATAAGTGTGTCCTGTTCACCTCATTCCAGCCTCTCTCTGCACATCTGCCCTGGTTGGTGGAAGCAAACAACGAACCTGAACGTGCCTTTTTGATGTTAAAATCTGAAGATGCTGTGATTGGTTCAAAGGGTGCAAATTTCTATCGTTTTTCACCTAAATGTGGATGTTTAAGGCCACCGGTACTTTGGCTGTCTGAACTTAGCAAATCCTTTTTATTTTTTTATTTTTTATTTTTTCAAATCCAACCCAGGCCTTTTGCAGAATGTGGTGCTGAATCTGATACATGCCTGATATTTTTCAGAGCAACCTCAGTATCAGCTTGTGTTGCATTTCATCAGATTTTTTTTTACATCCATGAGGTGTGGCTGAGCGGATCGATCAAGTATTTAGAACATTAATGCCAACGTTGTTAAATTTTAATCCTGTAACTCCACGTCTTCAGCTACAGAACAGAGGTCCACTTGCTTTGTCTTTGTTTTTATTTTTAATTTTTTTCCATCTCAATGACCAAGAATCCTCGTGACTGATAGTAACATTACTATATTGATACTTTAGTTTTAGCACATTACTCTCATTCCAAAAATAAAGTGCAGCACCGGAGCATCCGGTCAGAGGCAGGCTCAGATATCAACACTGAATTGTCATTTAACCAGCTGTGGTTTCACAACAACTTCAGAATCGACATGCTAACAAGTAGCATCCATGTTAAYGCCTGTAAACACAAAGCTGAATGTGACGTCACGCCATGATCACATCWGTGTTGTAAAATTCACACTGGAGTCAGGTGGAGGTCACTTTTAAAATATAAGGTAAACGTTCACGGCAAATAATAGGATGTTTTTCAAAACGTGAATCGAGTATTAAGTCCTGGAGTGTGAACGTAGCCTTAGAAGTGCTGAAAACACACATGCGTGCTTATTTCAAGATCTCTGCCTTGATTTAGCTTGTGAGCAAGGYGCAGTCAGGAGGGGGCAGACTGAGCTGAACCTTCACGAATGGGTCACCTCACAAAGGATGCATTGTTTGAACTTTGACTAAACCAAACTAGTTTGGTCAAATTTTAACAGAAAGGGTTTCTGGGTGTGTTTGTTTAACAGTGCTGGAATGTGATGAGTGTTTTYATGCATTCATGTACACCTGCTTCAGTTTGGCTTAAAAAAAACAACCACTCGACAAGCATGACASTTGGTTTGTGGCAGTTATAGCAGCACGTCTTCGATATTTGCTCGGTGCTTTGATGCCGTCTTGTATCTCTGTGTCATCCTGGCTCCCTGTCACAGTTCATTTTTTGTTGCAAGCTTCTTCTGTCAATGCGGCTATTTACTGTGAGTCCAGCCCACCATCTGGCCACTCTAATTGCTTTGGATTTGAAGCTGGTGAGATAGAGAGGACTTACACACAGAAATGAACTCTGACTCGTTTGGTTTTTGTAGTTTAATGTTAAAAAAAAGTCAAGTGCAACAGCAAAGCTTTTAAGCCGCAGCTTGTTGTAAAAGCCTGCGCAGCACTTAGCTTTTTGTCTCTTTCCTGCTGAAAAGGTACAACGCATCATGTGAAAGCTGTGACCGCATAGTGCCAAACCTGTTTTATCTGAGCTCGGGGCATTTAACCTGAATCTGAAGCCAAACTGACAGCATCTACACCGYGATCAGCATTAGCTTACAGTGATGAGACGTGGTGGGGTGCCCCAAAGCCATCTGGCCTGCTGGTCCCAGATCATACTGAGGTGTGTGAAGGTCTGCACATAGACACAATAGACGGTAGGGAGCTCTTTGCTCCATCAGAGCGGTGATGTCGGGGTCAAACGCCTTACCGGGCCTTCAGATGGGATGTTCGTCTGTTAAAGTGATGGTTCAGATCTTTTGAAAGTTGTGGGAAAATGAACAGGAAACCTCTTACTTGATGTAGAGAGTCAGATTATTTCTTCAAAMTGAGTTTGTTTAAAGAGCTATCTGCAACAGGTAAGATATTAACTATTAATAACCTTAACACATCATTTCTGATTATCTAAACCACAGATCTTCAACAAAGGGGTCACGACCCATAGTGAGGTCGCAGGAGTACAGCAGGGGGGTCGCAAAAAATATACTGTGTGTATATAT
>NW_013952503.1:526404-527368 GCF_001266775.1 Austrofundulus limnaeus | reverse complement strand
TTTAAAATCAATTCTAAAACACACAGGGAGCCAATGAAGGGAAGCCAGCACCGGGGAGATATGATCACACTTCTTTGTCTGTTAAAAGGCGTGCTGCAGCGTTCTGAACCAGCTGCAGGCGTGAGAGGCCAGCCTGGCTAACCCCAGCAAACAGAGATGCAGTAGTCCAGCTGAGATGTAATAAAAGCATGGATCACACATTMAAGGTCTTTGAAAGATAAAAACAATTTGWTTTAGATAAAAGTCTCAGTTTTAAAAATGATCTTTTTACTACAGAATTAATCTGTTTCTCAAAGTTGAAATTTGAGTCAAAGATCACACCCAAGTTTTTGACGTGCAGTTTAACAGATGGTTCCAAGGCAACACGGATCCTTAGGAGAAGCACTGCGATTACCACTGGGTCCAAAGATAATAGTTTCAGTTTTGTTTTCATTAAAATTTAGAAAGTTTGAAGCATCCTATTGAGTGACGCAATCAAACAATGGTTTTAGTGAAGAATGATTAGGTCTCAACTGAAGGTAGATATGGGTGTCATCTGCGTAGGCGTGAAAAAGGATGTTAAATTTTCTAAAAATGGAGCCTAAGGGGAGCATGTTTATGGAAAATAAAATAGGACCAAGGACAGATCCTTGGGGAACTCCACATGTGAGAGGAGCTGAGGAGGAAACATAATTTYCAAGGATCACTGAGAAACTCCTGTCAGACAGACAGGACCTGAACCAATCCAGTGCAGTGCCTTTGATGCCACACTGATCCAACCTAGAAAGTAAAATATWGTGGTCTACTGTATCAAAGGCTGAYGTCAGGTCTAAAAGCAAAAGTACAGCRGAGTCTCCAGAATCTGTAGTGATTAAAAGATCATTAAAAACTTTTAAAAGTGCAGTTTATTAGTGCTGGAATTTTTGTAAAACGTCTACAGCTCCTAATGACAACAGTCAACTGTCAGTGTGCATTATATATATAT
>NW_013952503.1:522485-525886 GCF_001266775.1 Austrofundulus limnaeus | reverse complement strand
GCTAAAACAATGCTCCTCATTTAACCTCCCATCCTCTGGCTTCAGACCTGACTAATACAGCTCAGAGTAAATGATGGATGGCCCGGCCTGTTGCACTGATATCCAAGTGATGGACGTGGTGACCCGAGCCTTCGCAAAGATTAAACCGTCTCTACCTCTGACCTCAATTATGAAAGGTTTTCTGAATATTTTTATAAGCTTTAAAGTGTTGGGCTTTTCTCTTTCCATTGCCTGCTGTGAATTTAAAATCTCCAGCTGTCTGCCTCTTATTGTTAATGGTGTTTTTGTAGCAGATGCTGTTTTTAACAAGCCTTTTTTTTTGCAATTCGTAACATTTCTCAATATTTTGACACTGCAGCATTTTGCAGTTGATTTATAGCTCTTTGTCTCATAGTTTTAGTACAATTATCTAAAATATTTGGGTGATTAAGAACTATTTGGGTAATGGGCTAATTTCCTCCGTCTAAGTCGGCTGTTTGACCTCAGCTTAAGTAAGCATCAAGCTTACGGAGGATCAGACAGACAGGGTAAATCACAGGCCTGAAAGTAATTAGTGTTTTTATTTACCTATCTGTGGTAGTAAAACTACAACAGAACCATCTGTGAAGCTGCACTCCATCACGTTAGTTTGCCAGAGTTGGATATTTTAGCTACATTACAGGAAATGGTGTTGATTAAAAAGCAAAGTTAAAACACCACTTTTTACACAGGATTTTCTGTTTCTGCTTTGTCTCTTGTCACACTACATTTCAAGTTGGAATGTTTGAGATTAGAAAACCACCGGGTGTCACACAAAAGCAGCAGAGTCTCAGTCCAGAGTAAACAAAGCCAAAACCAATCTGAATCTAGCTAAGCTCGCGAAGCCGCATTATCTCCCCATCTTGAGAAAACCATAGAAATGTGGGCTTTGGACTTATCGCTCTATCTGCCGGGAGGCTTTTTTACCTCAGGAATACAGTTTATTTAAGGGAAGAAAATCTGGAGGTATGCACACTTCAAACTTCATAGAAAGAAATGACAGGGGAAATAAAATAATAAAACATGAGCGTTCCTCTGAGCTCACCGCCACAAGACAAAACTCAGACGAAAAGAGTGACTTCTCAGTCTGATATATCTTTACATCACAAACAGTTAAAGCTGCATTATAGGCTCAACAGGTCATTAAAGTTTTTATATACAGTATAATGGTGTTCAGGAATTCAACACAGAGCTTTGTAGATTATTCTCTGTGAAAGTATGCAAACACTTATTATTCTGTGTGTAAACAGAGGACTCTAATATACATTTGTTTATCTCAAATTGTTTCTCACCTACAGTTGGTACAAATCTCAGCACTTAGTTATTCAGAAATGTCATGGAAACTGGCTAAAACAATTTAACAAAATTAGCACAATATGTACTTAGCAGAAAAAGTAAGTAAATTAGTGTTTGGTAGATTATTTCTTTGTTGTAACAATGCTTCTTGGCAAAATTCTCGTACCGTTAAAAAGCCTGGCAATTTCCCTTTTTAAAATGGTGCCACATTTGTAAGGAACATGCATTTGTAGGATGAACAGTAGAGCTGATGTGGGTTCTGCACATGAACATTTTGCCACATCTTCCCATCAAACAGCTTCTGGTACCCCCCAGGTGCTGCCAGTCAGATGCTGGTATAAGATTATTGCCAAGAAGCATGGTTACAACAAAGAAATAACTTACCAAATGCAAATTTACTAACCTTTTCTGCTGAATATGTTTATCTAATTAATGTTTAAAGTCTTCTAAATAAAGTTTATACCATGAATGTTTCTTTACCTATGAAAACAACTGAAATTATTGAAAATAAATCAACAAAAAAATAAACATGTCAAAGGAAGAAAAAGATATTTGACCATTTTTAATTTAATGGTATATTTATTTGGTCAAATTAGATGAGTGGTGTGCAGATAAAATAATTGTGTTGAGAAATGTTAGCAAAAACTGCAGAATGATTTTTTTAAAGTTCCACCTCTTTACTTGATCACTTACATTTATTTTTGATGACTGTCGGTTTTGAGTTTTTTTCTTCTAGTTCAACAAATTTCCACCAAAACATTGATTTTGAGATTCTACTCTTGTTCGATTCCACCAAAAGGACTGCAGCCAGACTAATGTAGGTCAATCATGTGACTCAAGCTTTCAGCCACTTTATACGTATTTTATTTTATTATTTATTTTGTGGGGTGTGCACCCGCATTTCATAGTTATACTCAATCAGTAAAACTGCACCCTGTCAGTGTAACTTTTTATTTGACTTTTCAGTAGTTCCTTTTCAAACTAGGGCTTTTTAACTTTTAATATTGCAAAAAATAAAAATAAATAAATAAACGCGTAAACTTATTTTCTAAACCTTATTYGTCTTGTTTCATAAAACCCAGATGATTGTGTTCTGCTGTGCAGTTCTGTAACAGTCTTGGAGCCGTTCTTTGTCAGTCTAATGTATTAAACACGTTGTTCGACTGGCTTTTCAGCATTTGTAATTCTCCGAGTATTGTTACACCCTGATCACATTTTAATGTTTGAGTGCACTTTTATTTCAAGTCCCCACATACTTGTGTTGCTGTTCCTGCTTTTTCTACTCAAATGTTTGATTTAAAGCAATTTAATAAAAAAAAAAATTTCATCGGAGTTCTTCATTTCACACTGTCTGAGTCAGTTTGTGACAAATTCAGGCATTGTTCACGATTTCTGAGTCAGTACGGGAGAGTGATTTATTTACCTGACTACACTGTGTGATATTTCAGGCAGTRTCACTACTGAGGCGTATTTGTTTGGTGGAAATGACTGGGATTGTGGTGTCTGTTCTAATCTTCCTGTTTTTGCATCATTTTGTCAGGSAGTTACCTATCCAATGTTTGTATTAACTGTATACCTGTGAAAGTACAGAGGTGTTGGTTTGTTGAGGGGAGAGAGTCTTAAAGTGCATCCTTTCTGTTAAAGTGTAGCTTTATTTATTAAAGGAGACATTCTGCTTTTAAATCATGTTTTTTTTTTTACAATTAAACCATTATTTGGGGTCTGTATAAAGTGGAACTTTGCTTTGGTCTAAATTCCTCCTTATTGTAACTCCACAAGCCCCTCTTTCACCCCTTTTCTAAGTTGTCTCAGATCAACTCATTTTGAGGCTGTCTCTTTAAACCCAAATGAGGTGCTTCACACTCCGTCCCCCTCCATTCTCCAGAGTGGTCCATTCTAGTTAGTTTGATAGAGGGGTTTATGATTATATAGCAGTGCAAAAATGTTTTATTTACAAATTAAACCAGACACCGCATAGCGGTAACATAATAACCCCCGCACACACAAAAGCACCAGAACTCAGAAGACTTTATTCCTAATAAATTTCATGCTACCAGATGCATCCCAAAATTGTAGTGGTTTTGGTG
>NW_013952503.1:516890-519970 GCF_001266775.1 Austrofundulus limnaeus | reverse complement strand
GCGCAGTGTAGGTCAGACTCATCTACAATCCTGCCAAATTTCATGTTGATCGGTACAGCCATTTTTGTGCTATGGTTGACCAAAGATCACTGAAAAAAAAAAACAGTACGAAAACAATATGACTCCCGCTTATGCTTCGCGTGTGGGGGTCATAATAAAACATGTCAACAGAAGACTTGCCCATCCAGCCTCATGTTGGAGCCATGCAGAGTCTGACCCAGAGCCAAAGGAGTATGAAGACCACCAAATTGTAGTTGGTAAGTCCAGACCTTATTTAAAAGGTCACAAATACTGTGATGTRATAGTTCAGAAATCTTCACAGAAAATAGAGAAAATGGATTAAAAAAATATGACCCAAATAGAATATAAAGAWATCTTTGCAGCACCAGGAGAGATTAATTCTGATTTTCTGCACTCCAAGTACACAACAAAATGTATTTATTGGCTAAAAAATAAGTGGATTTGACATGTCCCAGGTGAGGATTCTTTTAATGAATCTGACTGATCTCAGAGTGATGTGATTATTGCATTCGTGGTGAAATTAGTGCAGAGGAAGTTGATTTTTGTAAATAATTACAGGAAATTGTATCATTCCCAAAGCAGCAGATGAAGCGCTTGCTTCTGGTCAGTGAGTTCTGTTCACAAACATTATATACCAGGGCAGACAGACAGGAAGGGAAGTGAGTCTTACTGTTTTCCCTGGAGGCTCCTGGGCGTTTACTTTTCCTGTCCTGGGCTGACAGGACTGGAGGTAACGGGCTGGTTGAGCTGCACCGCTGGGCGGATGAGGCTCCCTTGGGGGGGGTCGGCGCAGGCAGAGTCGAGAACCAGAAGGGCAGGAAGAGGCGAACGTAATGCACATGGTAGTATTACGGGAGGGCAAAGAGGGCAGGATGGCGTGGAGGGTGGAGAGATCTGAGGCCTGCCTCGGCAGAGCCGCAGAGCTGTAGCTGGTGTATAAATTCACCACTGACTAATGCGAGATGGAGCACCAGGGAGCAGAAGAAAAGAGGAGTGGAGGAGGCAGCGAGGAGGAAGGGGTCAAAAGGGCAAAAAGCAGAACAGAGCAAGGGAGTAGATATAAAGATGGAGAGGCTGAGCGAAGGAAAGGAGGGCACTGAGGGCCGAGCTGCTGCAGCTGTGTTGATTTTAAGTTGCTCACGGATCAGTTGGCGTGGAAGCCTGCCTATCTGAGTTTGACTTCAGAGATGGCGCTTTGACGAGGTCCGGAGAGCTGCGGACCTCCACTCTCACACACCTGCACAAACAACCGCGGCAGCTGAATGAAAGATGCAGCTCGTGTTGCTGAGTTAAATTAGACCCACAAGGTCTTCATGCAGTGACTTACCTGGAACAAATTCTTTCCTACAAACTAAATAAATAAAATAAAGAGCATTATGTGAATGTAGTGTGACCACCAGGGAGTGTAGCTCTGAGCAGTGTGCACGAGTGTGTTTGTGTGTGTGTGTGTGCACGCGCCTGTGTGGATATGAATAAAAGAGATTAAATCAGGGAAAGAATGGTTTGTTGCTGCTCCTAAGAATAGCTTCTGTGACGGAAATGATTTTGATGTTGTATGCAAGCCTCTGAACGTGTGTGTGTGTGTGTGTGTGTGTGTGTGTGTGTGTGTGTGTGTGTGTGTGTGTTTGCCCCCGAGTGTTTTGCAGATCAAATGCTCTTGCTGTTTAATTCTCCGTCTCAACAGGCAGCTCTTACAAAGTACATGCTCGTGACGACACGTGCACGTCTGCAGACACTCGGATACAAAAAAGCTGCAGAGATGGAGATGAATTCAAAGATAAAAAATAACAAAATAAGCCTGCAAATATTTGATCTTAGGAATGCGAGACATTCTTCTGGAGACCTCTAGGCTCGTAGTAAACTGTTGGTGATTGCGTTCCTGTTCATTTACGTATTTAACAGATGTGCATACAAAAGAACTTTTCTGGAACAGAGTTCAACTCTAATGGTATAAACTTAAGATATAAGCTTTATCTACTTTGTGCATTTTTAAAATCTATTTAGCAATTGTTGGATCCACTACTAATAGTTTAACAAAAAATGTATTTATCCAATAGTTTTATTTTTTCTGATTTTTTTCTCTCAATCTGATCAGATATTTTCAAATCGTTCTCATCTATATGTTGAAATCAGAGCTCTTTACATGTGCATTTCTTGTATTTTGACTACAATTGAGGAGTTTACTGATCAACTGAAACAAAAGCATCCAATTATAAAACACGAACTACAGAATTAGCATTTTCCTGCGAAAATGCACTGTGAATGCTTAATGTTGAAAGATGTTTGCTGAAGAAGCTGAAAGTGTTTAATAGCAAAGCTGTTAATGTAAGTTAAGTTAGAACAGGTGGCTTTTTCTAAAAGTAGGAAAACAAGAAAAATCAGTAGAAAGATGGTGAAAAGGTCAAAAAAATTGAAAAGAACAAATAAGTGGAAATTAAATAAATATTCAAATGAGCAAAAAGGAAAAGAAGTACTTGCAATTTGTTTTGAAATAGCAAAAAAATATGAATTTATCTTTTAAAAACAGCTGAAATTATCACAAAAGCAGAGCACATTTACTGAATTAAGCAGTAATAAGCTGAAATTATCACAAAAAGGTGAATTTATCTGAAAACTCAAATTAGCTAAAAATTCAGACATCAGCTGAAATTGCGAGAAAGCATGCAAGAAGCATAAAAAGCTTAAAGTAGCAGAAAAAAGCTTAGAGGTACAAAAAATGTTTCCATTAGCAGAAATGTACAGAATGAGCTACAACACACAACAAAAAAAAGTTTAATCAACAAAATGGAAGCTTAAATCAGCACAAAGAAGTAAAAGAAAAGCAGAACCAGGACAAAAGGTACAAGGTTCAGTAAAGATCAATGAACATTTTGAAAGGTTTTGAAATTTCAGAAAAAGCTAAATATTTTGAAATATAAATTGCTGAACTACAGAAATTCGTAGCCGGAGAAGCTAAACGCTTTGATATATTAATTGTTGAAATGGCACAAAATGTTGGGGAACAAGATACGTGCTGAAAAACACACACACACACATATACATATACATATATACATATA
>NW_013952503.1:511164-516670 GCF_001266775.1 Austrofundulus limnaeus | reverse complement strand
ACTAAAAACATTCCCACAACTAGTCTTTAAAAACTTATGTGGTTGAATGTACTCTCATGATTTACATTTTTTTTTATAAAAACCTCATTTTGTTCATGTAAGTTTCACTTTGAGTCAAATTGTGCAACAGATGTTTTCATTTCTTTGCAGCTGTGTTTATGGTGACACGTACAGGAGGATATTTATTTTTTTCATCGTCACGTAAGAAAACCCACCTGTTTTCAGCCCTTATGAGTCTAGCTGCCTTCAAACAACCACAAATCATTAGACAAGTGGATTTCAAGTTATGCAAAACTGTTGTAATTTTAAATTCAATTATATAAACGGCATAGCATTATGTTAAAAAAAATATGCAAAAAATAAAAAATTAAAAAAACCACAGAGCTGTATAATTTACAGTTTATAAAATTTGCAACCGCTCTGTGGGGATCAGTAATAAGCGTGAGTCATCAGCTCGTTCTGTATTTATCCACTGTGTGGGTTTGCTGTGTACATCTGCTGGTACATGCAATATGGTGAAGTGATGGACTGGACTGTGAGCCTTCGCAGACAGTCCACAGTGATGTTATCTGTGCCAGCCACTTTCCCTCCAGGGTTCAAGTCTCTTCTGCTTTCTCTGCTTGACGTTAAATAACAGCCACGCTGAGAATAGGAATGCCAGAACTTCACAAAATTGTGTGTTTGAGTCATTGTGTGCTCGTATGCATGTGTCAGCTCCTCCCTTATGTCAGACTCCATCGCATTCATTTATCTGCCATCTTATCTCCAACCATTGCTCTTTTTGTGTGTATGTGTGGTAATCACATCTTCTGCCCCGTCCTCTTTTCTACAGCTCTTATCTTATCATCTGCCACAAACTAAATGTTAAAAGACTGCATCTGTGTTTATCTTTAGACATGACTAGCATTACTTAGTATGTTCCATCGTTCACTTTTTATCATTTTTTATATACTTCTGACGTATCTAACTATTTAAAGGGATCGTTGGGATCTTTTGAAGTGGGGTTTGTGAAAAGGTTATGAGCAATTAATTTTTTTTTATCTGTTATGACGTTTTGAATGACCTTGCTTTGGAGAAATAAAGTTTAATTCTAACAGGATTGAGCTAATGGCTAGTCTGAGTGGATTGCTGTCATCTTAAAAATGTTTATAGCTGATAATGTAAATGCTCTTTTAAGTTCGTTAATAAGTATTGTTGTTTATGGTTGTTTACATATATTTTTATGGTTATCTGCAAACACAAACAGCAGAATAAGCTAGCAGTATTGTGACAGCCTGAGTGTTCATTGCAAATATGCACCAGTTACCTTCACACAGCATGTTTTTTTATTTAAATTTTTTTTGGCCTAACAGGCATAAGTTCTTCCTCATACAACCATACAACCATACAACCATAAAGGTGGATAATTAACCTTGTAGATAGACAATCTGCAATTAAAAATTAAAAGCTGTTTTGGTTTAACCCAAAAAGTGAATATCTGCATGGAGAACATCAAGGCTGAAGTAATGAGTTATTTCAGTTGTTTGGGAAAAACTAACTTTGTGCTCTGAGCACTTTTTTAAATTCTTTTTTTTAATTCAAGATTAAATTTAAAATTGAAAGTGGATTTTAAAATTTTGTGCCCGTTTGCTTTTTCTATCAAATAATCTAACTGGAATGAATAGAGGATTGATTGAAGGTGGATTGGGACAGAACTAAATAAATATAAGGAACAGCTGAATGTTATTATTGAAACTGGAGAACTGACTGCTGTAAGTTGATTATTATATATTTTTTCACATTTAATATTTAGGATGATTGACGCAATGGATTACATGCATCATTTGTGGGGGAGTTTGTGTTTTAGAAGGGGGAAAATAACCTTAGCACAAAAAAGTAAAGAAGTTTGTGTTTGGTAGATTATTTCTTTACTAAAATAAATCTTATTGTTGGCACCTGATTGGCAGCACCTGGAGCTACCAGAAGCTCCAAACAAGAGTCAATAGCAACAATAAAATAWGCTGTTTGGCAGAGAAGATTTGGCAAATTTTTCATGTGCGCAACCCATATACTCAGCTGCTCATCCCACAAATGCATGTTCCTTACAAATGTGACATTTAAAGATGGATTTTTACAGGTTTAGATTAGTCTCTATTGATTTATTTACCTGTATCAGCTTTGTAGAGATATCTCGTAGAGTGCTGTATAAATAGGAGTGTAGATGGGTAAATGAGGGCACAGATTGTAATTTAAATTGCTTTGAGTATCCTGGTTGGATAGCAAGGTGCTATACAAGAAGAAATAATTTAAACACTGATTTGGTGGATTGTTTCACACTACATCAGTTTATATTACACTTTATTAATCTAATGATGAAATAAAGGCCTGACTGTCATCCTGAAATTAAAAAAAACTGATTTAATGAAGTTGTTACTGTCTTTACGTACCTTTGGTGCAGTCTTGCATCCTTCTGACAGAAATATATTGTTTCTACTGGAACAGTGTAACACTTTGTTCTTGACCCTGTTCAGACTAGCCTTTAACTCATCAATCCCCTCTGAACAACCTCAATTTGAATAACTAAAGTAATTTAAAGAGCTATCTGCAACAGGTAAGATGTTTATTGTTYGTAACATTTTCACAAAATGAAAAAAAATCAGAAAAATCTAAATCTAAACCTCAAAAATGAATAGTTAGAAAGATGACAGATTTTTAACATATTGATGATTCTCTACTGAGGATAATTTTTTTAGGCTCAACATGAACTGACTGTCAGACATCATCTCGCCAGCTTGTGTCTGTGCAGCATCACTGCTGCCCTCACCGCAGATCTGTCTGGAAGTCCACCATATGTTTTGGTCCCCTTATTAACCCCTCCTCTCCTCTGGGAACAGCAGTGATTCCAGCGACATGGCCAGTCGCTCTGCGCCACACAGCTGAAGCATCATGGGTGTCTCTTGTGAGCCAGTGCTGAAGTACTCTTCAGAGTTTAATGTGCAGCAGATAAAGCTATTTAGAGAATGGCTGAGYATTGCCATGCGGAGCACAGCGGCGCTGCTCCATCCCTCGTCCTTTTAACTGTCAGCTTTGGGCAGCGATAGAAGAAATAGACCTGAATGGACAAAAGGCCTTATCTTACCGAAGGAAATTAAATGGTATTCAAATGTGGCATTTGGCATCATCGGAGGGCTACGTGAAATATTTATAAACAAGATAGTATCATTCTCCGGGTTTGATCTTTGCCACCTTGACAGTAAAACCAGGTTCGCTTGTGTTTATTTGACCAGCGTGCAGCAGGAGCAGCAAATGCAAACATGTGCAAGGAGCTACGTTCTGCTCGGTGTTTAATAGCTGGAACACCATAGTTTTGAGGGAACACATTTGAAAATTTCCAAAATAGACCATAGAGAGAGCACTGCTGGGGATGCATGGACACAAGACTTGCATTTTGATTAATTTTTGTTCCGGTACATTTCAGTTTTTCCTGAGTCATTAGCTTCCCAAATGACTGTCGATCTCAGTGGATCCAAACAAACAAAACTCTCATAAACAAGTGCACGTTCTGGCCCAATCTTCACGCTTCCGGTTTGTTTATCTCCGTGCGTTAGTGCTGCGGCGTGCACGCTCTCCCTCTCTTTCTCCATGAGACTGAGCGGTGTCGTATCGCCTCCAGTGCCCAGTTATTTATCTGTGTATTACACACACTGTCCAGGTACCGCTTGCAGGTCGTTTATCTACCATAGGTCCCCAACATCCTGATATATGGAGTGGTTGCATTTCTATATCACAGCTCTCCGTGCCGGCAGAGGAAAAGCATTCGCACGCTCTGCAGGTCGAGCACCTGTTTTGTCATGGTGTGTGTCTGGGTGTGTCAAAGGCTAAATGTGTGTGTTGACTTTTGGTTCCTCTTGGTCATTTATCCTATTTTAGGACCCTTAACTCTGCTGTCTTCCTCCTAATACCACTTTTACTCCTGTGCCTCGGGGGGGTTCTGTCTTCCAATTGGGATTCATTAGTGTGAATTAGGCGAGAGAGGTGGCAGGAAGCCGGGGCGGTGCATGTGTGTTTTTACATTTGCTGCAGTATAAACATGAAAAGCTTCATTACATTATTTTCATTGCTTAATAATCAGCAGGAAAAATCTTCCAAAAACAGCCCTRAAAGCCATATGCTCATATTTCTTGCTTTGTTCCCTCGTGATTCAAAACTAACAAAGATGAACATTTGGAAAAGATTTTTTGTTCTTATCTGTAGATCTTTTAATCAACCAGCTTTTCATCTGGTAATGTGAGAATATTTGTCTTCATGTAGGAAAAACAAATTTTTTCAGTATTTGCTTTTCATGAAATGTCAGACTTTCATCAAAAGCAGTGGAAACTTGGTTTTGACATCTTGACTGAAATAATAAGGTGCAGGTAAACACAGCAGCATGATGAATGTGACGTTTAGTGGTGTGAGCTGAAGATGATGGATATGTAGATTTTTATGTGCTTATTGTGTTGGAGGTGGTCCTCTGCGTGTGTGTGAGTGTGTGTGTGAAGGGGTATTACTTGTCTTGGTGCAATGAGCCAAGCTTTGTAATAGGCAGGTTGAGCTGCAGGGGAAATTTGGTAACACTTGACCTGTTTCACTGAGTCATTTGTGTGGATGAAAAAAGAGAGGGAAAGAAAAGGGAAGGGTGGAGTGAGGGAGAGGGCAGGGTGAGGGGAGGGCAGCGGAGGCGAATGGCAGTACAAGTGGTTTGGCGGTGGGTGAGTGGGTGGGTGGGGGGAGATGAGTGACAATGAAAAGTGATCAAGAGAGGGAGAGAAAACAGCAGCTGGGGGAGCCGGAGGGAGGCGAGTGACATCGTCTTCATATTTCTTCTTTTTCACTTCCTCCATCTCTATCTCTCACTCCATCCCTCCATCTCTGTCTATCATTCAGCAGCCTCAGAGGCAGGCCTGGCCTCGCTTCTCATTACTCACCCCTTCAACCTTAAAGGTCATAAGCACAAACATGGCACTTTAAATCTCAAGAATATCAGATTTCTTTATGAGTGCTGCTGCCTGGTATAGTGGCGGAGCACTTGCATTTGTGTGTGTGAGTGTGTATATTTATATATACAGTATATGTGTGTGTATATATATAATGTGCTGCCCGATCCCAGCAGTGCGTGGGTCAGATTTTTGGGATTTTTTTTTTCACTCGTTTTCATGCTTACTCTCCGCTTAGCATTTCAAAATCTGTCTAAAGCTTTTATAGTTTGTTTTGGTTTGAAAAATCGTTGCGAAATTGTGATGCGCACTGTCTACGGAGCTCCGCACTTTTTTATGTTATTATGGAAGTCAATGGAGCACTTGCTTCCTAATTTTCAGCCTTGATAGACCTTTAAAGGAGACAAATTATGGGTCCTAGAAATTTTATGTATGTCTGTGGCCTATCCAGACCATGTTCATTCAGTTTAATGCAGTGGTTCCCAAACTTTTTATCTTCTGACCCACAAAATAACCATGGCAAAAACTTGTGACCCCAAATATTACTGGTC
>NW_013952503.1:503086-509642 GCF_001266775.1 Austrofundulus limnaeus | reverse complement strand
GTATATAATGTATGCATATGCACTGTCCAGCATGTTGAAAATACTCTAAGCCTGCACACACCACATACATATTAATGGTGTAGCTTCTCATTGGAGGAGCTCAGCTGGTGGTCTCCTGCCTTGGAGGAAGAGTTTAAGCTGTACGTCTGCACCCCCAGTTATTTTCTCCCATTTCCTTTTTTTCCTCCTGTCCTCACGCTCCTGTGTGCTCAGCTTCGTTTTTTTCACTGATTTCATCCCCCCCCCCAATCCCTTTGGTGTAATGAGTACCGTTTGGATGAGTAGAATAAATATTAAAAACTATTAAACGGCCAACTTAATAATTTTRAAGCTTATTTTTTTCCCACTCTTTTATCTTTTGGAATCCAGCTGTGCAGTTAGGTTTACATAAGGTTTAATGTTTTAACTTCAGGTTCTTTTGAATAAAGTATTTCATGGGAACAACTTGAGGGATTTTAAAAGAAAAACATTTGTCTCAGTATCTCATTTCAACTCRAGATAAATTTCGATTTAGTCGCAAAAATGTCAAAGTCACTTTGACCTCACAAAACCCATTTTTATGGTATTAACCCCGTGCTCAGGAACTGAATGGAAGACTGTGACTTTTTATGTGTTCAGATATTAAATTTGAGACACTAATCTTGGGCGCCTAACTTGGAAATGAATGTTTGTGTTGCTGCAGGGCTGGAGATGTGTGTGTTCGTGTGTGTATAATTCAGGCTGTAAGTTTTGTAATCATATTTGCAGATAAATACGTGGAGCCTTGTTGCATTGATAAACCTAATTTGAGCAGACTTGGTTTACCTGCAGGTAAACGGCCTGGGTCGTACACAAAAGATGCACAATTCACAGGTTAAAGATGTTTTTAAAATGATTAAATACTGTTTGATTAAAAAATGATTTAATAACTTAAAAAACATTATACATGAAGAACACTGAGCAGGAGCTCTTGGTTTGAATAACTCAAGGCCTGAAGTTTTGCTCTTACTGTTTTCTTAAAATGTTATTTACCTCGGAAGTCAAAATTAKTTTGTTTTATTCAACTTAACTGTGTTCCTTTTGCAGAAAACCAACAGGAAATCCTAATTATTGTTGTTCAAGTGAAGGTTTACTACTATTAGTAATAAAAATCGACAATATTTAATTGCTATGCATAGGTTATAGTGACATGTTTTTTACTAATTTACTGAGAAACAAATTGACAGAGGTGTAAATAAAACGTTAATTACTGCAGTTTTTTTTTAAATCAATTTCAGGGCATGAATTGGCTTTACTGAAGTTTGAGGTCAGTGATGAGAAATCTGTTTAAATCAGATTTTAGATTTCAGATGGCATTGTATTTTTATTAATTAATTAATTAATTTATTTATTTATTTATTTATTTATTTATTTATTTATGGGAACTCAGAAATTCCCTCTGAGTACAAATGAAGCACATTATAGCTTGCAAATTCCCAATATGCTCCATGTGCAGCRACATTTAGAAGTTTAATAACAAATTGGTGTTTAATGTTAAGCAGACTACTGGCTATTTTATTGCTTTCTGAAGTCTTCATGCATCATGTGCTTGAATGTAAACAAAATATTGACAGAGAGAGAACCAGAAGTTGAGTCAGATTAAATCTTTTTGAATATATTAACATACATTAGTTGTCTGCAGATCACTTAAAAAACTAAGACTACTGTAGAAGAACTGTTATGTATATAATTATATAATACAGCTCYAGACTGTAGTTTACACACCACATTTATCATTCCTGCAGATTCACAACATGTCAGTGGGAAATGTAAATTTATGCAGAACACATTGTGATTCAAAGACAATAGAACCATCTAGACTCCATCTGGAACTACTGAGAGGACATCACCCAGGTGTAAACACAATCCACCCAACAAGTTGAAACAACAGGCTTCTAATTGCTGTTGTAACTAAAAAAAAAGGAGTCTCGCACTCTCAATGGTCAATTAGGTAAACGCTAATGTTTCCCTCGACCTGATCTGCCAGCCACACCTCACTAATTGGCATCCTGAGATCTGATGGTAACACAAGCTGAAAGGCAATAATGGTGCTTCTAATGTTGAACAGAATTCTGTGGTGAAATTAGTGGTTTGATTAAATTAATTTTAATTTATTTTCTTTCTCTTCCATATAAAAGGACAAAATTTAGCTTTACTGCAAGCTGTTAAAACTCAAAAGGGTAGCTCAAATCTACTAATTAGTGGTGGAGTTCTGTGGAAAGGTTATGAAAAATAAATATCTTAACTGTTTTTAGATGGGTTTTTGTACCACCTTAGTTGTAAAAATAGTTTAATTCTGAATGGTTTGAACTAATGGCTAGTCCAAGTAAAACTAAAACCCAAGAGGAAGGTACTCATTTTCTGGGGGAAAAAAAAGAAATCTAAAGACTAAATCACCATCATCAGTCTCATATTTAAAGGCTTCTCCCAGCAGAAATACTGCTGGAAATGCAACAAACTACAGCTAATTCTATTTTTTGTTTTCTTTTTGTTTTTGCAAAACACTCTCATATTTCTCTATAGATCAATGTTATATAAAACTGATTGCTGTACAAAGGTTTCTAAAATTGTGTTTTAACCTAAACGTTTGCATTAGCTAGGCATTATCATCAGGGTTAGCTCTAGAATAGCTCTGCATCAAAGTTAGCTCCATGTTGGCATTAGCTTTAGCTCTCTACCACTGTGACTTATCGCAAACTAACCAAATATTAAGTGGTGACAGTTTTTCTGACTATTATTGCACGTGATACGATTTTACCCAACCATAATTAATACAAAATTATACTGTTTATAAAGATATATAGAACAGGAATTATACATCTTAACTTTTCCATAATACTCCATTTTAAAATATCTGAGATATGACTTGAGTTCTTGTTTATCCATAAGTGTGTTTTTCATAGTTAAACATTGTTAATTCTGTTTATTTCAAATCAATTTCTCAAAGCAGAAGTTTTATTGCATGAATTTACATCATATCTACTATTAAAAGCATGAGGGAAAGACATAAAAAAGGGAAATGCGAGAGTTTTTTTTAAAATCTTCAGTCTTGTTTCTCTTTACACCATCGGCATCCTTCTGTCTTGTTTTTGTCTCCTTCAAATCTCTGCCGTGTCTCTTTCTGCTGCCACAACTGTGCACGCTGCAGTTATAGCCTCTCAGTTCTGGTGTGACGGCTGGCGTGGCGACCGCAGCCCGGCAGCACGTCCTCTGGTGCTACGAGTCCSGCCGTCAGTCGACGAGTCTGGTATTTGGTGACATTTAGCATTTATTTTCAAARATTATGCATCAGTGTTGACATTCAGTGTGCATAAACTTTGTGATGTATGTGGCACCTCCTGAAGGCGCTGCAGCAAAATAAAAAAAAGGCAAGGAGTATGTGACAGCTGAGGCACGAACACACACGTGAACACACACAGACTGAGCTTATAAGGCTATAGACTAATGTAAAAAAAACGCACACCATTGTTTGGAATTTAGGTCATAAAGCTTTGCAAATTCTTTTTGAAAGTCATGATTTGTATTTTCTTCACTTCAAGTAGAATCCCTCACTCATCACACACCTCCCTGAGGTATTTTACTTTATTCATTCTTTGCAAATTAATTCCAGGACGACAGTTTTTATGATCCCCAATTTATGTCAGCAGTCAGACAGGCCTCTCTTTGCTGCTGCCGCCTCTCGTCTTATCTTCCTGCCTCATGTCTCTGTCTCTCTCTCACTCTCTCTCTCTCTGCATGTGCGCTCAATGAAACAATAGTACTTTCCAGTTACAAGCAATGAGTTTGTCAGGTTTTTAAAAGCGACTGAGACAAATTGAGAGAGGGAACAAGAGGATGTGAAGATAATGGGTTTCTGTGGTGATTAACATTCCAGTGCGGTGTGTCAAAGAAAGTGTAACTGTGCTTTTGTGCTTTTACTGACAGCCGGATGAGCGGAGGTCTTGGTGCTGGTTTCGTCTGTGGCTCAGAGGGTAATAAACATACCATGTCTAATCTCAGTCTTGAGTGTCTCTGAGCATCTCCACCTGGTCTGCCTTTTTTCTTTTTTGTGTTGGTGGACCCACATCTAAAGAAATGTAGCCAGTTTGACGAGTCTGTGAGCTCCTTCAGCTCGTGAGTCAGCCGGCTAGCTGACTAACTGGTCGGTCGTTCATTCTGCTGAGTATCTCCAGGTTTCTTGTCCTACTGCTGTGACACACCTGTCACCTGGAGCCAGACGAGCTCAACCAGCCTTATGCGGGTGCGTTTGTGTTTTACCAAAGCAGAAAATGGTGTGAGGCRAGCCACTGATCCGTCTCGCTTAGAAACATCATCATTCCTGTTGAGTGACTCCTGTTGACATATAGGTTTTAGTGGAGTGTTAGTAAATGTTTGCACACAGCTGCAGGTCAAAGGCTTTTTTTCTGTTCGTTACAGAAACTCAGTGTTTGGGGTAAAAAACTTGAGGTCAAAGTCACATGTGAAAAATGCTAAAACACATTAAGTCAAAGCATATAGGCCAGAGATGGGCAACTAAAACGATGGAATGAGCCAAATTTTTTTTAAGACTACCAGAGGGCCAGGTAGTTCTGCACACTTACCCAAATGTAACAAAACTGCCATTTTAAAAAGGTTTATAAACATACATATKTAAGTATGTATGTATTTATGTATGAAGTGCAGTTACTTTACATAGTTCACGTTCATGTATTACGGCTGTACTCTTTGTTTTAATAAATATTAATACAAAAAGTTTGAAGCAAACCAAAAATAATTACTTATTTTAGTGAGCTAAAGTGCATAATAAAATGCTTTGAGTAAAAACTCTGCATTGTCATAGCTCTAGTAAAGTGTCACTGTTTATGTATTTGTGACTTCAATAAACTTCTCATATTTGGCTTTGTGCAACGTGTTGTAGTGTTGACTTATATTAAAGTCCCTCATGGTAAACAGCATTTCTTAGCGGAGTAAATAGAAAATTGAACTTGTGTGAACAGTCTTCCTTCCATAATAATAATAATCAATATAAAAACAAGAATAATGTGTTTATTTACTTAAAGCAGCTGGTTTGATTTAAAGTGGAGTTGTAGGTTGGGCCTCTAACAGCTATTAAATCACAAAAATCAAAGTGAGATTTGACAACTTTTTGAGTCGTAGGTGAGCCGGATGGACGCCACCCGTGGGTCAGCTGTGGCCCAGGGGCCACCATTGCACTTCCCTATAGGGTAATTAAAAGCATAGCATTTCTGCTGCCTTTTCTTACCAGTTTTAAACTAAAATCATCACATTCAAAGTATGTGTTATGACTCTCAGCCACTACCATGTAAAACTGAGTTGTTGTTTTTTTTAATTTTGATTTTCTGTGGCGGCAATTTTGAACTGAACTGACTCCTAAAGGTTTTTGTAATGTACATCCAGTGATTATGTTAGAGTTTGAATAAAACTATTCAATGATTCATGGGAGATTTTGCTGACAGAGAAGCAGTTTTGTTGCAAACAGTTGATGCTGAAGTTTAAAGCAAAGATCTTTAACAATGATTAACACACTGTCTGGCATGTTTAGCTACATCTGCACAGAATTTTAGCACAAAATCTCTTAAYTGACAAACAGAAAGCAAGCAGCATCCTACTTCCATTGTTGTTGTTTTTTGTTTCTTGAGCTTCTGCTTTTATAAAACTAGTTAGTGAAATGTGAGGTAGTTACTCTTCAGCTTTCATTTCAATTAAACSTTTAACCAAGAGAATATGTGGCTCTGATGTATTTAATTTTTACAAAATCTGTTTGTCTTAAAATAACAGAACAATAAACAAGATAGACAAGCCAAAGATGTAATCTTAGTAGCTTAATCCTTATCTGATAATAACCACAAGTCTTAATTTTATTTTAATAATTAAAGAGTCACAAGCAAAAAGCACTATATTATTCACCCATTTAAAAAATTCAACAAAGGAAATAATGGCTTTGTTCCAGTCACTGGTACTGAATTTATTCATTCCTTTTAACAGGAAATAAAATTTTGTTTTCTGTTTTTTGGCTCTACGTTTTATGTAGTAATGTGTTAAGAGAGTTATTCAGTAATTCAGTAGAGTAATTCAGTGCATTTAAAGTTGTCAAACCTCCAAAATCTGGCCTTGATTCGTGTCATTTCATAGCTATTAGAGGACCAACCTACAACTTTGCCGAAGGCTTTATCATCAATATTCCTTTCACCTCTCATCCTGGACTTAGGCCACAATCGCTCGGCTAATCAGGTAGTCTGTCGGGGTGTTTTCTTGTGGATTCGGCGCTAAGATGGCTTGATTCTCTGCAGCTCCCTACTTTGATCCTAATATCTCATCCACTCTCAGATCAAAATGTACAACCGACTTTCCCCTGCTGTTTTAGCTGGCAGTGCGCTTGTCGGCACACACTCAGGTGTGCTTTGAAAGCTGAGCAGAGCAGACAGGTTTTTGAGCTAAGTTAAGCCAGGGATTAAGGAGAAATTTACAGCTCATCTACGTGTGGGTAATAGTATTTATTTTTTGACTTGGAGCAGAATACCTGGTTTGCCTCTGAAAG
>NW_013952503.1:498569-501598 GCF_001266775.1 Austrofundulus limnaeus | reverse complement strand
TGTGTGTGTGTGTGTGTGTGTGTGTGTGTGTGTTTGAATGCGCTCTCTCTACACTTGGGGTAGGTGTCACACTGAGCCCCTTCAGGTCGAGGAGCAAATGTTTCTGTCATGTTGTCTTTCATGCTGGCTTGAATTTGGGTTTCAGTCTGCTCCAAAGTGTCCTTCACCCAAACTCTATTGATTACGGCACGCACACATCCTCATGCGCCGAACATAAATACTGCCGACGGGAGGGAAACCCACACTCTGATAAACAGACGGAAGAGCATCCGAGCGGGCAAGAATGAGATCAGAAAGAGATTGAGGAGTTTAAGGCCTGAATATTGAGACGAATGGTGCATAAAGGAGCATTTCCATTACCGAACACACGCCTGCAGCCACTTTTACTTTGGAACAATGAGATCAGCAGTGTTACTTTCGGTGCATTCAGAGGGTGTAGATTTATTCATTATTGATGCTGCAAGTAGGGGTTTTAATGGTGGAAATTTGGTGTAATGTCATTTGACGTATGTAGAGCAATTTGGTATCTTTCATTYTTGAAGTCTGAGGGTTACATCATGTCTGTGGAAATTTGCATCTGTGCTCATGCATTAGGCTGCCTGCGCAGGGTGTGCATGCCAACATTTATATCCTGTCTCTTTGCATTTTAAAGATGCAGCGCGGAGTGCTGCAGCAACAGTGTAGCGCGATGCATTATTGACGGAGCTGCTCGACAGACACGCTGGTGACTGTTGAGGATGGTGACACGACACACAGCGGTCCCAGAAATCAAAGGGAGAACACGTCTCACGTTTCCCGACCAAACTTTCAGATTCGCTGGAAGGTGAAAGTGTTGTTTTCCTGCCTCAGAATGGTTTGCATCCCGTTTGCAAAAGAGCTTAAATCAACAGCTCCCCATGACAACCAGCCAATCAAACACATTTAAACAATAATGAAACCGTTCTTTGTTTCCGTACAGATAAATTGAACCATAAATTCTTTCTCTACCTTCCCCATCTCTGCTGTTTGCTATTGTGTCCACCGGCTCCCAGTGGCACTGCATAACTAAATGGCAATAGAGGAAATGTCTTTCTTAATGAGCATTTGAATTCAGGCTCAGCGAGAGTGCAGTTTTTGGGTGTCTCGACAGCTCGCATTGTTGTGGTTTCTCTCCAGGGGTATTGGATGGAGAGGGAAGTAAATGAATGTTGAGAGTGTGCGGGACCATTATGGCTCTGTGTGCCATTAATCAGAAGCTGATGAGAGGCCATTTGGGGGAGAGATGGGGCCTATTACTGCTGCTGTGCTCTCAGGACTCTGTGTGAGGCTCTTTTTGTTTGCCTAGTTTGAGGTCAACACTACAGCAGGTGCGAACACGGTAAACAACACTCGACAACAATCATTAGAAAGCAAAGGATCTCAACAAWTTCTGCTCATGCATCACAAGTTCTCAGATAAAAACGATTGGATTTTTTTGAAACGCGCATTCTTCTTCGATTCCTCTCCTACTTTGACGTCTTCATCTCGTTTTTTTCCCTCCGTCCTCCAGACTGAATCTTTTATTCTGTCAGTACTCTCTTTTCGTTCCTATATGTTTGACACTGCCTTTCCTCCTTCTCCATCTCCCTCTTCCTCTGTGCCTCGTTTCTCTTCTGGCAGCCTTTGTGAGCAACTTGGTGGGAGTGTGACACGATGAGCACTCTCRTGAGTCGGTGAGAGTTGAAAGAAACAAACGAACTGACTCTCTGTGCTTAGAGAGAGGAAACGAGTAGTAGTAGCCCAGTCCTTGACTTTATTTTTTTTTCTTCTCCCCCCGTCTCGCTTTCTCATTATATGTTACATTTTTTAGCTGCCAGAGCTGCCGAAGAGAGAGCGTAGCATCTTGGCTGTAGGGGAGAAATCAAAGAGGATATCAAAGTTTTAGGTTGGATGTGAGGCTGAGTGGTGGGTAATGAGGTGAGAGTTCCTTTTTGCCAGAGGTTAGTCGTGGTCAGCAGGGCAGGTAAACATACCACCTGCTCCTGACTGCTTGGCCTCAAGGCCGCGGTGACAGTGGCACAGGAGGAAAGAGGTGTGTGTGTGTGTGTGTGTGTGTGTGTGTGTGTGTGTGTGTGTTAGAGAGAGAGAGAGAGAAGGGGAGTGAGCGGTAAAAGCATGCTGAGAAGATGGATGGAAAGCCTGAAGGCACTGTGGGGTAAAATAGGTTGCCGGATATTCTCAGATTGCAACATTTACTGTAAGTTACACTTTTTTTTGTCAGGGTTTAAAGATGACCTGCCTGAAGTCAGTTCAAATTACACTTTTCTTCCTCTTTAAAATAAATGGATTCTTCTAAGAAACCATAGCTGTTTGATCTCTTTAACATTCACTTACATTTAGGCTTTCTTTCCATTAAAATAGTATCTGCTACAGATTCGGTTAAAGACCTGGTGTTGCATATCATCATTTGCCTTTTGTGACAGAATTTCAAAATAAGATCCTTTGAAAAATGAGTTTCAGCCACTTTGGTCAAACCTTGAAACTAATATCCACCCATATAAAAAAGCTTCTTAGCTTCTGGCCGGGGACCGCCCTAGCAAACCCTCAAACAAGGTTATACAAAAAAATGTACTATAATAAAACTGAAAAAACACAACATAATATTATTATATTAAATAGTAATATACAGCATATATTATAAATTATATATTGAAAATAATGATTGATAAACCAATTTGATGTTATGATCATTCAAACATTAGATCAAAATTTACTTCYTTTTTTTTAACCTTCCCTAGAGCTTTCTGAGGCCCCACTAGCACCTCAGTTTGGCCTGTTAGCTGTCATGTTAGCACCAAGCTAATATGTGTCTCAACGCATGGAGGTACACTTCACTGCAGCATGTAGAATGGGGCGGGGACGGACCTTTCCGTCAGTCCCATACCTTATATGGAAATGGGACTATTGCATTCCGGAAATGAAGGTTGCTCCTTAAAGACGTGGGATTAAGAGAGCAAAGGAAGAAGAAAGGAAGAAGTTAGAGAGTTTCTTCTACTCATGTTGAAGTACTC
>NW_013952503.1:484779-497674 GCF_001266775.1 Austrofundulus limnaeus | reverse complement strand
GGTCTGTGTTTGGGGAGGTGGATAAAAGAAATTAATAAATAATGCTCTGAGTACTTCAACGTGAGTAGAACTTCTTCCTTTCTTCTTCCTTTGCTCTCTTAATCTCACGTCTTTAAGGAGCAACCTTCATTTCCGGAATGCAATAGTCCCATTTCCATAGAAGGTATGGGACTGACGGAAAGGTCCGTCACCGCCCCGTTCTGCATGCTGCAGCGAAGTGTACTTGAACGCATGGGCTGCATCCTCATGAGGGTACATTTCTTCACTGCCCCGTGCTGAGTGCTGTCCCAATTTGAAGGCTCCTCCTCATGTGGCCCACAAAATCTCGAAAATCAAGAATGCATCAGCATCCTTTTYGGCCGAGGATACCCCGAGATTCAATGCATCAACAGCAAACTAAACAGAGAAAGATGGCAGAGGTTGGAAATTCATTACAGACCAAAGAATTTGTTTTTAAATGTAAGTTAACTGCATTAGCGCCCAAACTAATGTTGTTAGCTCGGAAAATAATGCTATATATAGTATATTACTAATAAATATGTGGCGTTAGTTTATTAGTTAGTGTTTTAGCACATTGCTAGTGTGAAAGCTAACAGGCTGAGCTGAGGTTCTTCTTCCATAAAGCAGCTCTGTCCTCCATCCACATTTTCTTTTGTAGGCTGAATCATTCCCCTCTCTGTCAAGGTAATTTGGTTTAATTTAAAAGAGCCAATTGTCAAATATTGTGCAAGATTAACCTTCAGTGTGGATAAGAGCTCACACAGCCTCACACCAAAACGTCCTAGTGAATGTCATCATTTCCCAGTATGCTTTGTGGCATTAATAAAATGGTGCCATCTGTGTGACAATACAGTATATATATTTTTAATTAATAAGAAGTAAACAGCCTACATTGCTGTGTTTTACAGTTGAAGTAAACATTTATTAAATATCCAATATAATATATAATAATTGCGGATTCCWTTTACTAAACTTGATAATATAATATCTAAATGCTCCCTTTTTTATTTAAATGTGAATATCTCAGTCACAGTGTGCTGTGTTTATCCAGAYGGTGTAACGGTGTTGTCCTTGGCTAAAATGTGATCCAGATGTTTTGCTCTTTTGTTCACAAAAGCTGAAGCAATTATCAACGTGAGGCTTACAAATATCCAGCAAGGTCTGAAAATGTGTTTGTATCCCGTTGGGTCTTTTCACGCAGCACTCCAAACAGAGAAGGAATACAATTTTATAAATGAAGGAAGATTTATCAAAAAGATCCACTGAATAACAATAAGTTAAGGCAGGAAGGTAAGGGGGATTATTTTTCTCCCCCTTGAACACTTTGTGCATCTKTTTTTGAAAATGCTAATAGTGATTATTGCTGCTGTGGCTGTTAATAATGAAGAAAAGGAAAATTGAGTAAATAAAGAAATTAAAATAAAAACGACACACACATGCTTCCTTGTCCACACAGACATAATGATTGAAATGTTTCATCTCCTGTCGATTATGGACGAGAGTAATTTACTGCCAGCAGGAGATGATTTGAAGTTTCTGCTTCTGTCTGYGAAGGGTGAAAGCTTCCTGCCGTTTGTTCGTGTGTTTCTGTCCCACTCCTTCATTAGACGCTCTGCAAGTCACACCCCTTCACCCAGGTGAACAGATCCTTCTGGAACTGGATTTAACTCGACACCAAAAACTTTATATTCAAGAACTTGAAACAAGCCCCCTTTATATTGCTGTGATTATGTGATAAGTTATGTCTTGAATGATTTCATTATCGCTTTTTAAATGTTTTTTTTTTTACTCTGAAGTGATGAAAATTAGTGTTGGCCCGGCGTCACACRCAGACAAATGTGCGAATGCAAATGGGACTTCGTTTCATTCCATTTTCCATTTCCGTGGAGAGATATGAAGTGGCGCTAATCAAAATTCATCTGCATGCTTTTGGATGGACATACAATGAAACACGTGTGCTGAGTGATGTACCTCAGCATGGCTGCTCTATAAAACACAATTAACTGATCTAGCCTAGACAAGGCCGCTTGAAAAAACTGTTTAGACTGGACTCTGGCCCGGCTCATTGTACCTGAATGAATGAACTGCGAGCTGTTTGATCTGTTTGTTTTCAAGGCTCAAATGGAATAACGTACTTTTATTTATTTATTTTATTTCTTCACAGCTTGCTATGTTAATAAATATAAAATACATTAAAAAGGACATATCATGCAAAATCCATTTTTTTGCCTTTAAATACATTTTGTTGTGTGGAGTCTCTAGAAGTGCAGATAAGTTGAATTTAGTCTCCGTTTGCTGCTTAGATATCTTTATATTCTGTTTGGGTCATATTTATTCATTTTCTCYATTTTCTATTACGTTTTCTGAACTATTATGTCACAGAATGTGGGACAAAACTGCTAAATTAGTTCGAAGTGGGATTTTAAGCAGCTTGTTTAGATTTGAAGAGACAGCCTCAAAATGAATTGATCTGAGACACACMTCAGAAAAGGGGTGAAAGAGGGGCTTGTGGACAATAAGGAGCAATTTAGACCAAAGCGTTGCAGTTTCACTTTATATAGCCTYCAGCTGAAGGATTTAAATGGGAAAAAGAAGGATTTAAAAGCACGTGTCTTGTTTAAAACACTTTTCTGATTTCCTTCTGTATGCAAACCTTATAGCTGAAAGCTTGGAACCTCTAATTTGTGTACATTCACATCAATAGTTCTAAATAATAGATAGAATCATTTAACTGTAAAATTTAAACTTAAAAAAGTAACTTTTTACCTTCTTTTTTATTTATTTATTTATTTATTTATTTATTTATTTTACATCTTTTACCTCTCATCCTAAGTGATGAACAATCCTGGTCCTCCAGGGTCGCTATCCTGCGTTTTACTTGTTTCCCTGCTCCARCCTGATTCAGYRATTAACCTCTTCAAGTTCTGCAGAAGCGTTGTAATCACCCATTCATTCAAATCAGATGTGAAGCACAGGAACAAGTCAAACAGAATAGTGCTCTTATAGGACAAGGATTGCCCACCCCTGTATAAGAAGACAGTATATCATTTGTTACTGCAGTAAAATCTCAAACATATAAAGGTGCTAAAACCAATAGCTTTTAAAGCTGTTCTATTTTAATTTTACTGACTTTACTTTAATATTGAGATGGGTGTGTAATGCGTTATAATTACTTTAAGGTATTCGATTTTTTAAGAGTGCTAAAATTGCTTTGAAAGTAAAAAAAATGCTCCCTTAGCGGTAATCATAATCTGACCTGTGCTTTTAGAGCACTTACTCTCCTGCTAAGTATCTGTGTGTTGCATCGAGCTCTGCCTGGCACCCTCCTGGATCTGTGCATGTGTTTGTGAACGAGCAGAGTGTTTGTAGTACAACAGATCATTCATGTCCTGAGTGGACAGCTACATTTGGCTAATGCACCCCTGCTTTCTCTGCTGGCCGCGGCCGGCCACCCCCGTTCCAGTGGAAAGTGGACTGTAAATATTGACAGGGAAGACAGCAGGAAGGGGGAACGGTGACCTTGTCAGAAATGGGAAGGAAAGCGAAGTGGATGGTGAGACGTAGAGAGGGGGGGATGATGGAAGAAAGAAAAAAGAGGAGAGCTCCTGCTTTCTCCCAAGGCAACTGAGTGTGCTTTGATGCACTGTGGCAGAGAAAACACTGACTCCCTAGAGAGGGAGAGGAAGAGCAACATCACAAACACCATACGGAGTTTACACACTATCCACCACTCTGCTTTTGAAAATGCCAAAACGTGCATGTGCACACACACTCGCTCAAGTCTTAGCCGGTGACATAAATTTAATCCTCAGACAGTTGAGACGCACAACTTTGAGCTCTTGAATCGGAGATGATTAGAAGAGAGATCCAGATTTCCCCAGACCAAAAAGATCCAACCAGAAGCCTCTYTCACACACCTCAGTCAGCGTTTCCTCCGGACTGATCACTTCTGTGTCCTTTTAGATCCGTTCACTCGGTTGTGTTGTCCGAACAATCAATTTGAGCTGATCTGTTTAGWGCTGAAATGAATTGGGACGGCACAGTGAGTGCAGGGAATAGTAAATGACTGTCGAGGCCGTTGTGGATGATGCAGTCTTCAAGCATCGCAGAAATAATGTCAGAGGTTGCTGCAGCTGCTGCGTTAATGGTGAATAATTTAGAAGTGTGTGTGTGTGTGTGTGTGTGCGCGCGCGCCGCAGCGCAGGTCTGTAGTAGATAGAGGTGACTCAGGCCATTTTCCTCTTTTTTTTTCTCCCATTTTTATTTTACGTTTGTTTGCTGTTCTTCTTGTCATCTTTGCACACCATTGTGCTGCAGATGATTAGGTTAGTGTATTACCAGGAGCACRCCCAGATGAACCCTAATGAACGCCACCGTCAGATGGATAGGTTTTGTGTTTTACAAAGTTAACCGCAAAATCTAAAGGCTCCTCTTTTCTCTTAGTGAGCAACGAGATTACGCGCACTGTTCTTTATCTTAATCTCTTTCAGAGCCCATCAATTCACCGAGTCTTAATCTCATCTCCAGGCACTCCGCTGTGACTGTGCTGGCCGTGTGTGTTTTTTCCTATTTCCTGCTCTTCTGCAGACAGGGTCTCGGCCCAGACCGGTTTTTCTTACGAAACTAGAATTTCACATTTAGTTTTTTTTTTTTTTTTATCTTGGGGAAAAAAGCAATCTGAGACTTTTCAATTAACATGCATAAAAAAAAGCAAAGACTTAGCATTACTTGAAAGCATGTAGGTGTAGATCATTTTATGTTGAGGAATGAAAGAGGTGTGGCTGTTTTGATCAGACCTTAAAAGAAAAAAACTACGATAGTCGATTATGCATCATCTTACCTGACTCTCAGGTACTGGCACCCCAAATTCTAGCTCCAATATCAGTAAAATTCACTGAGGTGTAGCTGTTTTTATTTTGAAGTTTGTATGCAAATCTCATGAGAKATTTTGCTAACAGTACAGGGTAACACRCAGACTAAGAGCTCTTCCTTTAGAGTCATGATATCAAAAAGAACTCTAATGAGAAAACAGTTTGATCAGATGTTTTCTCTTTTAGATGCATTAATGACGACGGGTGATCAAATGCAAACGATTTATAAAATCCTACATTTGGCTAAAAAAACCTAAGCAGGCTGTGACCTAAAAGATTTGCAAGATGACAAAAGAAGAAATGGTGAGAACATGAACAAACAGGACAATCCCACAAACACAATCTCAGCCTCACGGCCACCGTTACGTCACACTGAGCTGCCGGGACGCCTCAGGCTCCGGATATTTTGGTCAACTGTCTTTTCATAAATAGTCCCGCTGACCCATTAGAAAAGAATTTAATCATCAGCTGCAGTGGGATTGTTTTTCTTTTTCTTTCTGGACCGGCAAACCTTTAAGCCAAGATCAAAAGCACATATCTGCAGCTTTTTCCCTCTGTAGATAATAGAGAGACATGAATTTGGGTTTCAAGGTTGTTAAAGAGGTTTCAGTGTTGTAAAAATGTGTGTGTGTGTGTGGGGGGGGGGGTATAAAAACAAGCTCATCTCTTCTTGTTAGGCACGTGAGATAAGAGATGCAGAGGGGGGAGACGCTGCGAAGTAAATGGCCGTGGTATTACCGAGCCAAATGAAAGAATCCCAGATTGAACTCGGTGATGGAGTGGGATGACAGAAGAGAGGGATGATGGGAGTGAAGGCGAGCATGGAAACACATGCGGTAAAAGCCCCGCCAGCGCTGTGAAGCTGACGAGAGGCCAGCATGTTAACTTTAATCCCCTCAGGGAGTGGCGTAAACACGCAGGATGACAGAACAAGGGATTGAGTTGGAAAAAAAAGGAGAGGGATGTGAGATCTTTGTCTTCCGCTTTCTCTTTCATCCCTTCTCGGTGTGAAGGCAGCAGCCGGGAAATCCCTCCGTATTTATCTGAAGCCAGCCTCTTAATCACAGCCTTCATCTCTCTCAACTCTACCTGCTGCTTCCTTCTCTCTTCTGACTTCCTCTCATCCCTCCTACGTTTCTCTTTTACCTTACTCCAGTGTTTAATCGGTCTTTGACTCATCTCTTTTCTGCTTAGTTCACGTTAAGCACGTCTTAGCTTCCCTGTCAGCGACTCACAASTTAGTATGGACTGATCAGGTATTTTTACCCCCAAAAGTTCTTAAAATGGAAATCAATCCTTGAAAGARTGCATGTCACCCTATATAAAGTAGAACTGCAATGCTTTGGTCTGAATTCCTCTTTATTGTAACACCACAAGCACCGCTTTCACCACTTTTCTGAGGTTTCACTCAGATGAACTCATTTTGAGGCTGTCTCTTTAAATCCAAATGAGGCGCTTCACACCCCACCCCCCTCCAGCTTCCAGAATGGTCCATTCTAGTTTGATAGAGGGGTTTATGATTTTATATCCATCCATCTTCTTCCACTTATCCAGGGTCGGGTTGCGGAGGCCCAGTCTTCCCTCTCCCCAGCCACTTGAACCAGCTCCTCTGAGGGAATCCAAAGGTGTTCCCAGGCCAGCCGATACCCTCCATGTCCTGGGTCTTCCTGCATGTCTCTTCCCAGTGGGATGTATATGGAACACCTATGAGACACAGGAATTTGTTTTTCAAGACTGTGTAGTGACTCAGAAACTTTTTATTTATAAATTAATTAAAAGATGTCAGCAAGGGGAGACTTGTACCTTCAGCCTTATATGTTTGAGCCAGAGTCTGAGCCAGAACCAGAGTCTGAGCCAGAACCAGAGTCTGAGCCAGAACCAGAGTCTGACCCAGAACCAGAGCCTGACTCAGAACCAGAGTCTGAGCCAGAACCAGAGTCTGAGCCAGAACCAGAGTCTGACCCAGAACCAGCGGAGATGAAACTGTAGTTGGTAAGTCCGGACCTTATTTAACCTTTTTGTTGTAAATTCTGTGACCCAATAGACCAGAAAACGTCATAGAAAATGGAGAAAACTGAACTGGTTGAAAAAATATGAGCCAAACAGAATAAAGATATCTACACTGCAACAGGAGACACTAAATTCAACTTTTGTGCACTAAGACTCCAAATACACAAGAAAATGTACTTAAAGACTAAAAAAGTGGATTTTTCAGATATGTCCCCTTTAAAACAAAAATCGTCTGACAATGAGGACAGCATAAACCTGCTAAATGTGAAACTYTTGTGGGATGTGTTGGAGCTTACAATATGCATTGAGGATGACTCTCAGTTACTACCACAGCAAATTTTGGATGTGCATCTGTAAAATGATCTGAGTTATAGTTGTTTTTGTGTTGGACAAAGTCAGTTGGTTGAACTTGACTCCAATCAGGAGTTAATCTACATTCAGTAAATATCTTCAAAAAGTTTCATTACATCCTGTCCAGTTATTCATGAGATATTTTGTTAACAGACGGGCGAAGGTGACTCCTTCGAGTTAAAAGCAAAGATTTAAAAACAGATCTCCAGCTGCAGAGCTGTGTCCAGGATTCATCCATGCATCCTTAAAGCTCAAGAGATTCTGCTGGTATTTTCATCCTGCTGAAGTAGGTCTGCAGTAATTTCAGACATCTTCAGCCAACCATTCAGCTCCATCTCCTCTTCCGACACTCCACTCCTCCTCCTCCTCTCCTGAGGCCCCTGGGAGAGTGGTGGTCTACGGTTGACTGGGTGAACACTGGAAGGCTCCTACATATAAAAAATATATCTCTTTCAGACCAGATTGTTACATTGATCTGCTCACAAGAAATGGAGTTGACCTTAAAGCAAAATCTAAACTCTGGCCCATTTTCTCATTCACGGTAAAGAAGAAATAAAACCGAACATGATTTGGTTGGAAGAACTGCTCTCTGCCTCGGGGCTCCTCTCCTCTCAGATAAATTGCTCTGTGTGCACTTGGTTTTATGTCTGTTTTAATGTATGTAGATTGTGTCTTTTGTGTATGCAAGTGGTRTTTTGTCCGGAGGAGAGAGGCTGGAGGGCAGGTTCTTGTGTAAATATGTCAGGCTGTGTGACAAGAAAGGCAGCGAGCTTTCAAACAATGTGTATATTTTGTGTTTGGATGAGTTCAGGGGCCTTGGTTGCGTGTCCTTGGTTAGGGATCTGCACAGTTTTAAACAGGCGCAGGAGCGACACACACACACACACACACACACACACACACACACACAAACACACACAGATATTTCATTAGCACAAGACATGGCTGGTGTCCAGGGCCAACACTGAGGGCCAGACTCTCCAGTCCAGTCTCTGCGCTGCACCTCAATCCTCAGACCCTGGCCTCTTTTCCTGCTGCTGTTTCGTCTCCGTCAGGGGTTATCTGAATGGAAGGAATAACTTTCTGCCCGAATCCTGCTGAGTGAAATGACATGGTTGGATAATGACGCCTGTGAGATAAGGTGAAGCAAAAAGACGGGGATAGAAAAAAAAGAGAGAAAAAAAACCCCAGGAGCTAAAAATGAGGAGGGTGGTGTGACGATAAACAGACACGGCAGTGTAATGAGGAAGGAGAAACACAGACTTACACACAGGACAAGGCAGGTATTGGGTTTAGAGTGAAATGCCTTKTAGGCGGGAAGGTGCTGCAGTGTTGAAGAAACACAGCGCCACCAAGAGGCAGATGGTGTTCACTACAGCAGAGTGTGATTAAGACGTGTTTCCAGGTTTTTTTTCTCATACTTTCTGTAAAGTTATGAGAGAAGAAATCATTCAGTTACAGTTTATTTCTAGTAGTTGGTAAAATTTTAAGATTTATACAGTATTTATATTAAATCAGGTTTAGATCATTAAAAATGTCTTTTTATGTGAAAGTAGGAAAAACTGTGGCAAAAACAAAGATTATTCATATGTTTGAGCATCAAAAGCATGTCTTTATGCAGAATATCTAAACTTAAAATACCTCATACTCTTTTATTAAACTATCCCTTTTTTGTTAAATGCAAATAGGGGCATGTTTTGTACAAATGCATTATATTTCAAAACCCATTTTTTATTTTTATGAAGTCTTTTTTACATTAAATACAAATATTCTCATGTTTTAAATGGATCATGTGTTGATGGCTCATGATTGAAATGTATTAATTTTATAATATATTGTTTTTAGAAAACTTTTTTTTATGTATAAAACAATGATTAGGGCTTTTGTAGCATTTATTAAATGAGTTTTTCTCATGTATAACCTTTTGGTATAACTAGATATTTCCCCCTCTTTTAACTGGTCATTTAAATGTGTCAACTTGAAATGAAACAAGTAAAAGTTGGATGCTCTTTATTGTTTTTGTGTTTACCTTTTTACCAGTGTCACTTTTGAGCATTTGAAATGCATTTTAATCCGTTATTACCGTTGTTACTTTATCAGAAAATCCAATGTGTTTAAGACAAATTCATCTGTCCCCCATTTTTAAAAGAGTATTAATAATGTACACAAATAAGCAGCTTGAATCCCTAAAACCTGCTAAGATATCCAACTGAAAGTGGCAAACCTGACTTTCTGTAAAAATATCTATAACTTGATGAAAAATGTTCCAGTAACTTTTTATTTTTCCAGATTTATCAGAGTTATTATCAACTAGGGGGGAAAGAAAACAAATAAACCAAAATGAAAAATTGGATATGACATGACTCATCCCTGGTTAAGTCATGTCAAATCTAATAAAGCTCATATGTAATATCCAGTCTGTCTTTGTTGTTTGAATAAAAGACGACTTGGTCTTTTCAATTTTTCTATGTAAATCTCTCCAGTCAGGTAATAAAACACAGCTCTGCTACTCAGACGCTACAGTACTCTGATAAATCCTCACTGCTTGTAAAATAATAAACTAAGAATAGTAAAAACATAGGGTTTTTTTATTTTCATTTTAAATTTAATACATTTTATATTTTCATAAAGCAAAATGTTTGTTTTAAATGAAGGCTGATTGCTCAATTTTCTTTTTAGTGACTCTTAGCCCTACGTTTTGTGTTGTGTTCAGAAGCCGACACTTGCTTTGATTTACATGAAAAGGACCAATCTAACAAGTGTTTTTTTAACAAGTGGTATGTGAGAAACTGTGTAACTGTTAGAAATGACTGATGCATTACCAGTTTGCCTCCTGGAAACTGGAAAATTGAAGCCACTAAGTCTTGGTTTTTGTCCTGAAATATGAGGTACTCATCCGAATGAAATGAACAATTTATTTGTACCTTATTGAATAAACTCCACCACCACCTCCAAAAAATCCAATTAACTCAATTCACCCCATCAAAAGAAGATTTTCTGTTTGTTGCAGGGAGCTCATTTATTAATTCTGTTTGGGTTGTGATTGAATATTTCAGGTTCAGCTTTTGTTCCTTTTAGTTTTTATTAACTTTGATGTATTCTGTTATTCTGCAGCTAGCAGAATTGCAATCAAATACAAACCCCTCCAAACCTAACCGTTCTTACTTAGAATAAAAATCACAAAAAGAAGAAAATCCCCAGCTGTGACTGCATGTTAGATTAGGACGGGTCAGTGTGAAAGGTGATGTTGTAATGAGTGGCAGAAAAAGGCCTGATCATTAGGAGACTTCTTCTCTCGTATAAAAGAATGGAAATTATTCTAGAAGATATTCAAAGTAGTCTATTGTTAGAGAAGAATGATAATTAGACATCGAACAACGTTCAATCATGACCCTTCCAATTACTAAGACCAGAGTTTGTTCTCATCAGATGAGCTCAGATCCTCTCTGCCCTTTACCTCCCCCTCATTAGCATAATCCCCCGGGAATACGGAAGATAATGAGTCGAGCTGCACCTTTTGTAAACACGTACGTGTGTGTGTGTGTGTGTGTGTGTGTGTGTGTGTGTGTGTGTTTCATGCTCAGTGCGGTCATGGTTCATTAGCAGAACCTCTGCATGATTCCACTAGTTCTTTTTAATCACCCCTGCGACTTGACACTCTAATCAAGACCCCTCCTGTACTTCACCAGCAGTGCTGCACGTGTTCACACACACACACACACACACACACACGAAACTCAAGATTTATGGAAAAGTTTGTCTTAATTTCCACAGTAACGAACACGTTATCTAAATGGCAGTCTAACTCTGTTTTATATTTCATAAAAAGTTATAATAAAAATTATTTAAAAATGTTTCTTTGACTGCCTTTTTTCATTTAAGCATGAAGGTTTATCCCTTTTAACCTTAAGGACACTGAGAGCAGAAAGGATGTGCTCTGATCTCACAGGACATGAGTGTGTGATAGTTAGGTTACTGTTGGACGCTCACAGGCAGAATGTGTTTTTGGTTCTCCARGAAACCTGTAACCCCTGCTGTTACWGATTCCTAAGGAAGACAGTGTAATATCTGTATCTATGGGTAGATGTTTAGATGAGTTAATATATACAACCCCTGGCAAAAAGTATGGAATCACCAGTCTTGGGTGAGCACTCATTCAGACATTTCATTCTGTAAAACAAACTCAGATCAAAAACATGATACAATAATAAGGTCATTCCAAAGTGCAACTTGTTGGCTTTCAGGAACACTCAAAGAAATGAAGAGAAAACATTGTGGAAGTCAGTGAATGCTACTTTTATTGACCAAGCACAGGGGAAAAAAATATGGAATCACTCAAACTGGAGGTAGAAAATAAGGACACACCCAGTCAATTTCTTTTCCCTAAATGGACACCTGCCTCCGATTAGATCTGCTCGTTGGTCTGCAGTTGAAAACACCTGCAGTCATGACACCTTGGAGGGCTGCTGGACGAAGTGGAGTGGCAGGAACCATGGCTCCGACAAGAGAAATGTCTCTTGAAACAAAAGAGAGGATTGTGAAACTTCTTGAAGAAGGTAACTCTTCACACATGGTTGCTAAAGATGTGGGCTGTACACAGTCAGCTGTATCCAAGATATGGACCAAATACAAACAGCATGGAATGGTTATTAAAGCCAAGTGTACTGGTAGACCAAGAAAGACATCAAAGCATCAAGACAAACAACTTAAGGCCATTTGTCTTGAAAACCAAAAAAGTACAGCTAAACAGATGAAGCGTAAMTGGGAGGAAGCTGGAGCCAATGTATGTGACCGAACTGTAAGAAATCGTCTAAAGGAAATGKGATTTCAATACAAGAAAGCTAAAAGAAAACCATCATTGACACCTAAACAMAAAAGAACAAGACTCCAATGGGCTWAGGAGAGGCAAACATGGACTGTGGATGACTGGATGAAAGTTATCTTCAGTGATGWGTCAAGARTCTGCATTGGACAAGGTGATGATGCTGGAACTTTTGTTTGGTGCCGTTCCAGTGAGATTTATGAAGAGGACTGCCTGAAGAAAACAACCACATTTCCACAGTCCTTSATGATATGGGGCTGCATGTCAGGCAAAGGCACTGGGGAGATGACTGTGGTTAATGATTCTTCTATTAATGCACAAGTTTACATTGACATTTTGGACAGTTTTCTCATCCCTTACATGTTTGGAGGTGATGAAAGAATTTTCCAAGATGACAATGCGTCGTGCCATAGGGCAAAAACAGTGAAGGAATTCCTTGGAGAAAGACACATTCAGTCAATGTCATGRCCTGCAAATAGTCCAGATCTCAACCCAATTGAAAACCTGTGGTGGAAATTTAAAAAAAATTGTCCACAAGAAGGCTCCGACCTGCAAAGCTGATCTGGCAACATTTATCAGAGAGTTGGCACCAAACTGATGAAGAATACTGTTTGTCACTCATCAAGTCCATGCCTCAGAGACTGCAAGCTGTTATAAAAGCCCAAGGTGGTGCAACTAAATACTAGTGATTTACTTTGAACAGTCTTTTGTTTATCTGTTTTTCATGATTCCATACTTTTTTCCTCAGAATTGAGTGATTCCATATTTTTTTTCCCTGTGCTTAGTCAATAAAAGCAACATTCACTGACTTCCACAATGTTTTCTCTTCATTTCTTTGAGT
>NW_013952503.1:481500-484591 GCF_001266775.1 Austrofundulus limnaeus | reverse complement strand
CTGCATTGGACAAGGTGATGATGCTGGAACTGTTGTTTGGTGCCGTTCCAGAGAGATTTATGAAGATCAGGCAAAGGCACTGGAGAGAGGACTGTGCTTCATTCTTCTATCAATGTGCAAGTTTACATTGACATTTTGGACAGTTTTCTCATCCCTTCAATTGAACAGATGTTTGGAGGTGATGAAATAATTTTCCAAGATGACAATGCATCGTGCCATAGGGCAAAAACAGTGAAGGAATTCCTTGGAGAAAGACACATTCAGTCAATGTCATGACCTGCAAATAGTCCAGATCTGAACCCAATTTAAAACCTCTGGTGGAAATTTAAAAAAAAATTGTCCACAAGAAGGCTCCAACCTGCAAAGCTGATCTGGCAACATTTATCAGAGTTGGCACCAAATTGATGAAGAATACTGTTTGTCACTCATTAAGTCCATGCCTCAGATACTGCAAGCCGTTATAAAAGCCAAAGGTGGTGCAACTAAATACTAGTGATGTACTTTGAACGGTCTTTTGTTTATCTGTTTTTCATGATTCCATACGGTTTTCCTCAGAATTGATTCCATTTTTTTCCCTGTGCTTGGTTAATAAAAGTAACATTCACTGACTTCCACAATGTTTTCTCTTCATTTCTTTGAGTGTTCCTGAAAGCCAACAAGTTGCACTTTGGAATGACCTTATTATTATTTTCATGTTTTTGATCTGAGTTTGTTTTACAGAATAAAATGTCTGAATGAGTGCTCATCCAAGACTGGTGATTCCATACTTTTTGCCAGCTGCCCAGAGGAAATTTTTGCTGCTCAAATATATCTTTTTAAAAGCTCAGGAGACAAAAATGTGATTCTCATTTTATTCTTGTAGATGGGTAGATGGATGATTGACGGGTAGATGACAGATGCATGGATAGAAATACGTAGACGTGTGTGTGTGTGTGTGTGTGTGTGTGTGTGTGTGTGTGTGTGTGTGTGTGTGTAAAACCAACAAAATGTAGGTCATTGAAATAATGATAGAGGAAAGATCTGAGTTCCTTTCAAACTTTAAATGTCATTTGTTCTAATAAAATTAAAGATGGTGATTTTGTTAAATGTCATGCTATTTCCATTAGGTATTTATAATGGTCATCTGAGGGCTTTATTAATAAAACAAGTTCATTTATTCAGATCTATTTAGTTGAAACGGATACTATTAAAAGCCTAGCATTTATTGATGGAATGCTTATCACCCTCAGCCTCTCAACCTCTGACCATCTTGCAATAAAAAAGGGACAGTTATCTGTTCTGTGTGGTCTCATGTGATACTGTTGCTCAGAGGATGTCTTGTGAATAAATTTCTGCTACTACCACACCAATTTTAGTTTAATATTCTTTAAAACTCGCTGAGTCTGAGGCATTTTTGTGTTGATTAGCTGTGGCAGCTCTCTTGAACAGAGTCGATTCCAAAAAATACTGTTTTAAAAAAACCTTGAACAAGAACAGCAACTATTGTTTTATTCGTACAGAGTTGGCATGTTACCTGGAGAGCTCTAGATCCCAGTAGGCAAACTTTCTTTACTGACTGGATTAAACTGTTTACTAGTTTTACTTTGGCTAAACTAATAGCTTGCTGTAGACTCAGTCTTCTCTTGTCATTTTGTCCATACTCAGTCAGGAAGACAAATGAGTGTTCGCACATCTGATCTTATTTTCCATCTCATTCTTTATTTTTTTAGTTACCAGTCTCCCAGAGAAGGGCCCAACTACCGGCAGCATCATAGGAGGCATCATCGCAGTCATTCTCTTCCTGGCACTCATTGGAACAGGCATCGCATTGTGGCGCAAATTCAAGAACAACAAACTCAGTGGAGAGTGAGTATCGTGGGACTGAGTTAGCGTGGATAGTTGAGCTTCAGTTCACACCGCTTGGTTTTCTTTTCATGATGGATTGTTTTTGTGTGAGTGTGGTTTGAAGGAACTTGCTCTCTTAGATGCCACACTGAACTGCATTCCTCCCATCAGTGTGGCTCAGTAAACATGACACCTGTGTGTTTTTTGTGTTTTAGTCGTCCACCCAAGTACAAGCCCCCTCCTCCTCAGAAGACTGCTGGCCCGGTGAGTAACACTCTTCAAACACTCATCAGAACAGGATCATCCCGACCGTTGAGCCACCTCGTCAGCTAAACCTGACAGAACTGATCTGATCTCTTGATGTTTTTTCAGAAAGTGAACCAGAATTATATCCAAATGGATGAGAACAGAGCTGTGTCCAACGACTACTACTCCAGCCAGAGCAGAGAGCCCGTCACGGTGAGAACACTTCCTGAATATTAATATGCGGCCGACAAACCGTCCAATCACAGTGTCTTATCAATGCTGTAAATTCTTCATAGCTGTTTTTAACTTGGGCGACCAGCTGAACAAGCTGTATGATTTTAAAAGATGAGCTTTTATATAACTTTTACTACAACATAAAAGGTTTGATTTGACTGATTATTCTACCTCAAGTGAAGACATGAGCATCAAAAGAGGATGTAAATTATCTTGAAACTATGGCAACCTCTTTGAGTACCACCATCATGAGAAGTGCAATTAGTAGAAGGTTGTAGTATCCAATGTATTTGTGCTGCCCATAAATATGCCCGTCTTTAAATCAGCACGGCGTTCTGAGGTGTGGATGGATATTTTTAAGAAAATGGTGTGAATCAGCTTACTTACTGGCTCAAATGTTGAATTTTCTTTTAGTCAAGACTGAGGTTTATTCTCAGTTTATATTGAAATACAATGTGATTAAAACATCCAAACTATAAATCATAAACATCTAGAAACTTTTAAGGTCACTGCTTAGTACTTATAAACTTTGTTAAAAGTTAAAAATACTTGAGAAGAAAAGTTTTTTGTTTGTTTTTTAGTTTAAAATGGCAACTTATGAGAATGTATGTAAAGTTAAAATCTGAAAGCATAAAGACTTTCTGAAAAAATATGGAGCGCCATGTGTAAAATAACAATTTAAAATGTCTCAAGCATATTTTCATTATTTAGCACATTATTAAAAAGTTTCCACTTACATTTTATTCTTATTTAGCTCATTGTTCTTACATTCTGCTAATTTTAACTG
>NW_013952503.1:476677-481490 GCF_001266775.1 Austrofundulus limnaeus | reverse complement strand
CTCTAGTAATATATTTACTGAGAAAAATGGTGACGTGTTCAATACTTATTTTACCTGCTGCATATAACAACAATTTTTTCACAAATTTGTCAGACATGACTCGTATGATGAAGATGAATGAGTTTTCGACAGAACCTAAAGATTTGCTGAGGCTGTTGGTACCACACACGTCTTACATCACCAAGTGCCAAATAATAACCAGCAAGTTTATCTGATGGATAATTCCACACGATTCTGCCCAACCCTATGACAACATACAGTATGATAACACTTATTATCACTCACAAAGATGAGAGAGTGGAATGAGGTGTTGTTCCCCCATGAATCAGCCCTATTTTACATCCTCCTGCTGCAACGTGCTTCAAATATGACGAACATTAATAAAAGAGCCATAATTTTATTAAATTTAATATATAATTTAATCAGTGTATAATTATTATTATTTCAGTTAGAATGAGTTGAGCACTCGTAAACTACACAAGATATGGACATTTTTTCAGATAGCAGATCCTCCACTTTTCCACTTCCGACCTCCATCCGAACTTCGCGCCCTGGTGGCACTGCATCGTGACGTCACGTGAAACCCTCCTATTAAGGCTTCATTCCTTTCTGAAATACTTAAATGTAAACTTTAACATTTAACTACAACATTTAAGAATTTATGTTTACATTAAACATTTAAATTAAACATTTAGTAAAAAAAAATAGCTAAATGTGAGCTAAATAATAAAATGTTAGTGRAAAATTTATGACTATGATTTAACTCTCAACATGAGGTAAATAATGTAAAAGTGTTTGACATTTTTCAACATTTTATTTTATTCTTACCGCTCTATAAAAAACAGGTTTTTATTGTAAAATCAGGTGCAAACTGCTTTTAAGATGATTTCTACTCTGCAGTGGTTATATCCTGTTCCACTTCTTCACCTTTCCTGCAGCACCTCAAAAAAAAAAAGATAAAAATCAGAATCAAAGTCTGTAAATTCTCACTTAAATTATGTATCGTGAAGTTTTTTTTAAAATCTGTTGTTAAAAATCTCACGTTTTGCTTGTTATCTCCAGGATCTCGATGCCTATCATGACGACGATGATAACAACAACAAAGACGACGATGATATTGAAGCACATGATGGAGAGCATTACTTCTCTGCTGCCCCATCAGGTTGGGATGATCCGGGCAGCAGTGAGGTGCCCCCTCCTTACATGCGCCAAGACAGTGAGCCCCAGGACTACAATGGAATCCCCAACATCGGCCGCGGAGAGAGCTTCGTGTCGACCCCCATGATTGTTTGAGTATTCTCTGTGGATGACTTGGATTCATTTGGTTTTCAAAAGGACAGATTGAACATGACTGTTGGAGTAAAAACTGGGAAATGTGAACATTTTGATTTGTTGCCATTAGTTTGTCTTTTTTTTTAATTTGTGAAATGAACAGGTTCAGGTATGTTTTGCTTTTTATCAGTTTGAGCCATAAGCACAATGTTGTTCATGTACTGTCTGCCCAGTTGGAACACGCAGCTACAAGATGTAAAAAAACACTGCAGACAGAACAAAAATCTTTTAAATGCTGTTGAATTTTTCAGGTAATCAACACTTAGATTAAAGCAGCTTGAAGCCGTCGTGTTCTGGTTTTCCATGCAAAAGAAGCACAACATGCACAAATACATTTTTTCCCCCCAAGTTGTATCTGTTGTTGTTTTCCAAACCCAGCTGGCATGAAGTCGGCGTGCACCAGGCGCCCTGTGGAGAAGCTATTAGCTGCAGTTAATCAGGCAGCGCCAAGACGAGCGCCACAGACCGTGACGACATTAGGCTTTTTAAACTGCCGTCTGGAAGCTTTAACTGCTGATGCAACGCTTCTTACTGTGAGAGATGTTTGAGGAGATGCTTTTATAAATGTGCTTTTTTAATATACTTTGACTATTTGCACCTGCTCTTTGTTGTGAAAATGAAATGCTGCTCTGCTCCAGTGGAAGCGACAAAAGAGCGCAGGGATTGAGTTTGAGAGAGCAGCACAAGCATTGTCTTTGTTACACTTATTTTTCTTTTTAATGGATACAAATGCAAACTACAATCACTAAACACAGATTAAAAATTACTTTTTTTATTATTATTTATCTAAATTATATCCAAGAGTTGAGTTCCAATAAGAAATCTCTATTATGATCCTGAAAACCCCTCTGGTGTAAATAGTGTTTTATGATTTTTTAAGTGTTTATTTTAGTCCAAAAATGAAACCCATTGATTCTTCAACCACTTCCTTTATAAACCTTAAGTTTTTTAGTGTGTTGGTACCAAGCAGATGTTTATTTTAGTTTTAGAAATATCTTACTTTTGAGTTGTATTTTTCAAAGTTACTTTTTGCTGATTTAATAAACATGTATATTTTTAATCTATTTAAAAAAAAATAACTTGAGTTTGTTTTATTTCTTTCCGTTGTCGTTCCTAAGCTTCACCACCTGGGGGCAGTATTTATTTACTGAGCGTGAGCAGCTGATCTTTAACAGAAAACACCATTAGTGTGGGCAGAGCTCTACTTCTAATGAATACTGTCACTTTATGCCATTTATGAGTTGCTAATAAATCAGTGTGGAGCATACTGATGCTACACTACCCACACAGTTCTGTGAGAGGACTGCAGCAGCTCACCTGCTTCTTGTTCTGCTGCTCTTGTCTGACTCATCTCTTTCCATCTTTAGCTGCATTTCCTCCACTATTGTTATCCACCGGTGCATAGAATTCTTCTTTTGAATCACGGTGATTTGGTTTGAGCACGCCAAAGACGCAGTGTTTGGGGATTATCCGTATCTCCCAGCCTGCACTGACTCAAACGTGGCGAGCCCTTGTGTATCGCAGCTTATCTGTATTAATTGGTACGGAGTGCAGCTGTGCCCTGAATCAACCAGATTAGCCTGGGCTGCTGCAGATGAAGCACACCGTGACTCTGCAGTCTGTTCCAGGCCTGTATTCTGGTCACACATGTACACCGGGCTTCGCAGAAAGTCTAATCAGGTCTTGATGGTATTATTGATTTTGCAGCTGAAGGCCGCTTCAAGCATCAAAACCAAAAGTCTGCTTATTCAAATAAGTTAGACCATTAGAGCGGCTGGTTTTAATTGTGCGATGGTTTGAGATGACTTCTCTGACTGTATTTCTTTTTTAGTGTAATCTATTCTATCTGCAGCTGAACTCCAGCGCCCCACGATGACAAAACCATCTTTACGGACGTCTAGATCAATAGATACGAGCTTGGAATCGACCAGGAGTTGTAATACTTCCTAATGACTGTTTGTATTGATTAAAAACATACTGTGACGGGAAGTCACAGTGCATCAATGTGATAAAATAGAAAGGATTTTGTTAGGCAGTTCTGAAGGGATCAGAGACGGCAACATCTTTTTTTTTCAAGTTTTCATAGCATGTTATGTAAGCTGTAAGAGTTCTGAAGGTTTGCACTTTTCCGGGATTACCAGACTGTGAATTGGCAGCCAGGTAACAAATGAGGAACGAGGCAGAGAATAAACCTCTCAGGCCTTTCGGCAAGGCTACTAAGCTGGATAAAAATAGAGGCAGAGGAGAGGGGATTGAGAGAACCAGGGAGGACAGAAAAGTTGGGGGAAGGAGGAAACGACTTGACTTACAGTAAATTAGGTGAGCGGGGATTTACCGAGTGACCTTTTCCTGCAAGTCAGACAAACGTATGGTGGCTCTGAATGCTCAGCAGCAACTTGACCCGATGGAGACACTCGGCCCAGATATAACKGCACTGGTTTCCAAAAATCCACGATTCATACTGATGTCCAGTTTCTTTATTCCACTTAAGAACCACAGAACACCGTGAAAACTACAAAAAAATACAACAATACACCTTTAAGCACAAGCTTTTGTAAATACATAAATACTGACTTATTTTTCTCTCTTTTTCATACAGTACACAATTTACAAAACTCAGCAGAAATAGAACTTCACATTTATCATCAATATTACCGTGGCCACGACAGTCACCAGTGGTTTTTTTTAACCCTTTTAAAACTACTTCCTTCCAGCTGGTCAAAGAATCAAATGTCCAATGAGACACAAAAAATGATGATTCATATATTGAGTTGAATGTAGAATCCGTCTCTAAAATAGATACAAAAGTGTTTATTTATGTAGTTTAAAATATGTTTAACAACATGCAAATACACCAGAATGCAGGAAACAGCACCTACTTCATTCAAACTTTTCTGTGGGAGAACACCCCCTCCCACGTTGGGGTTATGATGGCAACTAATAGCAGCAAAGATAAATATAATAGTACTTATGTGAAAGAAATAACTGTAAAATCAAAAAGAAAAGGTGGGACTGRGARGGTRWGGGGTATAAGCAACATTTACATTTAATAAACATCCAGGTGTCATCCAGAAGATATTTTTTAAAAGAAAAAAAAMACAGATTTTTGAGGCTTGCAGATTAAATTTGCTCAGTATGMACTCAATTTATTTCTTGACTAATCAAAAGTACAATAAACTACAATGATTTGTTCTTTTCCTGATTTCATTTTAACTTTGCCTATAATTTACATTTTATTCTAGTCATTTTGTCTAACATTTCTTTTCATATGCAGCATTTCCCCAGACTCCATGTTTTGTTCTTGTTTACAACAAAGCTTTTGTTAAAAAAACAGACACCCAACAGTGCTTTTTAACTTTATTATAAACAAAAGAATGTGCAGTTTGTTGAATACAGAGCACATTGTATGGAAGCCCATTTCTGCCACCCTGATAAAAAAATAAAACATGTATCTCATAATTATGACTTAGCTATCTCATTA
>NW_013952503.1:469141-475062 GCF_001266775.1 Austrofundulus limnaeus | reverse complement strand
GATAATTACTGATTCACAGTAATGCTGTTCTATAAACTTGTCAGTTTCATTTTATTATTCCTGTAAAAAAAATGGGTTAGTAGGAAATCAAAAAGAAAAAATAAGTAGGTCCTCTGGATGGGTTCTTCTTTAGTGAAACGTTTCGTCTCTCCTCCAAGAGACTTCTTGATGTCTCAGTTTCGGATGGAGGATGGTTGGAAACTAACAACCCACCCATACAGACCAGTTTTTGCGTTTTGATTCCCATCACCCACTGGAACACAAGTTAGGAGTCATCTGAACTCTGTACCACAGAGCAGACAGTGTCCCCACAAACACAGGAGCCAGGGAGAAAGAGAAGTCAATCAATCAATCAATCAAACTTTATTTATAAAGCGCTATAATATCAGCCACTGCTGAAACAAAGTGCTGAACACAAAAAATAAAAACTAGAAGTAGTGTGGTTATCCTGACTGGGCTTTTCTGAAAGCAGACAAGAAACCCAAACATGCTTCCAGCCAACAACCAGCTGAAAATGAAGACCCTAAACCCAGACCCAAACCAGTCGTCATTCTGTATGTGGCGGGAGTTTCAGAGAAACTGAGATGTTTATTCTCTAAACATGACGTCCCAGTGGCTTTCAAACCCCAAAACACGTTACGACAAATATTACTTCACCCCAAAGATCCAGTAATATAGTATATGCTGTTAAGTGTCAGGAGGACTGTGATCATTTATACATCGGGGAAACAAAACAGCCACTGTTCAAAAGAATGAGCCAGCACAGACGAGCTACATTGTCGGGTCAGGACTCTGCAGTTTACACTCATCTACAGGCCAGCAGTCACTCTTTGAGGGATGAAGATGTTCTCATCCTTGATAGAGAGGAATGTTGGTTTGAGAGAGGAGTAAAGGAAGCCATCTTTGTGAAGAAAAACCATCCACCATTAAACAGAGGTGGAGGCCTTCGTGTCCAGTTGTCCTCCTCCTACAACGCTGTTATTGCAAGTATGACTCAGCCCACTGTGAGCAAAAGGTGTGAATCAGGGCTCCAATGATACCAACACAAAGAGGGAGGGAGGGACAAAAACAAGGGGACGTCTAGCTCCGCTTGCACTCACTACATACGTGTAACACGACACGGGTCAGGTGATGGGGTACATGACCCTCCATGAACAATAGAACTAATCAAGTCTATTGTTAGGCGATGGCCCTCTTTTGCAAATGACTAACCTGTTTGTCCAGGTGGAGGCAGTGCTTATAAGGCTGAGTTCACCTGAAACTCATCAGACTGAAGAAGTCTCTTGGAGGAGAGACAAAACATTTCACTAAAGAAGAACCCGTCCAGAGGACCTATTTATTTTTTCTTTTTGATTTTTTTTCTACCTGGATTACTGAGATGCATCAGGACGTTAGCAGGAAATGGCTTTAGAGAATATAGTAAAGCAGAAAGTATGATTTTTACCATTAAAATAAAGTAAAAGTAAACGTTTTTTTTATTTCACTCAAGTAAAGTAAAAACTGTACTCAAGTATATTTACTCACAGCCCACCACTGATGCAAACACAACCACTGGGGCTGGACCATGCTGGGCCTTGTCGTGCCAAAATGCCACAGTGCTTGAACAGGGCTCTGTGAGGGACTGAATTCCTGAGATACAAACTCACAAAATAAAACATCTATTTCTAGTTCTGCAGTTGTTGCAACTTTTCACACACAAGTCGGCCATATTGGATTTTTTTAAGCTGGTCAGGAATTTAAGAAAGTTCTACTTTGGAGGGTGTTCGAGCTCCTTTTTCAGACTCTGAAGTTTAAATTTCAGAATTCAGAATTGTTCACATTTCTTTATTATGTTCTATTTTCTTCCACTCACGTTTGGTTTTTTGTACTTGTTTGTAAACACCAGGCCAGAAGGGCCCGCCGTGTGAAGGGACGCCAGCAGGACGGGGCGGGAGCGAGCGCCTGCTCCGTGGTGAGTGACACTGAAGCCACAAGTGGAAAGGTATGTGAGTCTGGAGGGGCCGGCTGTAAGAGAGGCTGCGAAAGAGGAAAACGCAGAAGCTTTCAGAGATTAAAGAGGAGCTGAAGGTGGAGGGCAGGAAAAGGCCAGTGGACAGCTGAGGGGAGGTCCCCATCAGACCAAGCTGAAATTTGATCCGTTTGTCCCCCTTGTGYTCTCACAACAATAACAACACAGGAGGGTTAAACTGGTCTGACATGTTCATGAAAATGTCACGTTTAATCTAAAAATGTGACAAAGCRGGAAATGTATGATGAGTATTTCTAAAAGTTTAAAACATTTAAAGATCATGTGAATACAGATGAACAGGTGTAAGGGTTTGTCTATAAATACAGAGGACTGTAGGTGTTACAATGTTGAGAGGACAAATTATCTGACTGGAACATGTTGCTGTTTCACATCAGTACCTCTGAAATGTACAAGAAAAATCTATTATAAATAAGAAACACATCTTAAAATGTTTGATCATGGAACAATATGGAAAAAAAGGAAATAACAAGGTTAAAATGTCAGACAATKGAAGTTTTATATATAGTTTTATTTTAAATATACCTATTTTGAATTTAATCATGGTGTGTTGGAGAAAGGGAAAACAGGAATCAAATGTTTTCTCTTCTTCTTTCGGCTCTTCCTCTCAATATACACCCAGATAACTCCTCTTTGTSTTTTGCTGGCAGCTGCATCTCAAACATCCTTCCAACAATATACCCTCTGTCTGACGTGGTGAGGCGACCTCAGTACTTTGATTATTCGTTGCCAGGAAGTGTCGCCATGACAACACAAACTAAAAACCAAACTGCCTGCGGTGCAGACTGTGCTTGAAATAAACCACATTTAATACCAGTGCTGTTTTCCAGCCAGTCCATAATCTTRGGAAATTTTAAAAATGAATAAGTTGCTTTCTCAAAAAAATTAAAATAATAACTATTTGTCTTAATTAATTAATTTATTTTATTTTTGACCATATTTATCTCCATTTCTCCATACAGTTTCAGTCAAGATGTCATAAATGCAAATTAAAAACCAGGAAGTGTCACCACTGAAAGATTAAYAACAAAAAGACAACTTCACATGTAATCACAGTGTAAAATGAAGACAGACGAGTTTCTCAGACAGATAATGACTGGTTTATTTCAGCAGCACAAAGGTAAAAACTGGCTACAGAATGAAGCTTGTTAAACCCATCAAATTACAAATATATATAAACATTTAAAGAAAGAAAGAAATAACAATAAAACAGGCGCAAATTGTTGAGCTTGTGAAATTTAGCTAAAACAAAAACTGTTTTTTTTTTGTTTAAAAGACCGTTTACTTTCAAGAAGTGATACAACACAGAAATAAAAAAAATCATCTCACTTAAATCTTGAAAAGCATGTTACTTGCAGCTTCTTTGATGTTGTTTTTATAGTTTTGTAGCAGTTTTATGCTAATACTTTTCTGAATCCACGTTTCATTTRGGTACTGGTTAAATACAACTTTGTTTCTCTGTGGGTAACTTTGTTGGTGACATTTAAATCCTCRGGAAGTCGTGATGCCAGCTGCTTTAAATAATTAATATTTAATGCCAGCAGCTCAGTTTGCATCATTCTCCCGTACTTAGTGAATAACTCCCTGAAAAGGTCTCCATTTTTATTTAACAAATTAATTTATTTATTTCATTTAAACAGGCGTCCTGTTCTTTAAACGTCTTCCTGACTGAGGTCAGATATTCTGGCTTTCGAACATATTGTGTTTTCTCTGATCAGAGCTGCTTCCTGAGCTCTCAGCAGCAGCCAGAGGTGGACTCAGGCAGGAAAACATCTTTCTTTCTGAGGTGTGAAGGAGGATAACAGCAGAGCAGGCACAGGGAGGTGGCTGTTAAATAAAACGCACTTCAGCTCGCTATTGATCTGCAGAGTCATTCTCGCGTCCCTCCTTCATCTTTATGGGTGTGTTTTAACAGGAGGAACCATCAYTTTTGGTCAAACACAGAGACATGAGAGTCCTTTCTGGATGTGTTTAGCTCAAAATGTGAGCCAAAAGCGTGGGTTTAGTGTCCTTTGTCCTCCTGCGCTGCTGATGACAGCGTTCCAGCTGCAGGTGCACAGTTACCTGGTTATACACCAGCTCCACCTGGACAGAAGAGACCGATCTTTACTCATCAGGCACGTGTAAATGTGTTACAGCAAAGCAGAACATTTAACCTCTTCTATGTTTGGATTATTTTTTCTTGGTTATGTTTAAAATCAGTCAACCAAAGCCAACTTTCAGTGCTTCCTGTTTTATCAAATCTACAGTCTGTAAAATAATTATACTTAGCTCTAAAAAGTAATAAAAGTGTTTGATAGAAAATTTCTTTGTTGTAACAAATCTTATACCAGCACCTGATTGGCAGCACCTGGGGGTACCGGAAAGTGTCAATAGCAACAGTAAAATAAGATGTTTTAGCTCTACTGCTCATCCCACAGATGCATGTTCCTTACAAATGTGGCACCATTTAAAAGGGAATTTAACCAACTTTCCATTGGTCTGATATTTATTGTTAAAAAGGCTTGTTACAGCAATGAAATAATCTACCAAACACTAATTTAATTTCTTTTTGTGCAAAGTTTATATTTGACACCCTAGTTGAGATTTGATCATTCTCTATATTTCTTTTGTTTAGTTTTTTTCTTTTGCCAGGGATTGTAGAGGTAATCCTGTGTGTGTGTGTGTGTGTGTGTGTGTGTGTGTGTGTGTGTGTGTGTGTGTGNGTGTGTGTGTGTGTGTGTGTGTGTGTGTGTGTGTGTGTGTCCACGTTTGCCTGTCAGGATGCATCCAGATGTTTGCTACTTTAATCAAACCTGCCGTCATACTGACAGTTTTCCATCATTGTAATGAAAACAGCAACTATTTATTTTCTATAGCTTTATTAGACATTCAACATTTACAGCTCAGCCTGTTCTCTGTACGTCTCTCGTCCCACTCTCCAGATGATCCCAATGATCAGTGGTTAATTTTAATATTAGCGGTTTAATTAGAAATGTGACGGTCCCTCCAGCTTTGCCAGTGCTGAGGCGTTAACGTGTCAGTACATTTCTGTCCACAGTTGTTGTTTTTTTTTTACAATCTGCACATGTTGGCGTGTGTAACCTTGGGAGCTGTCTTGCCTTGAAGCGTTACGGGACGGCTCAGAGGACAGAGAGATAACCACTCAGCTGTCAGGGTCACCCCAGTCAAACTACCCTGGAGACTTTGTTGCCTCCATTTTCCCTTTTTATTTCCATCAGCTTTTCACACAGAATGCACAAACATGACGACTGATGTTCTGTTTGAACTTAATCTTGAAGTTGGTGCTCGCTACAGTTTTGGCAAAAGATGTCGGAGTGGTTAGGAGGACAGAGATAACATAAATACATGCTGAGTAAAATTTAAAAGGGATCATTTTAAGGGGAGTTTGTTGTCTGAGTGGGCGGAGTTTGTTTTGGGTGGGCAGAGTTTGGCAAAACTGTAATGGGTCAGGTTGACTTGTCTTGTGGGTCAAGTAACAGTTACAAGTAAATATTATTCATTGACTTCAAATTGGCACCTTCCTGTCTCAAGATAAGAAAAATATTCATATTCAAAAATAGCGATATTTTTCTAGTCGGGTTTGGTCTGTTTTGACCGATCCGAATTGATGCACATCTCTCCACGTTTACATCGTTCAAATTCTGTGTGGCTAGAACCTTTCTGTCCCGAGTTATGTCTAAAATGAATATTTATATATAGGTTCCCCCAGCTGCTCCCGGCTTCTTCAAACCCAAAATAGTCTAATAATCTATCTTTTCGAAACTCCGCCCACAAAAGTCAAACAGTCCTATCATGTCTTGGACAAACTCCTCCCACAGAACAAGAAACTCCCACTTAGTGACTGCAGGGACCCCATTCTCTGAAATAATGAAAACTACCCTAATTCTGGGGT
>NW_013952503.1:462725-468368 GCF_001266775.1 Austrofundulus limnaeus | reverse complement strand
TGTGTGTGTGTGTGTGTGTGTGTGTGTGTGTGTGTGTGTGTGTGTGGTGGGGGGTTGCTAAATGTAGGTGCCTGCTGTTACGTGTTTGTAATTATGCTTAAATCCCTGAAATCATCCCTAATAAAAATGGCTGCCAAAGCCATTACTCTACAAAAGAAGATTTATTCTGAAATTCTGGCACCGGGGTAATGTGCATTCCTTTAAGCAATGTTAGGCCTATAATTTGTTCTATAATTTGTTGTTTTCTCTTTCTGTGCTGTCCAGGATTGTTGTATTTGCTCTGCAGGGCTCCTGTGAGCTGCAGCTGCTGGAACAGTTTAATAAAAGTTGTGCTCAGATGATCATTTGATGAGACGCCACGACTTATTGAAAAATGGTTTCTGGGAAAATGGTTGACAGGTGCATTTCTGCGGATACAGTCTACTGGTCTGCAGGAAAGCTAAACCCCACCTCCTCCTCCCCCGACACTGACGCAGACACACCACCAGCACAGTTTGCATGGGTGGTTGTGGTGTTCTTTAAGAGGAAGGAGTCAGTGGACTGTTTAAAAACATCAGCATGAATCATATTCTCATATTTTTGCTTTTTCCTATTCTGCATGTGTATGTACTGATCTTGTATTAAGGATTTGTGGAAAAAAAATAAGTAACATAATTAGGAAGAACATGACCTCTTCCCACATCTGGGGTCATTTTATTGATTTCTCAGAAACAGCCGTGGTTTGCACGACAGATTAACTTTTCACCTTTTGGAATCTGCTGAATAACGAGCTTCTTCTTCACAAACCTGCCATGCAGATAACGTGACTTGGCCACCTCAAACTGTATTCGTGATTGCACTCAGAGAAGGAAGGGCGGGGGGTAAAAAAGAAAAGAAAAAAAGAGTGGCCAGTGAAGTAGCAATTCTGCTTACACACACTCCCACCATGAGAACAGTGTCTGTGAGAGTCGGTAACGAGCACACAGCAGCCTCTTTCTGCCAGAGCAGGGCTGAAGATAAGGGCATGGCTGCACATCCAGTGGACAAGCCTGCAGGCCACAAGACACACACACACACACACACACACACACACACACACACACACACACACACACACACACACACACACACACACACTACATGGATAATATGTATAAAATTCTTGTTCAAATAGAATTACGGAACAAAACATCYTTTGAAGCRAGGTTCTGTGGAAAGATACAAAGTGAACAAGTAATATCTTACCTGCTGGAGATGGCTTTCAGAGTGACCTTAGATTGGATAAAGTGAGTTTAATTCTGATCAGACTCTCAAGCTTATGGCTAGTCTGAGCACAGCCMAGATCCAAGAGGACTGCTGCTGTCTTGAAGTAATTCTAATTTAAAAAGATAATTACTGATTCACAGTAATGCTGTTCTATAAACTTGTCAATTTCATTTTATTAGGTTATTCCTGTAAAAAAAATGGGTTAGTAGGAAATCAAAAAGAAAAAATAAGTAGGTCCTCTGGATGGGTTCTTCTTTAGTGAAACGTTTCGTCTCTCYTCCAAGAGACTTCTTGATGTCTCAGTTTCGGATGGAGGATGGTTGGAAACTAACAACCCACCCATACAGACCAGTTTTTGCGTTTTGATTCCCATCACCCACTGGAACACAAGTTAGGAGTCATCTGAACTCTGTACCACAGAGCAGACAGTGTCCCCACAAACACAGGAGCCAGGGAGAAAGAGAAGTCAATCAATCAATCAATCAAACTTTATTTATAAAGCGCTATAATATCAGCCACTGCTGAAACAAAGTGCTGAACACAAAAAATAAAAACTAGAAGTAGTGTGGTTATCCTGACTGGGCTTTTCTGAAAGCAGACAAGAAACCCAAACATGCTTCCAGCCAACAACCAGCTGAAAATGAAGACCCTAAACCCAGACCCAAACCAGTCGTCATTCCATATGTGGCGGGAGTTTCAGAGAAACTGAGACGTTTATTCTCTAAACATGACATCCCAGTGGCTTTCAAACCCCAAAACACGTTACGATAAAGATTACTTCACCCCAAAGATCCAGTAATATAGTATATGCTGTTAAGTGTCAGGAGGACTGTGATCATTTATACATCGGGGAAACAAAACAGCCACTGTTCAAAAGAATGAGCCAGCACAGACGAGCTACATTGTCGGGTCAGGACTCTGCAGTTTACACTCATCTACAGGCCAGCAGTCACTCTTTGAGGGATGAAGATGTTCTCATCCTTGATAGAGAGGAATGTTGGTTTGAGAGAGGAGTAAAGGAAGCCATCTTTGTGAAGAAAAACCATCCACCATTAAACAGAGGTGGAGGCCTTCGTGTCCAGTTGTCCTCCTCCTACAACGCTGTTATTGCAAGTATGACTCAGCCCACTGTGAGCAAAAGGTGTGAATCAGGGCTCCAATGATACCAACACAAAGAGGGAGGGAGGGACAAAAACAAGGGGACGTCTAGCTCCGCTTGCACTCACTACATACGTGTAACACGACACGGGTCAGGTGATGGGGCACATGACCCTCTATGAACAATAGAACTAATCAAGTCTATTGTTAGGCGATGGCCCTCTTTTGCAAATGACTAACCTGTTTGTCCAGGTGGAGGCAGTGCTTATAAGGCTGAGTTCACCTGAAACTCATCAGACTGAAGAAGTCTCTTGGAGGAGAGACAAAACATTTCACTAAAGAAGAACCCGTCCAGAGGACCTATTTATTTTTTCTTTTTGATTTTTTTTCTACCTGGATTACTGAGATGCATCAGGACGTTAGCAGGAAATGGCTTTAGAGAATANCACACACACACACACACACACACACACACACACACACACACACACACACACACACACACAGAAGATAAATGAAGCTCTAAAATTAGCAGCCAGAGTACAGGTACTGTTCTTTTTTCTGCAATCTTTTAAATTTCACGTCTTTGAGTAAGTAGTCCAGGGTGGGAGAAAGAGGGAGCATGACGGATGTAGGTGCAGAGATAACAAAAACATTGCTGATGTTGCCTGATTATCATAATGTTGGACCAGCACTCCATCACACTGACGTATTGGGCACAGCAGCAGCAGCCGACGCTGGTTTTTCACACACACGCACACACACACACACACACACACACACACACACACACATGAACTGGGTCACATGTTCTGTGTGCAAATATGCTGACATACAGCATATTAAACATTATGGTACACTACACTATGGCCGTACTCCTCTGTCAGCTCAGAGTAATTTATTCACTGCCCTTTTACTTGAGCTACAGTGTTTTTTAGAGGACACTCACCAATAAGAAAAGCACTCTGCATTTGAAAATTCAAGATGGCCACCTCAGCCAATTCCAAACGGCTTTAATTCAACTGTTTTAAGAAATATTGAGCTGAAATTTTGTATGATCAAAGCTAAGAATGTGAATGCTAGTCTCTCTCTAGTTTCTCTGTCCATCCAGGACTTTGGGGTCTACAAATCAAATGCTGTTGGTGGTCCCTCGAACCCATGACAAAACCTGTGGAGACAAAGCTTTTCAGGCTTCGCTGCTCCAATTCTACTGACTCTTTTCAGAAACATCTTAAGACATTTTTATTCAGACAGGCTTTCAGTTATGTGTTGTTTACCTTTTTTATTGTTCTTCATTATATTTGTGACACAAGAGGTCTCCCAAGGTCTTGTTCACGAGTGAGGGAAGAATGGAGCGTGAGATTGATAGATGGATCGGTGCAGCTTCTGCAGTTCTGCGGACTCAGTTTTGTGACTCTGTGCTGGTCTGTTGTGGTGAAGAGGGAGCTGAGCTGTAAGGCGAAGCTCTCTGTTTACAGATCAGTCTATGTTCCTACTCTCACCTATGGTCATGAACTTTGGGTAGTGACCGAAAGAACAAGATCTCGGATACATACGGTCGAAATGAGTTTTCTCCACAAGGTGTCTGGGCTCTCCCTTAGAGATAGGGTGAGAAGTTCAGTTATCCAGGAGAGACTCAGAGTAGAGCCGCTGCTCCTCCACATCGAGAGGAGCCAGTTGAGGTGGCTCGAGCATCTGATAAGAATGCCTCCAGGACGCCTCCCTGGGGAGGTGCTTCAGGCATGTCCAACTGGGAGGAGACCCTGAGGAAGACCCAGGACACACTGGACAGACGTCTCTCGACTGGCCTGGGAACACCTTGGAGTCCTCGCAGAAGAGCTGGAAGAGGTGGCTGGGGAAAGAGAGGTCTGGGCTTCCCTGCTCAAGCTGCTGCCCCCGCGACCTGACTTCGGATAAAGCGGAAGATAATGGATGGATGGATGGATGGATGGATGGATGGATGGATGGATGGATGGATATATTTGTGGCCTGTTTTATTGATTTTAGTTAGTTTGCTCTCTGTTAAGCACTTTGTGATGTTTGTGTCTGTGAAAGGTGATATATAAACTTACTTACAACTTACTATTCAGTCATTTTTAGAGCAAAAAATGCAAAGTTGAAGATTAGTGTAGAAATAGCCAAAAACAATCTTTACTTAATTCTAAATGCTAATCAAAAATTCAAGATGGCCACCTCAGCTATTTTTAAAAGGCTCTAATGCATTTTAAGACTAATCAAGATTAAATTTGTTGTGGCGTAGCTAAGAATGATCACATGCTGCTAGCTCATGCTACTGCCAAATTTAGCTAACAACTACGGCTAATGCTAATTTCACAATTCAGCCATTTTTAAACATACAACGTAGTACCAGAGAACAATCTTTGACAAAATCTAAATGCAAATACAAAATCTAAGATCCTCTCCCAGCTGTCAATTATTTAGGGGTGGGCACCTGGGGTGGCTAAGCAGGTGCCACCCCTGCCTCCCCTCTGGCTTCGCCCCTGACAGTCGTACAAAAACACTTTCAACAATTTTTAGCCAACCTGAAGGAGACTTAAAGCAGAAGCAAAATCTACCAAATCTGGTTGAGGATAATTTTCAATAAAGATACAGAGTTCAGATCAGCAGAATTAGCAGCAGAACTACATATATCTATTTTCCTGACAATAATACTACATCTAAATCTCAGTCCTATTAATGTTTCCTTCTTTCATCTTTTTTTCAGAGAATTTCTTCTGCAGTGCAGGAATGTGACATGACGTTGACTTAATCTGGACAGGGTGAGAGAGTTTGGCAGAACAATTCGGCTGAACTTTTAATCCTCTTACACTCCTCAGCTATCTCTCATTAATCTGTCTGCATCTTCTTTTTTATTACATCTGTCTGTTTTGTGTCGGGGGTAAATTGCTTTTATGGTGCAGATAAATATAGTTCACATCGTGCAGGGATTCATTTATTTATAGATATTTTTTACTGTTCTCTGCTTTGCGTTCAGCCTCTCGCTTCCTTTCTTTGATTCCAAGTCCTTCGTTTTGTCTCCATCCTTCCGGGCCCCCCTGCAAGGTCGTTCCCAAGGACGGCCTGCTCCCAGCATCCCCTGCCTGATTGGCCGATGGCCATTAAAGGGCCGGTTCCCCTGTGTAGCACATGGCTGGAGTCCAGTTCTGCTACAACGCCGTCATGGTTCCCATTTCTCCTGAGGCTGCTTACTGTACTCACCTCAAACACACACACACACACACACACACACACACACACACACACACACACACACACACACACACACACACACACACAGAA
>NW_013952503.1:453548-462500 GCF_001266775.1 Austrofundulus limnaeus | reverse complement strand
AAAAAAAAAAAAAAAAAAAAAAAAAAAAAAAAAAAAGAAAAAAGAAAGGAAGTGGCCTCTGAACAGACACACCGTCATCAAAATCACCACAGACTTGACAAAATTTAGTCCAGTGTGCTGTCTGCTGTGAGAAAAAGGATCTGAGGACATTTGATGAAATATAATAAGAGGACAGTATGAAAATGAAAATATTAAAACAGGGTGTAACTTAATAAGTTTTACAGACTCCTGGTCTTATTGGTGAAAAGCTTTTCTTCAAACCCGCTGTCTTCTTAAACACCTTTTTTTTCCTTCAGTGAGCTTCATTTACAAAATAATGTGATAAAGTATTTTATGTTTCTAACAACTGACCCCTTAACTTAAACCTAACCTAAACTCAATTCACACTGTAGTCCTAACCCACCAATGGCATTTCCCCTTATGGAGACTGTAGGCTTAGGTCCTTATGAGTACCAGTTGGTCCCCATAAGTAGGTATGCCAAAGCTATGCACATAGGGAATACCCGCCGGTGCACACACACAACCCTTCAGTTTTCAGCAGTGGGTTTTCAATAAAATTGTAAACTTTATAAGAATTCAAGCTGATATATAACAGAGGCAAAGCACCATCTGGCCATATTAACAAGTTTTATATTGTTTGTTTAATGTGTCCAAAGTGAACAAACGTGGTGGTTTTGTAGCAAGTTGTGTGTGAGTCACACTGTAGTAACTTCCTGGAATCTTGTTGTAACTGTGAGGTTGTGAAGCGGCAGCAGAGACTCGGGGATATTAAAGCTCCCATATGTCTCACTGAAGGTCACAAGCTGTACGGTACTCTGGGAACGAGACTCTTCTGCTAACCTCAATGCACCAAATATTAACACTCCGACAGTTTGAACACATTTATTTTATGGGTTATGGCATAACTTTGAATTTCTCAAACACTGTGGTTGTGGAACTGGAGAAAACAAAACTCATTCAGCTTTTTTTTACTTTTGTGAATTATCAAAATAAGAATTTTAATCATTGTAAGAATTAACATTAAACTTATAGAAAGGTGATTATGTAATTGCAATACAGGTTAGTCATAAATACCACAGATAAAATTCTAATAGTTGGTCATATATAAACTTGTGCTTTTTATTTACGTATTTTTTTTTATTAATTTCTGTTTAATTTCCCATGATCCACTTCTTCACCAGCTTTCATATAAACCAGGCTGTTTTCAGAAAGAGCTATTGAAACAAACAACTAAATATATTTTAAACATGTTATCATACACCTGCACAAACGCCTCTTAGCCTTAATTGGAAAAATAAATTCTGAATCAGCAAAGACTTAGTGAAAGCTATCAGGATAAAGAGAAGAGCACGTCCTCGTGTAGAAAGCAGCAMATAATGCCAAATTGTTTATATTCCCAGTTCAATAGGAGCTAATAGATTCTGTGTAAACAGGAGGCTCCCAGGGTCTGATGGGGGTTAGGATGTGAGGACTTTACCTCCCCTCCTGTTGGTCCAAAGCAGACACCAAGTTTTTATAATTGTGCGCTTTATCACTAAAGCCACAAGACTAACAAAAACTACTGGAAATTCTAAATTTCTTAAACATTTTAAATTAATACAAAGTGTGAACAAAAATATGCTAAAAACATAAACGATTACAAAGTAAGATCTATGAGAAAAATTCTAATTATTGCCTGCCACTAAAGAGCAATGATGTTTGCAAATGTAAAATACAAAGTGCAAAAGTAACATGGCCTCTAAAGCTAAGCCATTTTAGCAAGCACATAAAAAGGCAAAACTTCAGTCAGTTTTACAAATATTAAGTGAAAAAAATTAAAAAAAAACCCTAATCAGTTTCTCTCGTGACAGTAATGATATTTAAATAAGCGCTAATGAATTATGAGTTCATGCAAGGCACATAATGTTATTTCTGAGCAGTGGGTCTCTGGCTAAAGTTTGGTGCCGCAGTGTTTCTGCAGCTGAGGTGCTGAAAGGACAGCAACCAGAGGAGGAAACGGAGGGGGAGAAAGAGGAGGTTCAGGGAGGACAGAAAGAGGGGAAGAAAAGCTTTAGAACTCCATGTTCAGATGGAGGAAGTGACTTCCAATGATTTATTGGTCACGTGTTGAAAAGCAGGAAGAAGATTTCGCCCGACGATCACATGAACTGGTGAATGACTTTAACATGATTTCAAAGTGCATTGATTTCTGACAGCTGTGTCCTGACAAATGCTCCAAAAGAACCCTTCATGTTGTGTCACTTTTCATTATGATTGGCTGCTCCTGAAAAAAAAAACAACTGCCTCTTTTATGCTTTTGTTTTTGTCGAGCCATAAATGTACGGGCTGTAATAAAAACCATGATAAAGAGTTTCATTAGGAGTCCTAATGTTCCAGGTATTTGTATTGTTTATGAAGGCTTGTTGGCACAGATTACAGGAACACTCATCGAGTATTGAGCCGTAGTTAATTTATATGAAGCGTTCGTGCTTTTCCTGCTACAACAAAACATTAAAGTCCATTCCGGAGTTGAAGATGTTCGAATACTTCCTTCAGAAGCCTCAYAAAACCTACACAAATTGGTAAATATTTCATAAAATCTTAACTTTTGTCAATGTATGTGTAGAAGTTCATTTACTTTAATGGTTGTTTTAAAACAGTAATAATGAAATTATGTTGGGATGGAGAATGAAATTGCACTGAGTCCAATATATGGAAACAGTGATGATGTTCACATATTTCTTGTTTTCATCTGWATAACCTCTTGTTCCAACAAAGTTATGTAAATGTAAATTAAGACAACACACAATGATTTGCATTTTTTTTAATCTAAACATTTTACACAATGGAGCATAGTAAACATAAATGTACCACTTAAAATGCTAAATAATTTAGAATTTTATGGCAACAAAAAGGCAGTTAAAGTAAGTGTTATGAATAAAAAACAGCTGGATTAACATTTTGACACAAATTAGATTAACTGGGAACAGGCTAGTAAGAGGATTAAAACAAATATTTTAGAGAAGCTGAATCTTATGTAAGTRAAGATGGGTAATAGTTCATCAGTCTGCAAAAACAACTGCATCAAAAATAGTGGAACGATTTCAAAATAGGCTGTTCCTAAAAAAAGATTTTGAATGTCCTCAATTGTTGCCTTGTTAAAACAGATCTGTCAGAATTCAACCTTATTCCTCCAAACTCACACTGTTCAAAGAGCAATCTACAACATGTAAGATGTTCATTGTTCACAAGCGTTCCACACAACCCCACTTTTGTTCTCAGAAAATTCTTCATCACATTAACAGAATTATTTTTCTTTCTTAACTTTTCTTCTTCCCTGTCAGCTTTCATTCTAAAGCAGAGGTGCCCAAAGTGGGGCCCGGGGGCCAAAATTGGCCCACCTGCAGTTCAGTCACTCCATTCACTGGCCCAGTGACTATTAAAAAGGCTATGGTGCAGATAGTTTTCATTGATGGAGTTGATTTTATCTTTGAATTGTTTTAAGAGTAAACATGAAATAAAAGTAACTACAAGTCATATTTAGATTAGATTTRAGCATGCACTTAGATTTTCACACTTTATAAGACCATAAATACTCATATTTTATAATTTTATAAGCCTTTGCTGCCCGAGGGTACATCAAACTTTCTCCAAGTGCACGGGCTAAAAAAAACATGGGCCACTGCACTGGCTGCTTGCTTAATCATAAAAAAGTACTTTACTTTAAAAGTATTTTATGCATTATATTATTATATTTGGCGCACAGCCCTCAGATAGATTTTCAWTTTGGCCCTCTCAGGGGGAAAGTTCAGGGTCCTCTGTTATAAAGCATCTGCCCTGACTGTTCTTTTGCCCTTAAATGAGAACCGAACCATCTTGTTCCAAGTCCCAGAGAAATGTTCCACCACCCACCCGGCTCTCTCCTTCTTCTCTCATGTCTTGTTTCATGCCCACCTTCTCCTCTTCCTTCCCCCCTGCCTCTCGTCTCACGCTTCATTTCTGTCATCCTCTCAGAGCCCATCTGCCTTTCAATCATCCATTCCTGTCTCCTCTTGTCGTTTGTCTCTTCCTCTCCCTCACCTCTCCATTCCTCCCTGTCCCTGCCTCTTTTCCTCAGTCCTCCCTGTTCTGGACACTGCGARTGGAACACAGATTATGTCAGACATTTACAAAACCGGATTAGCCAGGATCAACTTCACACGTGCACGCGCATAGACAAGCACAAAGACTAATGAGTGAATGCATCTCTAAACAAACATTAATTGGAGCTACAGGTCTATGAGGTTTAATATTTCTACCCATGATGAATGGATTTAGACTTGGGAGATGAAGTAACGCCTTAAGCAGTGGTGCCCAAACATTTTCTCTGATAGGGCCAAAATTAAAAAAAAAAAACATTATCCCTGACAGGGCCAAAATTATAATCAATCTGAGGGCCGCGGGCCAAACGCAGTAAAATAAGAAATGCAAATCTTAAGTAAAGTTGTTTTATTTTTTATAATTAAGCTAGCAGCCAGTGTGGTTGCCCACATTCTTTAGTTTTTTTTTTCAACCCATAGACATGGAGAAAATTCAACGTATGCTCAGGCAACAAAGGCTCATGGGACTTTTCCTAATTTAAAATTTGAGTATATATGGTCTTGTAAGGTGTGCAAATCTATATATGGGCTTAAATCTAATCTAAATGTCTCTTGTTGTTACTTGTATTTTATATTTAATCACAATCTAGTGACCAGGACAACTGCTGGTGGGCCAAATCAAATGGCTCGGTGGGCCAACTTTGGCCCACGGGCCCCACTTTGGGCACCTCTAGCTTAAAGCATGAGTTGAGGATGACTTTCAGCTACTACCATGTCAAATGTTAGCCTAATATCTGTAAATTTAACAAGCTAGTTATTTTTGTGTTGGATAAAGTTCAGCTATTTAAAAAAATAGTGAAGTTAATCAGTTTTAGATTACTTTCTGAAAGTTGTAATACAATCTGCTGAAATTTTCACGAGATATTTTACTAACAGACAAACAARTTAATTCTATRCTGCACAGTTTGATTTTTCAAAAGCATGTGTTGGCTTTATTGTACCAGAACGTAGCTCAATATYTGTAAAACTGATTGAGTTATAATATCATTATATACCATTAAACAGAGGTGGAGGCCTTCGTGTCCAGTTGTCCTCCTCCTACAACGCTGTCATTGCAAGTATGACTCAGCCCCGTGAGCAAAAAGGTGTGAATCAGGGCCCCAMTGATAMCAACACAAATAGGGAAAGAGAGACAAAAACAAGGGGACGTCGAACCCTGCTTGCACTCACTACATCTACATAACAAAACACCAAATAATCACAGCCAAAGCATCCAAACCAATAAGTCAGGTGATGGGGCATGTGACTACCCTGTTTGTCCATGTGGAGGCAATGCTTTTAAGGCTGAGTTCACCTGAAACTCATCAGACTGAAGAAGTCTCTTGGAGGAGAGACAAAACGTTTCACTAAAGAACCCATCCAGAGGACCTACTTATTTTTTTCTTTTTGATTGAGTTTCTGTGTCGCCTAAGGTCAGGTAGCACTCACTGTATACGTTGTGAAGGGCTCTCAGGTAAACACACCAGATTTTAAATCATTATCTGTAAAACGGACTGAGTTGTAACCATTGATCTGTTTGCTASCAACACTTAGCTGTAGTGGCGATATTAAATTAGATTTACTCTAAAAGTTAAATCCGTTTTATTGATACAATTAATGGTAACTTTATGAAGGTTTCATTAATATCTGTTTAGTTGTTCTAAAGCTCCAGAAATATAAATGCATGTAAATAGACAGAAACAAAAGGTCTCTCTGCCTTTAAAGGCGTGTGATGAATATTAACGTTTTGAATTAATTTGAACCCTGGACTCCAAAACAAGGTTTTTTTTCAGCATCATCTCTTTTGTTGCTATTGAGGCAAATTAAAAAGAAAAAAAAAACCACATTCAGACTAAACCTTGTGAGCAGTTTTCTAAGAGCAGATTCTTTTACGCTGACGAAACAAATTATTAACCCTGTTTTTTTATTAAACTGCCTGCTCAGCAAGCATGTATCGAGCATGACTGTAACATTAGATTGCACAGATTCTTTTTGCTGTAAGGATACAGTAACACATGCTGATCTATTTTAGTCTGACAAACACACATGTTCCTCAAATCTTCACACATACACAACTTATGACACTAAAACCTTGTGACATATTGCTGATTTGCAGCTCTGACTCATGGAACATGGCGTYATCATATTTTCCAGTATCATTGTCGGCGCACTGCATGGTATCACATACATATTTTAGAGCTCTGTGCTTGGCTGCTCTTTAAACCCTAAAAATCAACATAAAGAAAATTAGAGAATTGGCAAAAATAATTTGTGCTGAATGACTGTGAAATTTACTGAATAAGATAGCTAAAACATGCAGAACGATGGCAAAAAAAGCTAAAAGAAGCAAAGCACTAATCAAATACCAGAGATAGCAACACACTAATTAAAAATAGCAAAAGCTRGCAAAAAGTAGCAAAACGCAAGATAAAAGCTAAATGTGGCAAAAGGCTGTAAAAATTAAAAGCAACAAAAAGCAAAAGGCTCGCTAGCAGAGTTGTAAAGTAACTAAGTACAAATACTTTGTTACTGTACTTAAGTAGAAATATTGGTTATCTGTACTTTTCTTGAGTAATTATTTTTCAGCGTACTTTTTACTTTTACTCATTACATTTTTACACAATTATCTGTACTTTCTACTCACTAAATTTTTTAAAAAGGTGAGAAGTAGAAAGTCGTTACTCCTATTTTATTCTGAGTTGTTATTACTTAAAAAATACTATTCTGATAAATTGTGTCTCCTAGACAGACTGAATTTAATTGTGGTTGGATGAGAAGTATAAATACACACCATTCTACACAACTCCTCACAGTTGCACGCCGTTAGGAAAAAAAACATTTTTTGGAGAGGTTCCCTCCCAATAAATGTCATTTTGGAAAATCTAACCGCTCACTTTTACTCAGTACTTTTGCTTTTGTGTCAGAAATTTACTTTTGATACTTAAGTACAAAAAATATCAGATACTTTAAGACTTTTAGGAAATACTTTAACTTTTACTAAAGTATTTTTATGATAAGATACTTGTACTTTTACTCAAGTATCACTTTGAGGCACTTTATACAACGCTGCTTGCTAGAAGCATATAGCAGCAAAAGGCTAACTAAAAATTAAAAGCAACAAAAAGCAAAAAGTAGCAAAATTAACAGTAACAAAAAGCAAAAGGCTTGCTAGAAGCTTATAGCAGCAAAGGATTAGCTAAAAATTAAAAGTAAAAAAAAAACTAGATAAAAGCAAAAAGCCAGTAGTTGTGAAAGTTTGGGTAAAAGCTAAAGGTTGCAGAATGGTAAAAGCCACAAAAAGCTAAAACTAGCTGAATGGTGTAAAACTATTAGAACAAAACAGTTAGAGTATGCAAAATCAGATTTCAAAAAGGACAAAGTTTTTGAATGATTTGAAGAGATCTTATTGTACTCTATGGGAGAATATTTGTAAATGAAGTTAAATATTCTTAAAACAAAACAGGAAAACAACAGTGTATGCTTTTAGCATGACAAAGCACCATCAATGTGACCTCAGCATCTTCCTCCCGACTTCATCTATCCAAAGAACAATAAGTACCACTCCATATTATCGTTCTGTCTTCTTCCGTCTTGTTCCCATCAGTCTCCCTGCTGCCCTCCTCCACCTTTCTCACCCACCCCTCAATTTCTGACTCAGCACAATGAGGCAGAGGAAGGTCACCTGACTGCTGCTGCTGTGAAGCTTGAGAATTGGGGGGATTTTTCTTTCCTCTCCTTCTTTTTTTGTACTGAGAGGAGAGGGAACATTGCGCAGTGGTGATGAGGTGGGGGCGTATGGGTGGGAGGGGGGTTTGCATGACAGCATGATAGAGAGGTTACGACATGGTAATGCTGGCAGCCATTTTAGTCGAAATGAGATTGAAAGAACTTTATTAAGAGCACCATGATGACAAAGTGACCCTTATGGGCAGAACTGTATAAGTACCAAAAAGGTCTCAACTTCTGTGCACATTGAACACTTCTATAATACAAACACAGAAAGATAATAAATAACGTTTTCAAAGACAAACTGCAGCAGATAAAGTACTTCATATAAGAAATATTAAAGGCAATGTATGAATGAATATATATTACTCATTATGGCGAATATAATCAAACAATGAAAATAACATCCAAATTAAATGAAGGCATCTTAAACTTGCACAATATCCTAAACATTATTCACCATACATTATTCTCTATAGTAGCATGTGCACATTATTCTGTCATAATCATTCTACACATAATGTTTAACTATTTTTTTAAGTTAGTTATATGAGGTTAATATTTCTTTGTCCTGGACTAAAGCACACTTTCATAAATCATCTTGATTGCAGAAAAAGTTTACTGTAATGACATGTTAATAATGTAAGCATGGAAATGTGTGGGTAAAGGTTGATTAAAAACATGTCAACATCTATTTTAATATCTTGTTTGCGGTTTGAGATCATTTTTCACCGGAGTAGCAGCCAAATGCTTTATATTGTAGCTTTTCTGATTGTCATAGCAGCATCAAATGTACCAAAGAATCCCCAAAACTCTGCACATTTTAAATGTGATATTAGTTTTTTCTTTGCTCTTCAGCTTATATAATAAACCGAAGTTGCATCGTGACAGCATGTTTGAAAAGTGATGCAGCTGACTGCCTGCCCTGAGCGAAACCTCACTCTGATGCTGTGGGGTTTTGTGGTCAGCGTGAAGACCAGCAGCAAGAAATGCAGCGAGGCATGGCAACATGACGCTGCAGGGAAAACACAAGTTACTCTGACAGCATTAATCAGGCATTGTTGGACTTGCAAGTGCAATCTGTGTGTGTGTGTGTGTGTGTGTGTGTGTGTGTGTGTGTGTGTGTGTG
>NW_013952503.1:451092-453226 GCF_001266775.1 Austrofundulus limnaeus | reverse complement strand
GTGTGTGTGTGTGTGTGTGTGTGTGTGTGTGTGTGTGTGTGTGTGTGTGTGCTTTTACTGCAGCATCATCATCCCTTCAGAGAGCAAAAGGGACCAAAAAAGGCCTGCAACTCCCCCCTGCATATAGGCCAGCCTCACTGTGAACGTCCTCTCTTTGTCTTTCASGCATACCTCATGTCTTTGAACTCTTTGACACTGTTATAGAAACACATCAGGGTTTTTTTTTAGCTAATATTTTACTCTTTCTCCACACTCCCTTCGCCTTTGGCATGTTGTATAGTCCTATATGTCTCAGTGCTTAGTGAGTGCATCAGTTTCCCATGTCAACAATTGTATTTTGCAGCTGGCCTCATAATGTCAAGCACAGATTTTGAAAACTCATTTCACTACTTAATTATACCAGTCGTGATTCCTTGTTTCTCCTTCCCTGCCAAGATAAAGTGCTGACTCTGCATTGTCAAAGCACGTGCTGCTATAAGCAGACAGCTCTGCAGCATGATGTGCACACTGAAGACACTGATTTTTTTAATGATATTTCGTCGCGTTTTAATATATTTCTGGCTGTCCCGTCTCATAAATTGACATTTGGAACACAACATGCTCATGATGATAGAGGACAGACTAATGATGACACATCGAGGGGTGTTTACCACATCCAAAAAGCCTAAAGCACATAAATCCAATATTTTAGTGTTGCAGAAACACATTAAATGAAAAACAAACACAACCACGACAACTGGATTCTAACCTTGTGCGTCCATTTATACAAAATTTCAGGCTAGAGACTCGCGACGCTGCTGGCTGCAAGCCTCGGAATTCTGCAGTAAAGCAGGAGGGGCAGCGAAAGTTTCCTATTGGCTACTTCTCAGACTTGGCTGTCAGCGATTGGTCCGCGACGGAACGCTCGGAGTTCTGATTGGCTGTTTGTGCGAGCGGTGGGCGGATCGTGGCGCTTCTTCTCCTGGCGGAGTGGTGCAGCTTTTTTGAGGAACTGTACTGCGGCAGCACCGGTTGGAAGGCGCGGAGGAAGACCGTCTTCTGGAAAGGTAGAGGTGCGGTTCGTTAGTTCCTCCGGTCTTTCGCCGCAAGAATCAGAGAGCGAAGGAAGGAAAGCGGGTTCATGCGTGATGCTCCGCTTGAGACCGCTACATTTAATCTGAAAGACGTCTCACAGGAGGAGCGGGTAGCCTGACGTCTTCAAAGGTTTGAGCCGTTCTTCATTGAACCGCTAAAACCGGGTTTTCGCTAACTTCCATCACAACCATTACATTCTCGCTTCCGATAACCCCTCCTAACTGAGCTTACCTTGTTCTGTTTTTCAAGGCGAGGCATTTTTTTTTAAAAGAAAACAGGCTAAATTCAACGCGAGGGGCTGACACCTCTCAAGCGGTGCATCACCTGAGAGGAGAAGAGTAACTGCGCCAACATGGGGGTAAGATAACTTTTTATTAACGCTGTAGCCCTCCTGAAGTGGCCTGGAATGAGTGAGCGTTAGCATRATGTACCTCAGCCCCCCCTCCCAAGGTGGGGAAGCGGTTTCCAAGCTGCCATGATGAGGTCGTCTTGTTACAGGGAAATCCTGGGTGTCTGAGTTGACATTGGCTGTGATGCGGAACTGTTTTACTGTTTTCTCTCAGACTGCGACAAAACTGATGGAGCCAGAAGCTCCTTTTTTTAATCAGTGCAGACAGAGATCATCTGCGACTTTTAACAATTTGATTTAGGCTTTTAAATAGTTGTATTTCCCCTCTCGTTCACCTTATCTGTTTTGATTTTCACCATAACTAGTTATTAACTGATCTCCAGTGGCACAAATAAAGGGGAAGCGGTTCTGTGTGTTTTAAAGGTTTGTGCGTTTTAGGTGACTGTAACCTTGCGAGCCACATTAGGCCTAATCGGTTTATTCCTTCAGATTGCTCCCATGTTGGATCACCGAGGGAGGGCGGGACTCATCTTCACCCATTATTCACCTGTACTGGAAAAAAAAGAAGAGCTAAAATCATTCATTAGTGATATGCTATGCTGTTTTGTGATGAATGTGCACATTTTTGAGGATGGGTTGGAGGAGCTACTTCCATTATCCTCCGGAGCTCCGCATCTCTCCTGCCTCCCCCCCTCACACACACACCTGAGG
>NW_013952503.1:445444-451047 GCF_001266775.1 Austrofundulus limnaeus | reverse complement strand
CCCCCCCCCCCACACACACACACACCCCGTGTTTGCAGAGGTGGGGGGTTGGGGGTCAGCACAGCAGAGATGTCCTCTCAACTAGAAGCTATCTTCTGAACAGCCTCCCGGCGCACTCGATGACCCGTGCGTCATAATGCGGTTACCGGGAATAAGTGCCTCACCAGCTTATTTCTCCTTTAATTTGTGACATAACGGAGGTCTCGAATGGACACACATCTCAGATTAAAGAAAAAAAAACGAGGGCTTTAAGGCAGATCAGGAACGGGATGACGCGTTCCTTTAAAAAAAAGAAGAAGAAGAAAAAAGAAGATGGCCAATTCTGATCCGTTTTGCGCGCATCCACTTAAAACCATTAAACGCGTCTTCTCTCTGTGTGTTTCCGGTCCCTAAACGTATCAGCCCACGTAAATGAATCGGTGGGTCCTCGTGGAAAACTACCAGCTGAGAGCCGGTTTGCAGTGTGGCCAGTTTTGAGACGAGTTGTAATTTTTAATCTGGCACTGGTGGTCCTGCGGAGTGACGCTGCAGACAGGAACCGGTGCTCTCTGCAGCAATGGAGAGACCCTCAGATCTGCCGGATTCACACGGAGGAGGGGAACAGAGACCCCTCTCGTTCTTTCTAGAGAGTCTCCATTTAAACGCGGAAGCTCTCCGCAGCATTAGTGGGCACTGCGTCAAAAGAGACAGGAGGACAGAAAGTGCTTGTGCATGATGCACAGCTGCTGCCCAGTGGAAGCTGTGAAGGAGAAACGCTGAGGGGAGAGAGTGGGCCATAACGTGTCCCTTCAGGAACCAGTAATAAAATGATACACGAGCCTCCTTGGAGGTCTCTGAGGGGGGGTTTCTGAAAAGCGCACCGCTGAGGTGACCCTGAAGATATAAAGACTGGATAAAATGAAGGCTAATAGATATTTTTTTAATTTTTATTAATATTTTTGCTATTATCATCCTAATCGTTTTGTATCTCCTCTGAGAGTTTGGCGCACTTATGGCTGTCCTTTCACAAGGCCGCAGGGTGGTGGTGGTGGTGGTGGTGGTGGTGGGGCAGCAGCAACGCCTGCGACTGCTTTCTGCGTCAAACCGGGGGCGGGGCTTCCTGTGTGGAAATTCCCTGCAAAGAGCTGTGATAGGCTGGCACAAGGAGCCACGCAGAAAGGAACAGCCAAGGATACAGCAGTGATGTTACAGAGAACAGACTGAACATGTGTCAAGGAGAGCGAAACGATATTTTTAAATTTAGTTGCGTCAGAAGGAATGTTTCCGGGTTCACACACACGCACGCGTCACCTTCTGCCCCCTGTTTTCTGCAGTGATGCAGCTGCACTTTGACTGAAACTGATGACTATATAGGAGGAATGTAAAATGAGATGTGGATGCATCGACTGCCACTTTTCACCTTCAGACATGTGACTGCTGAGAGAACAGGAGGGACAGAGAGAGGAAGGGCAGATAAGTAGTGAGCAGTCTGCAGGTGAGAGAGAGAAGGATTTGAAGTGATGGAGGCTGCATACGGAGGGGGGAGGGCTGCTGGACTGCATATCCTGTTACGAGATAATGACCTGAAGCTCACATTACCGTGGCTCATGTTTCCTGCTGCTGCACCTTGTGAGATTGGTTATCAGAGGATACAGATGGGTGCAGGCTTGGGTTGGTGATCTTCACATGTATTGATTGTGGTTGATCAGCTTCAGGGTTGGGTGATTTGATGACATCACGCATTAAGCGTTCGTCAGAAGGTCGTAATGGCCGACGATGACGTGTGAGGCTATGAAGCTTTGAGAGCAACATTAAATTCTCTGTTAGACCTGAACAGGAATGGCTAATTAACTCACGGTGCAAAGGTTTCTGGGACAGCGTGTACGTTTATATTGGAACCCGTGATGTGTTCTTAGGGATGGAGGACGTTCAGGAGCTGTGTGGCTGCTGCAGAGGCTCAGCCCTCAGTTTGGTGCAGAGTGCTGCACATCCCTCCTCTTTGCACCTGCTGCTTGATGCTGATAGGCTGCTGTGTGGCATGACTGCTCTGTCCCACAAGGTGCAGAAACCAAAAGAAAGGCCTCCTCATAAGGATGTTTTAACTTACCTATCTAATGATGTTTTAGAGCCAATAAGGTGAACGTTTGAAATGCTCCTCCGTGTAAACTAAAAGCTTCTTTTTTAATTCAAAGTGGGAATAAAGTATGGAGTCCATATTACCTTTATGTCGATGTAAATTTTATTTCTACACACGTTAAAAACATTTTGTGTCTGGGGACCCATTACAAGGGCGAAAATATTCCAGGGACCCCTCATAAACCCCATGCTGTTTTAAAAGATAATTTACTGTCATTTCAACCTCTAAATGCCATGGGAATATATATTTTTTATCAAGTTTATTATGTTTGTTTTATTAGTTCATTGTTTTCCATGCATTTTTAAAAAATAAAAACCAAATTAACAATTTTGTGAAATTTTTGAGGACCCCCAAGATACCACTAGGGGTCCTGGGACGCCAGTTTGAGAACCTGTGTGTTAAATGACTGAAAGCTGCAATCAATGATTGTTGGACGCCTAATTGTAGAGTTGCAATAATTGAGTCTGGTGGAGATAAAACCATGAATAAATTGTTCTAAGTTTTTTTTTTGAATAAAATTAAGATTTTGCTTTTGCAGTTTGACATCATACCTATCTGGTTCAGTAACAAGCCTACACAAAGCCTTTTCTTTTACTGAATTTAGGTAAAAGGGAATATAACTCATCTGCTAACTAACACTAAATAAGTTGATGCAATGGAATGTTGCAAAAGGCACACGACTATGTCAGTCCACCTAGTAGGATACAAGCAAAGAAAGGGTTTCATTTCTGTACATTGTAAGCACACTTCAATAAAAACTACCAGGTGAAGTACATATTATTAAAGCTAAAAACTTGGTTTCTGTGAGTTTGTGGCTTTGTGTTTTTTTTTACCAGTCCCAAAATGCATGGTTGGCAGTTAACCTAGCATGCATGTTTTTGGATTAGTAAAAAAAAAAAAAAAACAAAGCCACAGAAACTAAGTTTTTTTTTACTTTAAATAATATGTACTTCACCTGGTACTTTTATTGAAGTGTATCTACAATGTACAGAAATGAAACTCTTTCTCTTCTGTGTGAATACTAAAAAATATAAAAGGTCAGTGCTGTCTCTTTTATACCTCACTTTAAGTTACTCAGTGATTGATACGGCCAAAAGTTTCCAACTTAACATGCTGATGGTCTCCCATAAAGAGAGCGGTTCAGGAGGCTAAGGTTGCCTGACGACAGCAACATGACTAATGCAGGGTGTTGTCTTGGAAAATCACATGTCCTTTTGTGAGTAAATCAGAGCACAATGCTGCACAATGGACAAAGATTAGCTGCATTTGATTTGTTTTTCTTTTTTAATGAAACCTAACTAACCATAAAAAAAGCTTTCATTCACTTATTGTATTTGTATATTTAAAAGATACCAGTTTAGAATAACAAAGGGAGGGATGTTGTTAATCTGATAAAGTTATTCGATATTTGGCTGCACAAAGAGCTCCTATTTGTATGAATGTGTGTGCTTATGCATCTGTAATGCTCTTCCTGCCATTCAGTCCTAAGTTAGCCGCTCTCAGAGTGTGGCAAGATGCCCTGTTCTCGACAAGCGCCAGGAAATCAGGATTTACTACGCTAATCTAGCCCAGGTTGCACTCACCACAGTGGAAGTCCTTCACAGTTCTCATTACTGGGCCAGGTTTATTAAAGCTTCACAGAAACACCGTGTGAACAGATGACGGCTGGACAGACAGATGGGTCAGAGGAAATCGAGTAGGGGAGGATGTGCGTGTGTGACTTAAGTAGTAATTTTCATTTGGAGTTGTCTTGGCAATGTTTCTTTGTTTTGTTTATTTTTATCTTTTCAACAAGCACAAGGCAGATGATTTGAGAGCTAAAGAGGGTTAATCTTTCTTTGTGTTGGCAGGGTTTAGAGATTAAGGTTTTCTTTCTGCTCTCATAATCGCCCCCCACAATTCTTTTTTAAATTTTTATTTACGTGTTCTGTGTAAAATTACATCAAATCAATCCTTTGCGTGTGCGTTGGATTAATTTTAATGTTTCTTGAGCGATAGGGAAATGTAATAATAAGAGACTGCTGTACTTCCTGCCCTTTTTTCCTTCTTATTAGAATGTCATGCTTCTTTTCCTCCTCCAAGTCTGATGGCAGGAATTGTCTGCTTTTGACAAGTGTATTTGGTGAAAAGAAGAGATAACGTTACTTTCAAGGCTGATAATACAGAAGAGTCAAACAAGCAGTTTGTCAGTCGATTGTTGAAATGTATAATTTCATAGAATAGGAGGAACAATGGAGCAGTGGTTAGAGCTGCGACTCCCAGTCTGGGGCCTTTCTGCGTGGAGTGTGCATGTTCTCCATGTGCTTGTGTGGGTTTTCTCTAGATACCGAAAATGGCCAAAACGGCTGTTAGGTTCATCTGTAACTCTACATTGTCTTTAGGTGTGAATAAAAGCGTGAACGATTGTGTGTCTCCTCCTTTTGTGTCCTTGTGATGGACTGGAGAGTTGTCCAAGGTGTACCTCACCTTTTCCACAGTGACTGCTGGAGTTAGACACCAGCTCGCCATGACCTGGGAAGGAAAAATGAGTAAAAATAGATGGATGAATATTTTAGAATGCACCAATAACTAGCACAGGAATGGGAAAAAAATTGCTGATTTATATGAAGATTATTTAGTTTCAGCATTCGGTTATTTCAGTCGAGTATAGTAGAAACAGAAGCATACAGTAGTGGGCTAATCCAGTGTTGTAATCAGACTAGCTAATCCCATTAGTCAGGTCCCTTGGCCCCCAGCCTGAGCCCCCTACTTTGGCCCGGAGCTCTTCGTCCTGTTGTAAGAAACAGCAGATGGCCCAGTGACCTTGCCAGGTTACACAGACATTTAATATCACTGAATTTTACATCAAAAATGAGATAACACTGATAAAGTTGGGTGATTTTTACAATTATTAGTAGATTTTTTTTKCATAGAAAGATCATGGTGACAAAGAAATACAAATCTCAAAGATACCAGTTATGACTGCCATAAAAATCAAGGTTCATTGAAAACATTCCCCATTCTTTTTCATATAATTAACAAGGTGATGTCCTCTGATACTTTAGATGACCATGATGATACTTGATTCTGGGAAAACATTTTTCTTTTACCAAAGTTGGATGGTTTTTAGTTTCATTGTTTCAAGACCAAAAATAGATGAAAAACGCAAATATATACATTTAATGTGTCCTAATAATCACAGGAGATGAAATTTAATCTGGGATTTAACTCCAGACAGTCTTTAATTTTAAGATAGAGTGGAACAGAGAAAAATGCTTCAGTTTAACTTGGTTTGATGGTTACACCTTTTATTAATTATTCAGTTTATGGTCAGAATACACAGTGGAACTTACCAGCTTTAACACGTTAATATACGGGTTTGATTCATAGTTATTCAACCATTGGATTACATCAGCCCAACAATGCTGAACCAAGTTTATTTCAGTCCCAAATGTAATTTTTTTGAACTTTTTTATATCCCAGTTCAGTGTGTTCAGCTATACACATC
>NW_013952503.1:442209-445331 GCF_001266775.1 Austrofundulus limnaeus | reverse complement strand
GACATTCACAGAATGTGTGTTAGAGCACATGTAAAACGACCAATTTTATGACCAAATCACATCTGTTTCCTGTTCTGCATCTAAGTGAACCATCAGTTATCAGTGTCACATGACAGTGATGAGATTAATTATTACAACATGACACTGTCTGTTCTACATAAAGAGGAGACACAAACCGATGATGAAAACACTTTGAAAAAATGTTGAGAACTGTTTTATGTCATTACCTCATATCAGTTAGAAATGGAAAAACTGAGTGACTCAAGACCAGTGTGTTTACATTTCTGAATGCTTGCAAAGTCGTTTCTGTTCTGCTGTAAGGCTCCAGACACGTGAGGCAAAAAAAAGGATAAAAGCAGCCTCCCATTTTCAGTAATTCATAATTAGTTGGCATGCTTCAACCTGAGGTTGCAGTTTGACATGACTGAGCCACTCCTAATCTGTGCATCTTTGTGCAAATCAAACCCGTGAGATTATACAGGATTTTGCAGAAAAATAGATCTATCTTCTCAAGTTCAAGCTCAAATTAAGAAGCTTTATGTGTTTACGTAATAAAAGTTACACTTTTAGAATATTTAAACATGTTTTTCCTCCTCAAACCTTTCTGACTGTATGTTTTATATCTGTTTTATGTTTGTTGCCCTATCATATTATTATACAATGACTATGTGTCTTGTTTCATCCACCACACAACTTCCCCTTCCTCTCTGTCTTTCCCTCTGCCGCAATGCGCGCATACGCTGTTCATACGGACCGTATCCAACACAGTGACTCACCTCAGCTCGTGCACAGAGACATGCAAAAACACAAATGTACCAAAACATTTAAAATAATTCTGGAAATGCGCTGCCTGGTCTGAACTAAACAGCAGAGAATGCAGCGTCCAGTTACAGATGCATCAATTATTCCTCCTCCTGGATAACATCAGGGGATCCTCTGAGTGCGAGGCCACTGCCGAGCTTCGTCACCACGCCAGTGGCTGTGACGGTCACCATGGTAACATACGCACTCATCACCATTGTTCACATTCGAGGAAATTGCACATTTTAGCTTGACTAAACTAGAGCAGGCGTACAAATCAAACACACGGAACGCTGTTTTAATCAAACGACTGGGGCATGAAGCATATTTTAAATAAGCTAAAATGTCTCATTGGACGATTACAGTGTGTAGTTCATGAAGAAGCTAAGAGATTTTTCCATTTCTTGATGATGTCAATAAGCCTGTCCATCACCCTGTTTTGCTCCATGCTTTGGGGGAATGAGTGTATGTAATTTCAGCTCCAAGTCTCTGTTTCCTTCCTCAGGACAGAAGGGGTTCATTGAATTACCCAGTGATGTTAAAGAGCGCTCCATCCTCACAGAGAGCAGAACGTGATGAACCGCACAAAAAAATGAACATCAAGGACAAACGTAAAAATACAACAGGAAACACACTGCGTCTAAACTGTTGAATAATGTCTGAATAAAAGGTGTAAAATAGTTCCAACAAAAGCATCTTATGAAGTGTTTGGAAAAGGAAACATAAAAAAGTTGCTCCCTTTCTTCCTCAATGGAACTCTGGGAATGCAGCTAACTTATTCAGTCTACTGTAAAAAGAGTCGACCAAGCTGGCAACGTCTCCCCTTTCAGTGAGTCACACAAACAGCTACTCACTCATTCATATCTGCAAATGAAAACATGCACCTGAAGGCACACACAGACACCTGCAGTGAAAATATGATCTATTACTGTTTCTGATGTTGTGACAGTGTGCAATCTGTTAGAGTGGGTCCAAAGATTGCTGGTCAATATCTAATTAGACGCCTGAGAGGAGGGTGACAACAGCTCCTCACGCTCTCTCTTTCCCTCCCCCACCAGCCTTTCTTTCTCCGTTCGCCTGTCCTCACATCTCACCTCCCACTGATGTCTCCCCTTCCATGTGCCCAATCCTGTCTGCCATCCTCCCCCGTCAAATCCGTCTCTCTGTGTCTTTACTTTCACTCTTTGTTCAGCGCTCGTTTCCACCTCCCTGCCAACCAGCTCTATTGTCTGGGCTTTCACATTTGTGTGTGGATGTGTGACTGTGTAAAAAAAAAAAAGAGAAGGAAGTATTCTGTGTACCCTGTCCGTATTCATATCATCACTCTAATCGTGTATGAAGTACTGGTGCAGGTTCARTGCTTCTGAAGTGACAGGTTACATTGGTAGGTGAGTGTTTGTGAAAATAAAACAATTAAAAATAATTCAGATGGATAAGGCCAATCTAATATTCTAAAATTACTCCTGACTGGAAAGTAACACTTCCTCCTCGACACCTGTAACCTTAAACAGATATTATCTCCCATGACTGACACATGGACATTTCATGTGTGCCCACGTGTGCCGACCCATACACCCCTCTTTGTTGTCTTGCATGCAAACACACCTATGGACTATCTCACAGGGGATCAGCAGCAGTAATTTTCCACTATGTGCCATTCTGCACCAGGCCTGTCTGGTCTTGCTGCAGGGAGAAATTTGTTCACCTGCTCTTTTGTTACCAAACTGTTTGCATACGAGTGCAGTCGGGTCAAACGGCTCCCTCGTCGCCGACGTGCCGCTGTCCGCCCGACAAGCCTGAATGAATGCTTTAATTGTTTGCTTTGAGCTCCGAAGTGATCGTTTAGCAACCTGCGTCTGATAAAGTAAGAGTTGTCTCATGAAACCATATATGCGGTGACGAAACCAGAAAGACAGGTCTTCGTAAAAAAAAAAAAGAAAGAAAAGCACATAGAGGAAAGTATTTCACAAGGGTTTTGCACAACTGCAGCAAAATTACAAATCCYATGGGAAACTCAGGGCCACGTTTATCATTGTGAGTTCTGTTTTGTTTCAGTGCAGTTTTGTAGGTTTAGGTGTGGTCTGTCAAYATGTGGAAAACTTGGGATCCTTATTCACCCTCTCTCACCAGTGCTTATGTAATTTCATCTATTGAATTTAACAAAGAAAATATTCCTATTTCAAATCAGATGTACTACCTTTTTTTTAAAGGTCAGACCTGTTTGTATTGTGTTTGGTGAAACAACTGAGCCCCGTTTCAGAAAGCAGGGTAAGTGCATACCCTGAGTAAGTTTTGGGGTAACCAGGTGCATACCCCGTGTT
>NW_013952503.1:439094-442113 GCF_001266775.1 Austrofundulus limnaeus | reverse complement strand
ACACACACACACACACACACACACACACACACACACACACACGCGCTAACTTTTTTTTTACTTCAATAATTATAAAGAATAAATGATTAGCTTTCTGTCAAATCATACTCACATGGTTAGTTGCAGTTTGTTGGTGTTATTACTTGACTCTACCACTAGAAGGTGCTTACTTGGGAGGACTTTTTTTCATCTTAACCTAGTATTTGCTCCTTTTGGCACTTATATCATCAATTAAAATGATTTGAGTTTGGTACACACAATCATTTTTAATTAAATTATGGGTTTTCTGCTTGATCAAACTCTTGCTCTGACTTACCCATTATACTAAGCCAGTCTTTCATCCTTTGATGTCCAAGTTGTAAAAGTGAGCCTCTTGCTGCTCCTGGTGACCTTTGACCTTTAATGAGGCACATTTGTACTGATCCAACCCAGAGATAATGCTGCTTTCCTGTAAGACACACGACTGAAGTTACAGAGCCTAAGGGGACTTAAAAGCCCTGTTCTGGAGAAAATCAGGGTTAATTAGGTCACTTATGCCTGGTTTACCAACATTAACAGTTTTCTGAAGGGACAGCCTGGAACACCAAGCTATGAAGAGAATCAAGAAGAAGTCTACAAAGATATTTAATATGACTGATTTGTGTCTTGCGGCTTGATTTTTAGTAATCTTGACATCAAAGTGTCTCTGTTGGTTCTGCTTTGATACTGCAGAGCTGCAAGAGACTAAAGAACCCTTTGATGAGTCTATAAACTTAATTTTCCTGTTTTTTTCTTTCTTTGATGTCTTTATAACCTTGATAATTAAATGGAAGTGTTGAGGTGATTTTTTAAAATCTACAGGGTAAACTGTTTGGTCCATATTGTGTTGTGATGTGTCCATCAGGCTGTTGTGTTGTTGTATTGAAGTGTATTTTGATCAGTGGATATTGGATAAGGACAGAACAGGTTGCAGATAAATGCTTTGATGTGTTGTGAAAAAGCAACAATAGTTTTACTATTAATTAGTTGAAGCAAAGCATGCATTTATTTCTTTATATTCTGAATCTGATGTTGAAATTTTTTTGCATTATTTTTCATATTAATTACTTTCCTCACAGTCTTACGTCATGCTAACTACCTCACAAGGCCACGTCAGGAGGTTGTAGGGTGACATAACTAGTACTAAAGTCGGAGACTGATAAATATTTCCTGTATTGTAGTTTTTAGTTGACACTGAACTGATTCAGTTAGATGATTTAATAGACATTTGCAAACCCAGAAAACAGTTAAGATTGCAGACAAAGGCAGACAGGTTGCTATCGTCAGAGTGCATGTATAAAACATATGTGTGTGTCTGTAGTATGGACGTTCAGACAGTTACCGCGTTGCCACCACACAGGACAAAGCTGACCGATCCCCCAAGAAGAAGAAGGGGCCAGGAGCCAAGGACATGGATGACCTGAAGAAGGAAGTGCCCATTGTAAGTAAAGTGCAGCTTTAATCACACAGTACCAGTAGATGACCGAATGTCTTAATTCTGTCAATCAAAAACTCTAATTTTGCAGCTTCAGTTTTTTTACTCTACCAAAAATATGTATGTCTCCATACATATTACAATAAAAATATTTATAAAAAGTTATATCCTCCTGCAGGACATAAAGATGCTTTTTCACATACAGGCCAGAAAAAAAAAGTATTTTCACCTGTCAGGAGGATTGACTTGTTGTGAGGATGTTGTGAGTTTGATCCCACATTTCAGCTCAAGACACCAGGGTCGCCTTTTTCTGGCTGACCTAAGACTCTAATTTTTCAGGTGAACTGCATGCATGGAGTAAAATTTACAATTAATTTAATTTAGCTTTGTAAAATTTTTTAACAAATGCAAATTTAATAATGACGACAAAGCTTGATTAAACATTTTGTGTAATAATAGTGCATGCAAAATGGCAGAAACACTCCTGATATTACACACTATTAATCTGTTTGTGTTTTTGTTGTTTTTGTTTTAATTTTTTAGACGGAACACAAGATGTCCGTTGAGGAAGTAACCAGAAAGTTCCAGACTGACATTGTCCAGGTGAGTGTTTGTTTGGTGGCTTGACAGTGTTTCATCAGTTGAACACTAGGTGGCAGCAGTGGACTTCTGTTACCACACTTCCTTTGCCCTCTTCATGTTTTGTCTTCCCTCTAGGGACTGACCAATGCCAAGGCAGCGGAGATATTGATCAGGGACGGTCCTAATGCTCTCACCCCTCCACCCACCACCCCAGAGTGGGTCAAGTTCTGTCGCCAGCTGTTTGGTGGGTTCTCCATCCTGCTGTGGATCGGCGCCATTCTCTGCTTTCTGGCCTATGCCATCCAGGCAGCCACAGAGGACGATCCTGCAGGCGACAACGTGAGCGAAGCACACACAAACACAGTTTGTCCAATAGATTTTGCATAAACATATTCCCATCTGGCCCACCTACACCTCATTAACATATTTGTCACGCTCAGGACTGTGAAGTAGAAATAACATCATGGCAAATTAGTCTGAGCTTCATACATCGACTTCTATCTCTCTCTGTAATCCAGTAGTTCTCAAACTGTGGGCCCCACTGGGAGGGGTGCAATATCACTCAGTGGGTTTAAACTCTTAAAATGGACAACAAATTATTCAGAAAACAGAAAACAGTGATTGTAGTGATGCATTTTCTTTAAGAAACAATCTTATATAGTACCTAAATATTTGACACACTGGGCCTCATGCAAGAACCGTTCGTATGCACAGATTTGTTCTTAAATTGTGCGTACGAGTGATTTAGGAGAATTTGTGGCATTCACCAATGTTTTGGTATTCTAAGATTTTTTTCAGATACGAACAAAATGTACGAGTGGTCCAGACCTGTCGTATATTTGACGTGAAGTCAGTCTGCTGTTTTCCAGATGGGTTTTCTTCACTAATAACTTTTATATTTCGTTAGTTTGAAGATATTTTGAGTTGAAAATAAATCACACTCCATAATTATGTTGACAGTAGGCTATTCTGCTTGAATTAGAG
>NW_013952503.1:426018-437661 GCF_001266775.1 Austrofundulus limnaeus | reverse complement strand
ATCTCTGACAGACGGACTTCAATCTCTGAACTCGTAAAGTTTTTATTTTTTCAGTTTTCGCTGTCATTTTCATGAATGAACACTTGTATCTGAGGCAGGAAACATGGCCTTATATGGTGTTTTTGGGGTGGTAATTATGCTAATCTCCTCTCGCGTGCACGAGCAGCTGGATAAAACAGGTGGAAATTACGCAGCTCATTTACGCACTTTTCCTGAAGATAGAAGAGGTTGTTGAATCTGACGTGACATGTTCGTACGAACCCTTTGTACGAACAAAAGTAGGAGAAATTTAGGATAAGAATACGAACATGTTCTTGCATGAGGCCCATTGTTACTATTTTGTTCTGGGACCCAGCGAGGTTGGGCAGTCATGGACAAATCTCTGAAGTTGAGAACCACACATTTAACTGTTCCTTTGTCTCTCTGTCACAGTTGTACCTGGGTATTGTGCTCACAGCTGTCGTCGTCATCACCGGCTGCTTCTCATACTTCCAAGAAGCCAAAAGCTCCAAAATCATGGAATCGTTTAAGAACATGGTGCCGCAGGTAAAAAAAACCTCTTTACCCAAACAAAAAGCACACATACTGTCTGTTTAAACACATTTGGAACAGAACTGTATAGAAAGTTTATATTTATTTAATTATTAGAAACATATGGAAAATTCCATAACTATATGATTATCTTAAATAAAGTAAGATAACTCGTAAAACATACTATCAGCTTTGACCTAAAATGTTTTAAATGTTTTTGTTAACTTAAATAATTTCTTCAGTCAGGTTTTTTTGTCCTTTTCTGAAAGAATAAAACAGATCATTTCACGTTTCTTGTAACACTCCACATAATGTTCATTTGTACCTGTGTGTCCCTGCAGCAAGCACTGGTGATCCGTGAGGGTGAGAAGGTGCAGATCAACGCTGAAGAAGTGGTCGCCGGAGATCTGATYGAAGTAAAGGGAGGAGACAGGATCCCTGCTGACATCAGAGTGGTTTCTGCTCACGGCTGCAAGGTACACACAGACACACACTGATTCATTGACACACACTGAAACACACCACAGTTCATTTCACTCTGGTGGTGCAGCGTTTCAACTCTTCATCAAATCACTTTGTGGGGAAACGTGGCTTCCACCTGGTTTGCTTCGATACTTTACTGTTAAACATTATAGTTTATTTTTCCCTATTTTAGCTGAAAAAAAATCCCTTCACAAATTCTAAAGAGCTTTTAATCAAAACCACTTAGAAATATCATAAGAACGTCTGACTGCTTGTTTAGAAACGGTAGAGTTATTTAATTTAAAAAAAGGGAGCAGATATAAGATTTTTTTTTCTTCTTCTCGTTTCTTTTCATTTTATTTTATTTGTATTGTTTTATTGTGTGAAATGTTTTGTTTGTTTTTTAATGAAATGAATAAATGAATTGATTTGAAAAAAAGAAAAAGAGTAAAGGAATGACTCAAGATGTTTTCATAGTACTTAAAATTCTATATTCTGCTTCTTGTTTTATAAAACTACACGTCTTCTGTTTGTGTCCCCCAACAGGTGGACAACTCGTCCTTGACAGGAGAATCAGAACCTCAGAGCAGGTCACCTGACTGCACACATGACAACCCCTTGGAGACCCGAAACATTGCTTTCTTCTCCACAAACTGTGTGGAAGGTATCAGCTTGTCAACTTGAGTATTGTGTGGTGATATTAATGAAGTAATAAAAGTAAAACTCAACATTAATCGTTTTTGCTCTAGTAAAATTGAAAAAATAAAAAAATCCGTTCCAGCATTATTTTCTTTCTTTCTGTTTTTAAACCAGGCACGGCTCGTGGTATTGTCATTTACACCGGCGATCGCACAGTCATGGGTCGCATTGCCACTCTGGCCTCTGGTTTGGACACAGGCAAAACTCCCATTGCCAAGGAGATCGAGCACTTCATCCACATTATCACAGGTGTGGCCGTCTTCCTGGGTGTGACGTTTTTCATCCTGGCCATCATCCTGGGTTACTCCTGGCTGGAGGCTGTCATCTTCCTGATTGGCATCATTGTGGCTAATGTGCCTGAGGGGCTGCTGGCCACAGTCACTGTAAGTAACCAGCCATTCTGGATAAACACATTCTATATATTTTTGTCATTTTTTTCTACTATTTATTAATTTTAAGTTGAAACATCTTTTTGTCTGTTTAATTGCCATTTTTTTTAAACTTGTGTAGATTTTTCTTTTATATATTTTTTTTATTCCAGAGACATTCGAAAATAAAATACATTATAAAAATAATGGATTTTAAATAAAATGAATGTTAAAATAATGAAATTTTTAAAATGTGTGTCGGCAGGTATGTTTGACTCTGACTGCCAAGCGCATGGCTAAGAAGAACTGTCTGGTAAAGAACCTGGAAGCCGTGGAAACCTTGGGCTCCACCTCTACCATCTGCTCTGACAAGACCGGCACCCTGACCCAAAACAGGATGACTGTGGCCCACATGTGGTTTGACAACCAGATCCACGAGGCAGACACCACCGAGGATCAGTCAGGTGAGGGAGGAAAGGGCATCAAACACAGGTGTTGCTGACGCCGGGCCCATGTTACAGTTGTAAAAGGACTTAATGATTACAGTGAAGTATCACTCATTCCTCTCTCGCTTTGCCAGGTGCTTCGTTTGACAAGAGCTCAGTGACATGGCAGGCTCTGTCTCGTATCGCTGCCCTGTGTAACAGGGCGCAGTTCAAAGCAGGACAAGACTCAGTAGCCATCCTGAAGCGAGACGTTGCAGGCGATGCCTCGGAGTCGGCCCTGCTGAAATGTATCGAGCTGTCCTGCGGCTCTGTCAGGATGATGAGGGAGAGGAACAAGAAAGTGGCTGAGATTCCTTTTAACTCCACCAACAAATACCAAGTGAGTAACTCCTGAGTGCAGCCAAAGCACAGACCAAAACAAAAACATTAAAACAGCGTATGTAACAGACTTTTATCTGATTTCCTCGTGTAGTTATCAGTGCATGAGACAGAGGACCCCAATGATAACCGCTACCTGCTGGTGATGAAGGGAGCTCCTGAAAGGATCTTAGATCGTTGTTCAACCATCCTGCTGCAAGGCAAAGAGCAACCCATGGATGAGGAGTTGAAGGAGGCTTTCCAGAATGCTTACATGGAACTGGGAGGTCTGGGAGAGAGAGTTCTAGGTAAGGATGTGCTGGTTTACTGAGAAATGTTCAGAACGAGCAAATATGGGACACGACCAAAAGGAGAAGATTTTGGAGACTCATAAATAACTGGAAATTTAACTTGTCATCTTTTAATACAATTTCATTAAACTATTAGATTATTTAAATGTATTTTTATGTTTATTATTATTTTTTTATCATTTTGGACAATATTTTTCAAAATGCACTTTTTATTATCTATCTATTAATTATCTATCAATCCTAGTATCTCGTTTCAATTAATTTATTTACTTTTAATGAAGCTTGTAAAAAAATCAAATGAGATGCTATTGCAGCATCACCAGGAAACAATCAGAAGTTATTCCAGAAACAGATCTAGAGAAATAAAATTAAAACCTCTTCCTGCAGGTTTCTGTCACCTGCTCCTGCCAGAGGACCAGTACCCCAAAGGTTTTGCCTTCGACACAGATGATGTTAACTTCCAGACAGACAACCTTTGCTTTGTTGGCCTCATGTCCATGATTGACCCTCCTCGTGCTGCTGTGCCCGACGCTGTTGGGAAATGTCGATCTGCTGGTATTAAGGTGAGTCTTTTCTACTCAACACAAAAGTGTTTGATCTCATTGTTTCTAAGAGCTGATAAAAAGWCAACTTTATTGCTTTTATAGGTCATTATGGTCACTGGTGATCACCCAATCACAGCTAAAGCTATTGCCAAGGGAGTGGGCATCATCTCAGAGGGCAACGAGACAGTGGAGGACATTGCAGCTCGTCTCAACATACCTGTCGGCCAGGTCAACCCCAGGTGAGGAAGGCTTACAGAAAAATGCACATTAAACAAATACACAGCCTTCAATAACAAACCAAGTTAAGAATTATAAGCTTGCACTGTTTGTGTTCAGGGATGCCAAAGCCTGTGTGATTCATGGCTCCGACCTGAAGGATCTGTCTCAGGACCAGATGGACGACATTCTGAGGAATCACACAGAAATCGTGTTTGCCAGAACCTCCCCACAGCAGAAGCTCATCATTGTAGAAGGATGCCAGAGACAGGTTGGAGCATTTTGACATTGTTTTAATAAACTGGCTTAAATGAAAGATGGCACTTTGGCTGGAAACACAGTTGGTTCTATGCGATGTAATATACTTAGTAAACAGTAGATGGCACTACATCTCCACCAAATGAAGGCCTTCAGCCTGAAAGATAGTTATGCGATGGATTGATTAGATAACTTTAAAAGCATTAACAGCCTTTACATGAAAATATAAATTCAGAAATGTAAAAACTCTTTTCTTTGCAGGATTTGAAAAAATAAAACAATCTGTGAATTTTTTTAGAGCATTTATTCAGCTCTGATAGTGAGCTCTTCAGTTGTACATTTATTTTAAACATGATAACCTTGCCAAACCTATCAAATCAAGCTTATTTTGTGAATTTTCTCACTGTCTCTTTTATACGCTGTTAGGGTGCTATTGTGGCTGTGACAGGTGACGGTGTGAATGACTCTCCCGCACTGAAAAAAGCCGACATTGGCGTTGCCATGGGAATCTCAGGGTCCGATGTGTCCAAACAGGCTGCAGACATGATCCTATTGGATGACAACTTTGCTTCTATTGTCACTGGAGTAGAAGAAGGTAGGAATAAACAGAACTGAAGGATTAGGAGCAATCAAGTATTTATAAGAAGAACTACAACTGCAGGAACCAAATGGATTTAAGGTCTTTGAGATTATTAATAGAAGTTTCCCTCTGAAAATTCCATCTCTAGGCCTGATAGTCAATAAATCAATTAATTGTATGATAAATTATTTTGAGGTCGATAAAAAAATGAGGAGGATAATTTTMATTTGCCTGCTTGCTTGTTTACTTTCGTCTCTCCCTCTCTGTGCTCCGGTGCACAGAGTGCTCGACTGACCCCTCCCCCTCTTGTTTTCTTACAGTCGTTAGGTATAGCCAGGTGCATGGTCTCGTACATCTTTAGGATGAGAGGTTGTCGCAGTAATTACACGKWGCTGATTGTTAGTGAAACCACATGGTTTTTGTTGCGGTCTGGCCACTTGTTTACTCGTCACTGGTGATCGGAGTCACTGACACCGGAACTTTTCAGTGACAACCCCCGCAGAGGTGAGCAGCACCCCGCAGCTGCGAAAGCGCACATGCTCCAACAGCCGACTACAGAAAAGTTTCTTATAAACTAGCAACAGTTACAATAAATTACAGACAACAGTGTGTTTTTTTCCTGTTACTCACCCTTTGTAGCTTTTAGGAAAAACACAAGAATAATCCTTAGGTCCAAACGAACTTTAGTTTATTCTCCAGGTTCGGACATAACTGTGATTATGAAGTTGCTGCATGATCAGAGCATGAGTGAGAGCTGCTCAGGGTTGCCAAAAAACAACAAAAAAAATTTTTTACTGCTACTTTCCCGTGTACAGTATATTTTCACCAAACACAACACACCTTATCTTACAACACTCTCACTCAGCATATATGACTGAGTGAGTCATATATACACAACATATCTGCTCTTTTGACCCAAAATACAATACTTTTAAAGGACCAGTAAAACACTTTATTATGTCCCATTTGGCAACCCTGCCTGCTGCATTACTGCAGCAGTTACAAAATGGCGTGCACTCACAGACAGTGTAGTTCACTTCATCTCTAAAGAGATGTTGCTCTTTAATATTGTTTATTTACTGTCTCACTTGTTTAATTTCCTTTTTGTTGTTCTCGGTTTCTTTTTCTTCAAGTCCATGTTTTTGTTAGAGACTGAGAGCCCATTTAGCTAAACATTTACTATTGATAGTAAACATTTACTATCGATAGATACTATTATTAACATCATTTAGTTAAACATTCTTTAAAAAATATATTTATTGATCTTTGAGAGGATGTACTTGCATTATTACGCTATTATCATTATATTAGCTTTAAAATGGTGACCCAGACAATATTATCGTTTATTGCAATAATTTCTGAGACAATTAATCGTCCAGCAAACTTTGTTATCGTGACCGGCCTAACCATCTCTAATCATTTCCTATTTGAATTTTCTCTTTTTTCCCCTCCTTTAGGCCGCCTGATCTTTGATAACCTAAAGAAGTCCATTGCGTACACTTTGACCAGTAACATCCCAGAGATTACTCCCTTCCTGCTCTTCATCATAGCCAACATTCCTCTGCCTCTGGGAACGATCACAATTCTCTGTATTGATCTGGGAACTGACATGGTGCGAGCTGATCAAACCCACAGTTTGATTTCTACAAATAAAGCATCAGGCAATTATATTACAACTAAAAGTTGACTTTTCCTCCTCATTCAAAAGGTTCCAGCCATCTCTTTGGCTTATGAAGCAGCTGAGAGTGACATCATGAAGCGTCAGCCCAGGAACCCATTCAGAGACAAGCTTGTGAACGAGAGGCTCATCAGCATTGCTTATGGACAAATTGGTAGGTAAACTTTCTGATCCAGGCTGTGAATTGTTTTTGGATAAGTCGTGTTCACAAACAGTAGCTACAATATTTCCAGACCCATCTCCAGATTTAAAACACAACGTTCTGTTTCCACAGGTATGATCCAGGCTCTTGGAGGCTTCTTTGCGTACTTTGTCATTCTGGCTGAGAATGGTTTCCTGCCCGGTCGACTGCTGGGCATCAGGCTCAACTGGGACGATCGCAGTGTCAACGACCTAGAAGACAGCTACGGACAGCAATGGGTAAGTGGGTTTTGTGTGTTTGTAGTGTTTGGATTTTGCCACTTGGTCTCACTTTTTTCCCTCTACTCCTTCCTCTGCAGACATATGAACAAAGGAAGATTGTGGAGTTCACATGTCACACAGCCTTCTTTGTCAGCATTGTGGTAGTGCAGTGGGCCGATCTCATCATCTGCAAGACCAGACGTAACTCTGTGTTCCAGCAGGGCATGAAGTGAGTGCAAGAGCTACATCTGAATCCCTTTTAGTCTCCAGAAATTGTCTACTGACTTTAAATATCACATATTTTTTAAATTTTTATGTCAGTTATCTTGGCTTCAGCGTGGCTTCTCTTTGCTAATATTTGTTGTGTTTCTGCACTCAGGAACAAGATCTTGATCTTTGGCCTGTTTGAAGAGACAGCTCTAGCCGCCTTCCTGTCTTACTGCCCAGGCATGGACGTGGCACTCAGGATGTATCCTCTAAAGTAAGTGTCAGAAACAAATGTATCACGTAATTAAAGTAAATCAGTTTTTGTTTACTTGATTTGGGTTTTCTTGATTTGTCCGCAGACCTTCCTGGTGGTTTTGTGCATTTCCTTATAGTTTTCTCATCTTTATTTATGATGAAATACGAAAACTTATCCTTCGCCGAAACCCTGGAGGTGAGTTTTTTTTTATCTCCCCTTAAATACTTCTTTATAGATGCATGTTTTATTTGTACAAAGTCTGCACTTGATATGTTCCACTTTTAATAAATTGCAGTTATGATGTAATAAAGTTGAGAAAATTGTATATTTTTCTCCTTCAATAAATCTGACTAGAGATAAGAATAGATAAGCGTATTTCTCTAACTWAGGAAAACACTTTTTGAATAATTGTGAACTTTGTTTTTTTCTCTCCTCTGCACTCCAGGTTGGGTGGAAAAGGAGACATACTATTGATCATCGAAGCACCTCCGCTCAAGCCCCCTACATCTTCTATTCATACTTTTATCCCTGTCACTCCATCCTTGGCAAGATACATCTCCAGATGCCCCTTCCCCTTTAAAGACAAAAGAAAAAAAAAACGCTTTGAAGCAAATTTTCATCACAACTGCCCCAAAGATTAATAACAGCAAAAGCACCTTTACAACTTTCTACATTGACCTGCGCCTTTTCTCCTTACCTCCTATGATACTCTTTGCATGTGTCCTCTCACTGCTGTGTACTTAAACCAATATATCTACCAAACGGCAGCTGCATATTGTGTATGTAGATTTGAATGACCTAAAGCTACAAAGGGAGTGTCAGTGCTCTGCGAAAAGGACCATCCAGCTCCGTCACCCCCCCCCCCCCCCTGCCCCCTGTACCTTCGTTTCCCCCTGCTTTTCCTCGCCGACCCTTTGCTTGCCCTCCAAACACACACAGATTTTAAAAAATAAATAATTCAAAAATCAGTGTGATTTCAACGCCGACACCACTTCGACTGCCACCTCCCGCCTCCGTTTCCTGTTTGTGGAGGACCCACAGAGTGGTCCTCCCACCCGACTGCGTCCATTCTCCGTCTCTTCTGTTCTCCGCGGCCACAGTGTTGTTGTTTTTTTTAATATGTGGAGTAGGAGGGATTTGGATGATTTTATTTGTCTTTTTTTTATTTCTGATGTGGGAGGGAAGGTGTGTGAGAGCTGCTTTYCCTCATTTAGGCTTAACAGAGCACACCCCATGGTGTCCTGTCCTTCCTCTCTCCCCTCCTCTGTCTCTCACACCCCTCCTCTCCCTTCCCTCCTGCCCCATTTGTCTCCGTTTGTGTGCACAGTGTGAACCATTGTCCTTGTTAATAACTAATACAGTACATTCTTTCTCCCATGTTGGTAAAGACAACTCAATCTTTCTGTGTGCTCTAGGAAATCTATATAATTCTATACTGAATTTAAATGAAACAATAAAAAAATCATGTTGAGAAACAAAGTGAGAGAGATACATTCATGAAGGCCATCTACAATATCGGTGAGATTAAAAAGTGAGGATATCTGTCTCTCTTTTTTGTATTTGATTTATCTTTGGTTATTATTACAATTACGTTTTGCTGGTTTCTCAGGAGGCTAAAGTGTAACAGCAAAGCAGGGCTTCAGGTTGTGTTTTTACCAAAAGGCTTCAGGTTCCCGTCACTGCATGTGTGCAGGTATGATGTGGTGAATTGTGCTGTGATGTGGTGAGTGGATGACAGTTGAGTCCATGTGCCTGAGGCCTATTTACTGGACCGGATCTGGGTCCAGTTCAGATGTCTGACCAGTCCGGCCCAGATCCGCGTGTGCACGTATGTGTTGTGGAGACCAGTGAAGGGCCAGCGGTCTCCGATGGCTGACAAACATTGAGACTGAAGAAATAAAATACACAACTAGTAGAAAATGTGTGTGTCAAATAATTGAAACCAACATCAATAAAACATCTAGAACATTTAATACAACCCAGACCTGCTTGTTTTTGCCTTTGTTCTAAGCTATTTTCTTAGGTTTTTTACCTATTTCATAAGATTTGAAAAATAGATTGTGAGTTATTTCTAAGGAATAAACAATTTTGCTGTTTGCTGATAATAAAAAAAAATGCAGATTTGCCTTATTGCACCTAAATGCAATGATGAACACTGACAGGTTTTCATCCTGTTACCTTGTTTGCAACACCTGAAAGTGGTTCGTTTTAATAATCGATAACAARCGTCCCAAATATCCTGCAAATTTTTGATCACGACTGTAAAGCCTGGGTTTAATCTAAAAAAAGCAGAAATTATTATTGCAGAATTTGTGGATTAGATGCCACCTAGTGCTGTGAAAAGATTTGCACTTCAGCCTACAAACTGTGAAAACTGCTATAGGAGGAAGAGTTGGCAGCAGCCCAGGGTAATGCACCAAAACCTCTGTCTGCTGGAAACATTCAGCCCTGCCGAGGACAGGAACATAAATGAGGGTGAGGAGGACAGAATCACAAAAATCACTGTTTAGATGACATATTCTGTCTACATATTGCAGTGTAAATGTAAAGAGCATATTATAATTGTTCCACCTCTCAAGGATCATTTATTTAAAATAAACCTCTCATCTTGTACACAACTGAGGTAAATTAAATTACTGTTAAATTAAACATGAGATAAGAGTTCACCAGTGAGAACATTCAGTTCAAAGATTGTTTTTGAGAAGCACAAAAACTTTCAGGGACTGATCCACCACCTCCCAATGACACCGTTTCCAGCTCAACACACACACACACACACACACACACACACACACACACATATTCTGTCACTCTCGCTGACAAACACCCTCTCGCCCTCACCCTTGTTCTAATTTCCCCCGTGTCTCTGCAGTGAGCTCGCTGCAGTGCGCCTCTCCTCTCCAACACCACCCTACATATAATAGAATATCGATCGCTCGGCTTTGCCGCAGTGTGTGAGCGAGTGTTCCCGTGGACGAGTGCGCGTCGGACTGGGGCCCTCCAAGGTCATTGCCATGGCGACGTGAGCACGGGGTCCTTTGGCTGCGCCGTCACAGAGCACAGGTCGCAGGGGTCACAGCGGAGGGTGGGGGTGGGGGTCGGTGAACGTGGAGTGGTGGTGTGCCCGGAGAGACGGAGAGGAGAGGAATCGTTGGTTTGGCTCCGTCTTACTCCACTGTGCATCAAGACATGGAGCAGAATTCAGTGCAGCTGCTGCACAAACAGAAACAGCTTTTCTGAAAAGAACCAAAGTGATTTTCAAAAAGCYTCGACGTTGTCAGTAACAAAGAGTTTATTGCACTTCCAAAATTCATATACAAAACACTCAATTTCCATCGAATGTGAAACAAGTAATGAACTTCTAAACTACTTTCCATGACCTTTCAGACCTGAATGTTCCAAGCAGATTTAATAAATATGCAATCAGCAACATATCCAACACAAAATGCCAATAATAAAATAAAAATCAAATGGACTTCTGCATTTTCTTCTATTAAAAACAAACTTGAGCATAATGTTCAGACATACAATTTTAAATGGCACTTGATCAGTAGAAACGAGTCATTACCAGAGGTTTTCAAGCAGAATTGTAAAATATATAACAGGTGTATCGTTAAACAGTTAAGGGGTAGCTCACAAATCACAAAGCAGAGGCATCCCGGGTTCAAAATTTGCAAAGGCATTTAATCTGACAAGTAATGTGCTTTAATGATGAAGACACTCATTATTTGTGTATATAGTAGCAGAGTATGAGTGTGAATGAGAGTAACATTTATTTATCATGCAAGGTAAGGTTTTTTTCTTGGTACAATGCCCTCAGATAAATACAAGGAATACAGGACACATTTAAAGCAAAGAAACAGATCTCAGAGCAGTTGTTCCCCACAACCCTCGAAGGTTGACTCAATCACAGGGTCAAACAGATGACTGATCGTTAACAAGCACTCGCTGACAGATCAACTGGAATTTTACACTTGCTCCATGAGGAGTTCATCAAAGTCCGAAGACTCCAGCTCCCGGAACGCAGCGTGAGTCCCGATCACAAACAGCGTGGCTCCTGAGACAAAAAGAAAATGAGGTGTGAACAGATTTATGCAGTTGGCTGAATCGGCAGGAAACGATGGTAAACGAGACTCATTGGGCCTCATGCAGGAACCGTTCGTACGCACAGATTTGTTCTTAAGTTGTGCGTACGAGTGATTTAGGAGAATTTGTGGCATTCACCAATGTTTTCGTATTCTATGATTTTTTTCAGATACCAACAAAATTCACGAGTGGTCCAGACCTGTCGTATATTTTACATAGAAATGCGTACGGTGTGCAGCGC